>NC_081375.1:21564020-21872457 GCF_030684315.1 Stegostoma tigrinum
ACAGGAACTCTGAATTTGTTCATATGTAACCAGATGTAGATTTTAGATTCATAGAGATGTACAGCATGGAAACAGACCCTTTGGTCCAGCTCGGCAATGCTGACCAGATATCCTGGATAAAACTAGACCTATGTGCCAGCATTTGGCCCTTCCTATTCATATACCCCTTCAGATGCCTTTTAAATGTTGCAATTGTAGTAGCTTTCACCAGTTTCTCTGGCAGCTCATTCCTTACACGCACCACCCCCTGTGTGAAAAAGTTGCCCCTTAGGTCCCTTTTAAATCTTTCCCCTCTCACCCTAAACTTATGGCCTCTGGCTTTTGACTCCCTCACCCCAGGCAAAAGACCTTGTCTATTTACTCTATACATGCTCCTCATGATTTTATAAACATCTATAGTGTCACCCCCTCAGCCTTCTGGGTTGAAGAAATGTCTGCACGTTGTCTCCAAGAGTGGCAGAGAGACATGCATAGCAGAATATCGTGCGTGGTTGACTCAAAAGTTTCTGTATCACAGCGCATTAACAAATTGTGGCAAATAGTATTAAAGACATCTCAACTTTCTGTTAATTAGATAGCCAAAGGCAATTAAAAACCAAGAGGTCACAGTGATGAATAATACATTCCTGACAACGTAGTCCTAACCTCATGGTTACAGAAAAGATCATTTAGGAACCCACAAGGAATGGTTTGCTGTTGCACACCCAGTCTAAACTGGCAATCATATATCTCTGGAATGTACTGAAGGTCTGAAATGAATTCTGTCAACTCACGTTACGCTCATTCATTGTAATTGTCTTCCCTCTATCTCATTTCAACTGATTGCATCATAGCTAAACAGATCCAACTACAAACTTCTGAGAATTGTGAAATATTGGTATCTAAGGGCCAAAAAACCTAGCAAAGAAGTCTTCTTAAATTATGGACTCTTGTTGGGGGGGGCATAATTTGCTCTTTCTGGGTTGAGTTGGAGGAAGGAAGGGCATGTAATTAATTGGGATGGTGGCATATCTGAGCACTGCCTTATTTCTGGGCAGGAATGCCTACTGTTGACCTTGCAGCTCTGCTGCCAATTGAGGTCTGTGTGGCCAATTAATGTCCAATTAAGGGTCTCATCATGCTGCTGCTAATATTAATCTGGCTGTTGTCAGGCCTGTCCCCGGGTGGTGTGCAGAACAACTAAGACCATGCGGTGTGTTTGTCATCTGACGTAATATGACAAAGTGTCCCCTCAATCAAAGGCAATCAGTACCAGATCGAGAAACAGGACACAAGGAAATGGGGGGAGGGTGCCCACTGAAAACCCTTTTCTGCCCTTCCTATCAACCTTTGCCTGCTGTCCCTGCCCCGCCTCCCGCCCGCAACCAGTAAGACCCACCAGCCTCTTGCCCATTTGTTATCTTTGACCTGAGTTGGTCCGCCATCCCTTGGCAGCCTGCTGTCTATCCTTCCTGCTGACCTCTGATTGGCCAGCATCTTTCAGTTAGCAGGCATTCCACCTCTGGATTAATACAGTTTGGAGCTGGAGGAACACGGCAGGTCGGACAGCACCAGAAGAGCAGGAAAGTCAACGTTTCAGGTTTACACCCATCATCAGGACTTTCCTGCTCCTCTGATGCTGCCTGACCTGCTGGATTCCTCCAGCTCCACATGGTATTGACTCCAACTCCAGCATCTGATTGGTTCATGGTTTGTTCAGACCATCCAGAACTAGAGGCAGCACTCTCTGGCTCTCTCAGCTAAAGGCAAACCCCCAATGCCTGAACATGATTCTGCCATTTGAGAATATTCTAGTGACCAGCAATGACACACAGGATCATTAGTCCAGATTGTAAGACAATATAAATCTATACAAAAGCATAATACACAAGCTGCTCACAAAACATAATCAATTTCTGAAGGACCCCTTGCTATATTGTGTTGTTATCATATTTGGAACATGATGCCAAGTAATCTGAGATATTCCTTTACTTGTGAATGTTTTGCTACCTTTTCTCACAGTAGGAAATTATAGCAGCCAAATATGCTACCCAGCTGCAAACACCCACTGATCTGTTAGTAATGCTTCATAAAATATCTCAGTAAAAGATTTGTGAATAGTAAGCTCGTCATTATATCTGAATTTAGAATGTTTTTCTTTTTATAAATAGATATGGTTTCTGCAGCAGTGTGATAATAACGTGATTTTCATGGGACTACATTTACACTACAACAAACTACACTACTTCGCAGGCCATAGCAAATTAAATCAAATACACAAAACATCAAGCACAAGGCAAACACAAGATGGACACAAAACAGAAGTAATATTTTTGCAAAGCTTGCAATATTTTAAGGACAATTAACTCTCAATTTCTCTCTTCCACATTCTCCCCTACATTTCAAATCTGTTTTGCTCTGTCGAAGGGCACCTGGCTATAAATTCATTTGTCAAAGCCAAAACATGATGGTTGATAGGAAGGTGGTCATCCAGCACTTTGGTTACCCTATATAACATGGGAAAAGCTGATTAGAAATGAGAGGAAGGAAGGTTAGATTTTCTGGCCACTGACTGTGAACATGTGGTCAATCTGGCCCATCATGTCAGTAATTGAAAAAAAGATGATTAGCAACAAAACTAGAGATCACAAATTCTGAAAGACTATAAATGGTTGTTGTAGGAAATTCACAAAGTATCTGGCTGGTATACTGGCTGAAACTTTTGAGGTTGGAGTCAAGGCACATTGTTGAGAATGACTCTAATTATGCTTCAGCTGACACAGGTTTGCTATTACTTAATGTTTAAAGTCATGAGTTTTTTAGCACCAACTCGCACATTAATGAACTTCACATTTCTTGCAACAAACACACAAGTAAATCCACAAATTGAAAATGTAAATAAAAAGCTGATATCTGACAACATTGGTAATGTGCATTCCAACTCATTGATCCCTCGGGCATTCCATATGGGAAATAATGTTCACCAAGAACATTGGTCAGGAAATCAGAGACCTGATTTTTCTATCCACTACCTTCTGGGAACAGAAAATTAACAGGCTGCTAACCCACAATTTCTCAGCCAATACTACCAGGAAGAATGAAACTGCAAGTCTCATTCCTTCTTTGAAGCATCTGATTTGGGAATCAGTTCTGTTCTTTGAAATTGACATAGGAAGTTGCTTATGTGATAAGTGATCGAGTTGACAGTTTAAATTTATCTTACCAGCGTGTTAGCGGCAGTATCTGGCCCATTATAATGCATGAGCTCAGTGGTCAGGAGTGAGTGATTATCTCTACAAATAAGGTTGTCAATAAGAGACAAACAGTCCATTGTGGATTGCCATTACATCACACTGCTACATTTGATATGGCTTTCCATGCCAGAACTATAAAATGCATTGCAAATGGGTTGTGAGGTGTGCATTTTGTGGAACAAGTTTCTCAAAGCTCCTTCTCAATAAATTTTACATAGCTGCTTGTTTCATTCTATCACAGGTGTTAGATATAAATATTTTTGTTCAGTTTCCATGACGATCCAACCAGATATAAAGAGTACTGTATTCTTTTATTTTCAAATTATTTTGAATGCATGCTGTTATTTTCTAAACATTATAGTAAAACAGGTGTATACAGAACAATGAAGATAGTACTTATGCATTTAATACCAGCCCCAAAGGATATTGTCAACTCTCAGACAGCTACCAACCTTCCTTTTAAGTATACCGGCCACTGATGGTAACTTCAACGGAATTCTCCATTGCCTATTAATCTCTGTTGACAGATGTCTTGTTCATGGAGAAATACTATATTTTCTGAGGGAATGTGAGAATACTGGCATAGCACCAGCTTACCATTGGCTGATTAGTCACTGACTAGTATTGTTGAAGACTGTGCTCACAACCCAAATCCCAATGCTCTAGCTAAAGGAAGATTTGTAGTAACAGCAGATTCCTGCATGAAAATACAGAGGTAATTTATGCACATGTTGATGGTAGATAGATACAACTGTTACATGACCACAGCATTACCTGTGTAAATCATATCCTTAGAATAGATAGCTTCAGTAATATCAACCTAAATTTCACAGTACTTTTTCTTCCTCTGACAGTTAACAATATTCTTATTGGACATATGGAGGCAGGTATTGTGTCTGTTTAATAGTTAATTCAAAGGCTGTTTCTCCAATAGTGCAGTGTTCATTCTGTACTTCAGTAGAATGTCAGCCTAGATTGTGTGTTCATATTTCTGGCCACAGGCTTGAACCCACAAGGCTCTGACTTACATTCAAGACTGCTACTCTGATCAAGGTACCTTTAAACTTTCAATGTTAACATAATAATTGTTGATGTAATATTGTGCAATCACCATATATTCAAATATAAGCACATACATCAGGGATGTTCAATGTAATATGCTTGTTTTGTGTGTATTTCCATTTAATTTTGAGATGCTGAATAGTTGAATAATTCAATGCCCCTCATCATTTTTCTTATGTTAGAATTTGAGCAAAATCAAATTAAATATAAAAAAAATCACACCTGGGACTTAAAAATCAATAACTGACCTTATGGCAAAAACACAATTAAGAATTGCAAAAGTAGTTACCATTATATTTTAAGAAATGTTACAACCCAAAATGTCACACTGAGTGATTTTTTTTCTATTTGTTCACAGGATGTTTGTGTCACTACCCAGGTCAGCATTTATTGTCTATTTCTAATGGCTCAGGAGGCAGTTAGGGGTGAACTACATTGCAATGGATCTGATTCACATAGGCCAGGTCATATAAGGATGGCAAATTTCATTCTCTCAAGCGAAGCAAAAATAAAGACACAGAATATTCAAGAAAGTCAGCAGGTCTGGCAGCATCTATGGACAGAGAAACAGAGTGAGGATTCTGAGTCTGATATGACCCTTCTTCAGATTCATTAACTTTGTTTCTCTCTCTACCTGCTGAGTTTCTCCAGAAATTTCTGTTTCAATTTTAGATTTCGAGCAGCCACAGTATTTTTCTTTTATTTGAGTAACTGTTTTTATAAAAATTACTCCTGATTTTTAAATTCAAATTCACCATTTATCACAATTGGGTTTGGTACCGAGAAATTAGCCCAGAGGGTCTGGATTACTAGCCCAGTGATATTACTATTCGCCACAGCCTCCCTGCTGATACAGAACAGAAACACCGTTCTCGGCCAGTACCCTAACCCTGGCCATAGAATGAGCCCAATGTGCCTTGCTGGAAGGGTGAGTCTTGTTTGGACTCCGGCCACAGGAGCCGCTGCTGGCGGAGGCAGCACCGTATGCGGACTTCGAGAGCCGCGCTCTCCGCCGTAGTCGCCTCCTTGTTTTAAAGGGCCCGGTGGCTCAGAGTCCCCCTACTTGGCCCTGCGCCTCCTCCTGGTGATGGCCGGAGTGTCCCAACGGGAGGTCCGGAAAGCGGCTGATCGGCGGCAGAAGCGAGTGCTGGAGGAGCAGAGGGCCAGGATCAAACTGGTCAGGTTTTCACGGCGGTTGATTTGTCTGCTGAGTGTCTGGGTGGTCGATCGAAGAGCGGGAGGGGGCGGCTCCTTTCCCCGGTGATAGGAGGAGGGAGGGCCCGAGGCGGTGCTGAGTGACAGGGGCGGACCCTGACCTCGGAAATCAGCCTGTTCTCCTGACCTGGTTACTGGGTCTGGCGTTTCCAGGTTCCCTGATTGCCCTTGGGTATCTCCATCATCGCCGCACGCCCCGCCCCCCAGCCCTGCCCCCCCCACCCCCCCCACCCCACCCCCCAGCCCTGCCCCCCCCCCCCCCCACCCCACCCCCCAGCCCTGCCCCCCCCCCCCCCACCCCACCCCCCAGCCCTGCCCCCCCCCACCCCACCCCACCCCCCAGCCCTGCCCTCCCCCCTCAACTTCCCCTCCCCCTCCCCCCTCTACCCCCCCTCCCCCCCTCCCCCCCTTCCTCCCCCCCCCCCCCCCCCTTCCTCCCTCCCCCCCTCCCCCCCTTCCTCCCTCCCCCCCTCCCCCCCCGCCCCTCCCCTCCCCTCCCCTCCCCCCCTCCCGCCCCTCCCCCCCCTCCTCCCGCCCCTCCCCCCCCTCCCCCCCCTCAACTTCCCCCCCCTCCCCCCCCTCAACTTCCCCCCCCCTCCCCCCTCAACTTCCCCCCCCCTCCCCCCTCAACTTCCCCCCCCCTCCCCCCTCAACTTCCCCCCCCCCCCCCCCTCAACATCTCCCCCCTCCCCCCTCAACTTCTCCCCCCCTCCCCCCTCAACTTCTCCCCCCCTCCCCCCTCAACTTCTCCCCCCCTCCCCCCTCAACTCTCCCCCCCTCAACTTCCCCCCCCTCCCCCCTCAACTCCCCCCCCTCCCCCCTCAACTCCCCCCCACCCCCCCCCCTCCCCCCCTCAACCCCCCCCCTCTCCCCCCTCAACTCCCCCCCCTCCCCCACAACTTCCCCCCCCTCCCCCCTCAACTTCCCCCCCCCTCCCCCCTCAACTTCCCCCTCAACTTCCCCCCCCCTCCCCCCTCAACTTTCCCCCCCCTCAACTTCCCCCCCCTCCCCCCTCAACTTCCCCCCCCCCCTCAACTTCCCCCCCCCCCCTCAACTTCCCCCCCCTCCCCCCACAACTTCCCCCCCTCCCCCCTCAACTTCCCCCCCTCCCCCCTCAACTTCCCCCCCTCCCCCCTCAACTTCCCCCCCCTCAACTTCCTTCCCCCCCCTCAACTTCCTTCCCCCCCCTCAACTTCCCCCCCCTCAACTTCCCCCCCCTCAACTTCCCCCCCCCTCAACTCCCCCCCCCTCAACTTCCCCCCCTTCCCCCCCTCAACTTCCCCCCCTTCCCCCCCTCAACTTCCCCCCCTTCCCCCCCTCCCCCCTCAACTTCCCCCCTAACTTCCCCCCCCTCCCCCCTCAACTTCCCCCCCCTCCCCCCTCAACTTCCCCCCCCTCCCCCCTCAACTTCCCCCCCCTCCCCCCTCAACTTCCCCCCCTCCCCCCTCAACTTCCCCCCCCTCCCCCCTCAACTTCCCCCCTCAACTTCCCCCCTTCCCCCCCCCTCAACTTCCCCCCTTCCCCCCCCTCAACTTCCCCCTCCCCCCTTCCCCCCCTCAACTTCCCCCTCCCCCCTTCCCCCTCCCCCCTCAACTTCCCCCTCCCCCTCAACTTCCCCCTCCCCCCTCCCCCCTCCCCCCTCCCCCCCTCCCCCCTCCCGCCTCCCCCCTCCCCCTCCCCCCTCTCCACTTCCCCCTCCCCCTCCCCCCTCCCCCTCCACTTCCCCCTCCCCCCTCCACTTCCCCCTCCCCCCTCCACTTCCCCCTCCCCCCTCCACTTCCCCCTCCCCCCTCCACTTCCCCCTCCCCCTCCACTTCCCCCTCCCCCCTCCACTTCCCCCTCCCCCCTCCACTTCCCCCTCCCCCCTCAACTCCCCCCTCAACTTCCCCCTCCCCCCTCAACTTCCCCCTCCCCCCTCAACTCCCCCTCAACTTCCCCCTCCCCCCTCAACTTCCCCCTCCCCCCTCAACTTCCCCCTCCCCCCTCAACTTCCCCCTCCCCCCTCCCCCTCCCCCCTCAACTTCCCCCTCCCCCCTCCCCCCTCCCCCCTCAACTTCCCCCTCCCCCCTCCCCCCTCAACTTCCCCCTCCCCCTCCCCCCTCAACTTCCCCCTCCCCCCTCAACTTCCCCCTCCCCCCTCAACTTCCCCCTCCCCCCTCAACTTCCCCCCCCTCAACATCCCCCTCCCCCCTCCCCCCTTCAACGTTACCCCCCTCCCCCCTCAACGTCCCCCTCCCCCCTCAACGTCCCCCTCAACGTCCCCCTCAACGTCCCCCTCAACGTCCCCCTCAACGTCCCCCTCCACGTTCCCCCTCCACTTCCCCCTCAACTCCCCCCTCCCCCCTCCCCCCTCAACTTCCCCCTTCCCCCCTCAACTTCCCCCTTCCCCCCTCCCCCCTCAACTTCCCCCTTCCCCCCTCCCCCCTCAACTTCCCCCTCCCCCCTCAACTTCCCCCTCCCCCTCAACTTCCCCTCCCCCCTCAACTTCCCCCTTCCCCCTCCCCCCTCAACTTCCCCCTTCCCCCTCCCCCCTCAACTTCCCCCTCCCCCCTCCCCCCTCAACTTCCCCCTCCCCCCATAACTTCCCCCTGCCCTCCCCCTCAACTTCCCCCTGCCCTCCCCCCTCAACTTCCCCCTGCCCTCCCCCCTCAATTTCCCTCACCCCCCCCTCAATTTCCTTCACCCCACCCCCTCAATTTCCTTCACCCCACCCCGCCCTCCGCCCTCCGCCCTCAATTTCCCTCCCCCCCCACCCTGCCCTCCGCCCTCAATTTCCCTCCCCCCCACCCCCCCCTCAATTTCCCTCCCCCCCACCCCCCCCTCAATTTCCTCCCCCCCACCCCGCCCTCCATTTCCCTCCCCCCCACCCCGCCCTTCAATTTCCCTCCCACCCCACCCCGCCCTCCGCCCTCAATTTCCCTCCCGCCCCACCCCGCCCTCCGCCCTCAATTTCCCTCCCGCCCCACCCCGCCCTCCGCCCTCAATTTCCCTCCCGCCCTCCGCCCTCAATTTCCCTCCCGCCCCCCCGCCCTCAATTTCCCTCCCACCCCCCGCCCTCAATTTCCCTCCCACCCCACCCCGCCCTCCGCCCTCCGCCCTCAATTTCCCACCCCGCCCCCCCGCCCTCAATTTCCCTCCCCCCCCACCCCGCCCCCGCCCTCAATTTCCCTCCCCCCCCCACCCCGCCCCCCGCCCTCAATTTCCCTCCCCCCCACCCCGCCCCCCGCCCTCAATTTCCCTCCCCCCCCACCCCGCCCCCCCGCCCTCAATTTCCCTCCCCCCCCACCCCGCCCCCCGCCCTCAATTTCCCTCCCCCCCACCCCGCCCCCCGCCCTCAATTTCCCTCCCCCCCACCCCGCCCCCCGCCCTCAATTTCCCACCCCCCCCACCCCGCCCCCCGCCCCCCGCCCTCAATTTCCCTCGCCCCGCCCTCAATTTCCCTCGCCCCGCCCTCAATTTCCCTCCCCCCCCGCCCTCAATTTCCCTCCCCCCCGCCCTCAATTTCCCTCCCCCCGCCCTCAATTTCCCTCCCCCCCCACCCCGCCCTCAATTTCCCTCCCCCCCACACCCCTCCCCCCGCCATAAATTTCCTCCCCCCCCCCCACCCTGCCCTCAATTTCCCTCCCCCCCCCCACCCTGCCCTCAATTTCCCTCCCCCCCCACACCCCGCCCTCAATTTCCCTCCCCCCCGCCCCGCCCTGTGCCCTCAATTTCCCTCCCCCCGCCCCGCCCCGCCCTCTGCCCTCAATTTCCCTCCCCCCCGCCCCGCCCTCTGCCCTCAATTTCCCTCCCCCCCGCCCCGCCCTCTGCCCTCAATTTCCCTCCCCCCTGCCCCGCCCCGCCCTCAGCCCTCAATTTCCCTCCCCCGCCCTCCGCCCTCAATTTCCCTCCCCCCCGCCCCGCCCTCCGCCCTCAATTTCCCTCCCCCCCGCCCCGCCCTCCGCCCTCAATTTCCCTCCCCCCCGCCCCGCACTCCGCCCTCAATTTCCCTCCCCCCCCGCCCTCAATTTCCCTCCCCCCCGCCCTCAATTCCCTCCCACCCCACCCCACCCCACCCTGCCCTCCGCCCTCAATTCCCACCCTCACCCTGCCCTCCCCCCGCCCCCTCACCCTGCCCTCCCCCCCGCCCCCTCACCCTGCCCTCCCCCTCAATTTCCCTCCACCCCCCACCCTGCCCTCCGCCCTCAATTTCCCTCCACCCCCCCCCACCCGCCCCTCCGCCCCCTCGCCCCCTCACCCTGCCCTCACCCTGCCCTCCACCCTGCCCTCCCCCCCTCACCCTGCCCTCCCCCCCCCTCCCCCCTCCCCCCCTCCCCCTGCCCTCCCCCCTCCCCCCTCACCCTGCCCTCCCCCCTCCCCCCTCCCCCTGCCCTCCCCCTCCCCCTGCCCCTCCCGCCTCCTCCCCCTGCCTCCCGCCTCCCGCCTCCCCTGCCCTCCCGCCTCCCCCTGCCCTCCCGCCTCCCCCTGCCCTCCCGCCTCCCCCTGCCCTCCCGCCTCCCCCTGCCTCCGCCTCCCCCTGCCCTCCCCCTCCCCCTCCCCTCCCCTCCCCCCTCCCCCCTCCCCCCCCCCCCCTCCCCCTCCCCCCCCCCTCCCCCCTCCCCCCTCCCCCTCCCCCCCCTCCCCCCTCCCCCCTCCCCCCTCCCCCCTCCCCCCTCCCCCTCCCCCTCCCCCTCCCCCCCCCCCCCCCACTCCCCCCCTCCCCCCCCTCAACTTCCCCCCCCCTCCCCCCCCTCAACTTCCCCCCCCCTCAACTTCCCCCCCTCAACTTCCCCCCCCTCAACTTCCCCCCCCTCAACTTCCCCCCCCTCAACTTCCCCCCCCTCAACTTCCCCCCCCCTCAACTTCCCCCCCCCTCAACTTCCCCCCCCCCTCAACTCCCCCCCCTCCCCCTCAACTTCCCCCCCCCCCCTCAACTTCCCCCCTCCCCCCTCAACTTCCCCCCCCCCTCAACTTCCCCCCCCCTCCCCCCTCAACTTCCCCCCCCCCTCAACTTCCCCCCCCCTCAACTTCCCCCCCCTCAACTTCCCCCCCCCTCAACTTCCCCCCCCCTCAACTTCCCCCCCCCTCAACTTCCCCCCCCCTCAACTTCCCCCCCCCTCAACTCCCCCCCTCAACTTCCCCCCCCTCAACTTCCCCCCCCTCAACTTCCCCCCCCCCTCCCCCCTCAACTTCCCCCCCCTCCCCCCTCAACTTCCCCCCCCTCCCCCCTCAACTTCCCCCCCTCCCCCCTCAACTTCCCCCCCCCAACTTCCCCCCCCTCAACTTCCCCCCCCCCTCAACTTCCCCCTCCCCCCTTCTCCCCCCCTCACTTCCCCTCCCTTCCCCCCTTCCCCCCTTCCCCCCTTCCCCCTTCCCCCTTCCCCCTTCCCCTTCCCCCCTTCCCCCTCCCCCCTCAACTTCCCCCTCCCCCCTCAACTTCCCCCTCCCCCCTCAACTTCCCCCTCCCCCCTCCCCCCTCAACTTCCCCCTCCCCCCTCCCCCCTCAACTTCCCCCTCCCCCCTCCCCCCTCCCCCCTCAACTTCCCCCTCCCCCCTCAACTTCCCCCTCCCCCCTCAACTTCCCCCTCCCCCCTCAACTTCCCCCTCCCCCCTCCCCCCTCAACTTCCCCCTCCCCCCTCCCCCTCCCCCTCCCCCCTCCCCCCTCCCCCCTCCACTTCCCCCTCCCCCCTCCACTTCCCCCTCCCCCCTCCCCCCCTCCCCCCTCCACTTCCCCCTCCCCCCTCCCCCCTCCCCCCTCCACTTCCCCCTCCCCCCTCCCCCCTCCCCCCTCCACTTCCCCCTCCCCCCTCAACTTCCCCCTCCCCCCTCAACTTCCCCCTCCCCCCTCAACTTCCCCCTCCCCCCTCAACATCCCCTCCCCCCTCAACTCCCCCCTCCCCCCTCAACTTCCCCCTCCCCCCTCAACTCCCCCCTCAACTTCCCCCTCCCCCCTCAACTTCCCCCTTCCCCCCCCCTCAACTTCCCCCTTCCCCCCCCTCAACTTCCCCCTCCCCCCTCCCCCCTCAACTTCCCCCTCCCCCCTCAACTTCCCCCTTCCCCCTCAACTTCCCCCTTCCCCCTCAACTTCCCCCTCCCCCCTCAACGTCCCCCTCAACGTCCCCCTCAACGTCCCCCTCAACGTCCCCCTCAACGTCCCCCTCAACGTCCCCCTCCACGTCCCCCTCCACGTCCCCCTCCACTTCCCCCTCAACTCCCCCTTCCCCCTCCCCCCTCAACTTCCCCCTTCCCCCCTCCCCCCTCAACTTCCCCCCTCCCCCCTCAACTTCCCCCCTCCCCCCTCAACTTCTCCCCTCCCCCCTCCCCCCTCAACTTCCCCCTCCCCCCTCAACTTCCCCCTCCCCCCTCAACTTCCCCCTCCCCCCTCCCCCCTCAACTTCCCCCTGCCCTCCCCCCTCAACTTCCCCCTGCCCTCACCCCCCCCTCAATTTCCTTCACCCCACCCCCTCAATTTCCTTCACCCCACCCCGCCCTCCGCCCTCCGCCCTCAATTTCCCTCCCCCCCCCCACCCTGCCTTCCGCCCTCAATTTCCCTCCCCCCCCACCCCCCCCCTCCATTTCCCTCCCCCCCCACCCCGCCCTCCATACCCCACCCCGCCCTCCGCCCTCAATTTCCCTCCCACCCCACCCCGCCCTCCGCCCTCCGCCCTCAATTTCCCTCCCACCCTCCGCCCTCAATTTCCCTCCCACCCCACACCGCCCTCCGCCCTCAATTTCCCTCCCACCCCACCCCCGCCCCCCGCCCTCAATTTCCCTCCCCCACACCCCGCCCCCCGCCCTCAATTTCCCTCCCCCCCCGCCCTCAATTTCCCTCCCCCCCCGCCCTCAATTTCCCTCCCCCCCCCGCCCTCAATTTCCCTCCCCCCCCCGCCCTCAATTTCCCTCCCCCCCGCCCTCAATTTCCCTCCCCCCCCACCCCGCCCTCAATTTCCCTCCCCCCCCCACCCCGCCCTCAATTTCCCTCCCCCCCCGCACCCCTCCCCCCGCCCTCAATTTCCCTCCCCCCCCCCCACCCTGCCCTCAATTTCCCTCCCCCCCGCCCCGCCCTGTGCCCTCAATTTCCCTCCCCCCCGCCCCGCCCCGCCCTCTGCCCTCAATTTCCCCCCCCCCCCGCCCCGCCCTCTGCCCTCAATTTCCCTCCCCCCCGCCCCGCCCTCTGCCCTCAATTTCCCTCCCCCCCGCCCCGCCCTCTGCCCTCAATTTCCCTCCCCCCTGCCCCGCCCCGCCCTCAGCCCTCAATTTCCCTCCCCCGCCCTCCGCCCTCAATTTCCCTCCCCCCGCCCCGCCCTCCGCCCTCAATTTCCCTCCCCCCCCGCCCCGCCCTCCGCCCTCAATTTCCCTCCCCCCCGCCCCGCCCTCCGCCCTCAATTTCCCTCCCCCCCGCCCTCAATTTCCCTCCCCCCCCGCCCTCAATTTCCCTCCATTTCCCTCCCACCCCACCCCACCCCACCCTGCCCTCCGCCCTCAATTCCCACCCCTCACCCTGCCCTCCCCCCGCCCCCTCACCCTGCCCTCCCCCCGCCCCCTCACCCTGCCCTCCCCCCTCAATTTCCCTCCACCCCCCACCCTGCCCTCCGCCCTCAATTTCCCTCCACCCCCCCCACCCTGCCCTCCGCCCCCTCGCCCTCCCCCCTCACCCTGCCCTCCCCCCTCCTCCTGCCCTCCCCCCTCCTCCTGCCCTCCCCCCTCCCCCCTCACCCTGCCCTCCCCCCTCCCCCCTCACCCTGCCCTCCCCCCTCCCCCCTCACCCTGCCCTCCCCCCTCCCCCCTCCCCCTGCCCTCCCCCCTCCCCCTGCCCTCCCCCCTCCCCCTGCCCTCCCCCCTCCCCCTGCCCTCCCCCCTCCCCCTGCCCTCCCGCCTCCCCCTGCCCTCCCCCCTCCCCCCTCCCCCTGCCCTCCCCCCCCCTCCCCCTGCCCTCCCCCCCCCTCCCCTCCCCTCCCCCCTCCCCTCCCCCCTCCCCTCCCCCCCCTCCCCTCCCCCCTCCCCGCTCCCCTCCCCGCTCCCCTCCCCGCTCCCCTCCCCGCTCCCCTCCCCGCTCCCCTCCCCGCTCGCCTCCCCGCTCCCCCCTGCCCTCCCCCCTGCCCTCCCCCCTGCCCTCCCCCCTGCCCTCCCCCCTGCCCTCCCCCCTCCCCCTGCCCTCCCCCCTCCCCCTGCCCTCCCCCCTCCCCCTGCCCTCCCCCCTCGCCGTCCCGCCCCCGCCCCCCTCCCCGTCCCGCCCCCGCCCCCCTCCCCGTCCCGCCCCCGCCCCCCCTCGCCGCCCCCCCTCGCCGCCCCCCCTCGCCGCCCCCCCTCGCCGCCCCCCCTCGCCGCCCCGCCTCGCCGCCCCCCCCTCGCCGTCCCGCCTCGCCGCCCCCCCTCGCCGTCCCCCCCTCGCCGTCCCGCCTCGCCGCCCCCCCCTCGCCGTCCCGCCTCGCCGCCCCCCCCTCGCCGTCCCGCCTCGACGCCCCCCCCTCGCCGTCCCGCCTCGACGCCCCCCCCTCGCCGTCCCGCCTCGCCGCCCCCCCCCTCGCCGTCCCGCCTCGCCGCCCCCCCCTCGCCGTCCCGCCTCGCCGCCCCCCCCCTCGCCGTCCCGCCTCGCCGCCCCCCCCTCGCCGTCCCGCCTCGCCGCCCCCCCCTCGCCGTCCCGCCTCGCCGCCCCCCCTCGCCGCCCCCCCCTCGCCGCCCCCCCTCGCCGCCCCCCCTCGCCGCCCCCCCTCGCCGCCCCCCCTCGCCGTCCCCCCTCGCCGCCCCCCCTCGCCGCCCCCCCTCGCCGCCCCCCCTCGCCGCCCCCCCTCGCCGTCCCGCCTCGCCGTCCCCCCTCGCCGTCCCGCCTCGCCGTCCCCCCTCGCCGTCCCCCCTCGCCGTCCCGCCTCGCCGTCCCCCCTCGCCGTCCCGCCTCGCCGTCCCCGCTCGCCGTCCCGCCTCGCCGTCCCCCCTCGCCGTCCCGCCTCGCCGTCCCCCCTCGCCGTCCCCCCTCGCCGTCCCCCCTCGCCGTCCCCCCTCGCCGTCCCCCCTCGCCGTCCCCCCTCGCCGTCCCCCCTCGCCGTCCCCCCTCGCCGTCCCCCCTCGCCGTCCCCCCTCGCCGTCCCCCCTCGCCGTCCCCCCTCGCCGTCCCGCCTCGCCGTCCCGCCTCGCCGTCCCGCCTCGCCGTCCCGCCTCGCCGTCCCGCCTCGCCGTCCCCCCTCGCCGTCCCGCCTCGCCGTCCCGCCTCGCCGTCCCGCCTCGCCGTCCCCCCTCGCCGTCCCCCCTCGCCGTCCCCCCTCGCCGTCCCCCCTCGCCGTCCCCCCTCGCCGTCCCCCCTCGCCGCCCCCCCTCGCCGCCCCCCCTCGCCGCCCCCCCTCGCCGCCCCCCCTCGCCGCCCCCCCTCGCCGCCCCCCCTCGCCGCCCCCCCTCGCCGCCCCCCCTCGCCGCCCCCCCTCGCCGCCCCCCCTCGCCGCCCCCCCTCGCCGCCCCCCCTCGCCGCCCCCCCTCGCCGCCCCCCCTCGCCGCCCCCCCTCGCCGTCCCCCCCTCGCCGCCCCCCCTCGCCGCCCCCCCTCGCCGCCCCGCCTCGCCGCCCCCCCTCGCCGCCCCCCCTCGCCGCCCCCCCTCGCCGCCCCCCCTCGCCGCCCCCCCTCGCCGCCCCCCCTCGCCGCCCCCCCTCGCCGCCCCCCCTCGCCGCCCCCCCTCGCCGCCCCCCCTCGCCGTCCCCCCTCGCCGTCCCCCCTCGCCGTCCCCCCTCGCCGTCCCCCCTCGCCGTCCCCCCTCGCCGTCCCCCCTCGCCGTCCCCCCTCGCCGTCCCCCCTCGCCGTCCCCCCTCGCCGTCCCCCCTCGCCGTCCCCCCTCGCCGTCCCCCCTCGCCGTCCCCCCTCGCCGTCCCCCCTCGCCGTCCCCCCTCGCCGTCCCCCCTCGCCGTCCCCCCTCGCCGTCCCCCCTCGCCGTCCCCCCTCGCCGTCCCCCCTCGCCGTCCCCCCTCGCCGTCCCCCCTCGCCGTCCCCCCTCGCCGCCCCCCCTCGCCGCCCCGCCTCGCCGCCCCGCCTCGCCGCCCCCCCTCGCCGCCCCCCCTCGCCGCCCCCCTCGCCGCCCCCCCTCGCCGCCCCCCCTCGCCGCCCCCCCCTCGCCGCCCCCCCTCGCCGCCCCCCCTCGCCGCCCCCCCTCGCCGCCCCCCCTCGCCGCCCCCCCTCGCCGCCCCCCCTCGCCGCCCCCCCTCGCCGCCCCCCCCTCGCCGTCCCGCCTCGCCGCCCCCCCTCGCCGCCCCCCCTCGCCGTCCCGCCTCGCCGCCCCCCCTCGCCGCCCCCCCTCGCCGCCCCCCCTCGCCGCCCCCCCTCGCCGCCCCCCCCTCGCCGTCCCCCCTCGCCGTCCCCCCTCGCCGCCCCCCCTCGCCGCCCCCCCTCGCCGTCCCCCCTCGCCGTCCCCCCTCGCCGTCCCCCCTCGCCGTCCCGCCTCGCCGTCCCGCCTCGCCGTCCCGCCTCGCCGCCCCGCCTCGCCGCCCCCCCTCGCCGCCCCGCCTCGCCGCCCCCCCTCGCCGCCCCCCCTCGCCGCCCCCCCTCGCCGCCCCCCCTCGCCGCCCCCCCTCGCCGCCCCGCCTCGCCGCCCCCCCTCGCCGCCCCCCCTCGCCGCCCCCCCTCGCCGTCCCCCCTCGCCGTCCCCCCTCGCCGTCCCCCCTCGCCGTCCCGCCTCGCCGTCCCGCCTCGCCGTCCCGCCTCGCCGCCCCCCCTCGCCGTCCCGCCTCGCCGTCCCGCCTCGCGTCCCGCCTCGCCGCCCCCCCTCGCCGCCCCCCCCTCGCCGCCCCCCCTCGCCGCCCCCCCTCGCCGCCCCCCCTCGCCGCCCCGCCTCGCCGCCCCGCCTCGCCGCCCCCCCCTCGCCGCCCCCCCTCGCCGCCCCCCCTCGCCGCCCCGCCTCGCCGCCCCCCCTCGCCGCCCCCCCTCGCCGCCCCGCCTCGCCGCCCCCCCTCGCCGCCCCCCCTCGCCGCCCCCCCTCGCCGTCCCGCCTCGCCGCCCCCCCTCGCCGCCCCCCCTCGCCGCCCCCCCTCGCCGCCCCCCCTCGCCGTCCCGCCTCGCCGCCCCCCCTCGCCGCCCCCCCTCGCCGTCCCGCCTCGCCGTCCCGCCTCGCCGCCCCCCCTCGCCGCCCCCCCTCGCCGTCCCGCCTCGCCGCCCCCCCTCGCCGTCCCGCCTCGCCGCCCCCCCTCGCCGTCCCGCCTCGCCGCCCCCCCTCGCCGTCCCCCCTCGCCGTCCCGCCTCCGCCCCCCCTCGCCGTCCCGCGCCTCCGCCCCCCCTCGCCGTCCCGCGCCTCCGCCCCACCCTCGCCGTCCCGCGCCTCCGCCCCCCATCGCCGTCCCGCGCCCTCCGCCCCCCCTCGCCGTCCCGCCTCCGCCCCCCCTCGCCGTCCCGCCTCCGCCCCCCTTCTGAAGGCAGCTAGGGCTTGAACCCAAGTCTTATAGTCCTGGTGTAAGGACATTACCACTTCCACAAGAGCCCCTTGATCTGCTCTTTGGTCCACTTTATGGCCTAATCAGTTGGGCTTTCAGATTGAAAGATTACAGATATGTGGAGGCTGTCGATTTCGTGGTTTTGTTTCACCAAATATAATATTTCCAACTTAACTATGAGCAAAGGAAGACATTTTAGTTGTCATAATTATCTGATCCTTAGATTGCCATCCTCCATTTTATTATCTTGTTCTCGAAAATAATTTGTATATGTGTGTGGAAGGTGAAAAAGAAATTGTTGTATACCTTTCAAAATATGAAATACCTTACCATTTCAGCCTGCCACATTCATGCACACAGTTACATTTTTGATAGGTAAGTATATTTTTTCCACGAATGGGACAACTGCTAGAAAATGTCCAGAGATCCTGCAGTATGACTTCACTTGCAAAGGACTGTACGATTTTAGTAATTGATTTAATAAGTAGCAGAGCAAAATACCCAAGTTTGACATTTTTTTCCAAACGCTCTGATCTTATTTGTTATGTGCCGACAGTAGAAAGCTGTGCATTTCTCGTGAAGTAACTCCCCGAAGGCCTGTATCCCACCACCAGGTCACCTTTTACTTAAATATTCATAGTACAAGTCGGTCCCTTGAGTGAGGAAAATCCCTGAGACACCTGTTTATATCTGTCAGCCTGGGTTAATAGCCCAAATCAGGGATCTCGTACTCAGTTAGATCCACCTGGCTAACTTCATTCTAACCACGACATCCCTCCCACCCTCAGGTTTCTTGTAGCTTTCCCTGGGATGTTTTTGCCTCAGGACTGGTTTCTTTGACTCTTAACTCAGTCACAGGCGGTGTGTACTGCACCGTAGCCCACCTCTTATGCCTGGAGTGTCTTGGAAGAAATTCTTCCAGTTCTTCAGGCAGTAATGGTGTTGAAGTGTGATATCGGCTGCATCAATCTCAGACTCTTAGGTCTCTTTGCTAGATGGAGAATCTATGGTTTTTGACCATCTTTCTGGCCACTCTGAGAAATCGGGTATGTTTTGCTCTTACTTATTTGTGAGATACCAGCTTTCATGTGATCCACATGTCTCTTGAGGACTGCTTCACCTGCACAAACTTTGTATGTCACAGAGCCATTTTTGCAGTTTTGACATCAAACTTCGTCCCCTGAAGAAAACTGTTTCTCTTGCTTGGCGGAGGCATGTGTCCAGCGTTGGTGTTTCAATGCACATCGAACCACTTCATATAGGCATCCACAATGACCAAGAAAGTTGAGCCCATGAAAGGACTGGCATGGTCAACATGTAACTAAGACCAGGGTTTACCCAGCCATTTCCACAAATGCAGGGAAGCTTCTGGCGGTATTTTTTTGTCCTTGTTGGATTCTGGGCACTACTATGCAAATCCAGTCTTGGCCATGAGACAACTTCTTGCCAACATCTTCATTTTGGAACCTCCTGGATGATCCTTGTGGAGTTTAACCAATATCTGGCGGCGATGTTTACTTGGGGCAATCACTGACATTCCCCCAGTAATAATATTCCGTCCTCTAAGTCGACCTGGTCTCGCCAGTTCCAGCAAGGTTTCAGTTGTGGTTGTGATGGCCTTTTTTTTTCCCATCACCACCAGCTGTTTTAGTTTTGTCAGAACAGGATCTTTTTGTGTCGACAATATGATATTGTCAGTGGTGACTGTAAGCGTGCTCAAGAAAGTGTAAAACCAGAACTGACGCTTCCAGCGGTGACACCGCTGGTGATGCATCTGTCAGTGAGAGGTGGCACAGGCATCCAGATTTCCACTTAGTTTCCCAGATGGTGTTCCAACTAGTAATTGTATCAAGTTAGATTAAGGACCCACTGCTGAATTCCACCTCAAGCTGAGGGTGACGTGGCCTTAAAGTAGCCGTAGTGAGGGTTTGTCGTCCATTACAATTACCTTTATCGGACATAAATTTGTATCAGTGGAACTTTCCCACACCAAAAGTGACCACCAAACTTTCCTTCTGTATTTGGGTGTATTTGTGCTGGGCATCAGCCAAATTCCAGGAAGCATACGCTACCAGCTGCTCCCCTCTTGTTGAGCCAACACTGTCCTAATACCATACGGTGAGGCATCGCATATCAACACCACATTTCACTCGGGATCATAGTGGGCGAACATCTTCGATGATGATATCTGCTGTTTCACTTTCATAAAGACTATTTCTTGGCTGTGTGACCATTTCCAACACTGACCCTTTTTCAATAATAGGTATAAAGGTGTAAAGATGGAGGCCAGGTTTTGTGAATTTTCTGTAATAATTCACCAACCTAAGGAAGGACCTCCGCTCCGGTGCATACATGGGAGCTGGGGCACCTTTGAATGCCTTAACTTTTATCTTCCCATTGGTGTAACCTGATCTTGTTGTCTCCCTAGCTCAACCCGGTCACTTGGGGTGCCTGGAACATACATAATTCCCTTTTCAGGTGGACATCACTGGGAGAAACATTTAAGCACTATTTTCAAGTTCTCCAAGTGCTTGCTGATCTCAGCCAGACAAATGACAACCTGGGGTAGACCTTGTGAAATGTTCTCCATAAATCTACATTCCCCGCTATACGTTCTCAGTCTGGCAGAGGTCTTGTGCAACATAAAGCTTAGAGTCCAAAATGAATTTTGTTAAAGACTGGTTCTGCAATCACTGATACAGCTTAATTGGTATTGATCTCTGTTAGAATTGGGTAACTCTTTGACCACAAGTTTGTTTTGGTTCCAATTTGGATGTTGCTAAAGAATTTAACTGTTCCAAACTGCATGTACGTAGACTTCCAGGATGTGCACTGCCCTGGATACCAGCCTATGACTTCTGTTACTCAAGTCAGGCCTTGTAGAACTCCTTTTCTGTCTCAAGTCTGCATACCAGCAGCATTTATAATGGCTTGTCAGCCCGGATCTTGAAGAATATTTTAGCTATTTGGCCGAGGCTTGACTTTGTTTTGGAGTTTTGTAGTGGCTGACCTAGAGTCCCTCTGCTCAAGATATGTCCTGAGTGACGCTATGCGATTGCCCACACTCCAGTGGCATTCCTTAAGCTCAGTTGAACGTGCAAGGGTGTCCAGTTACATCAGAATATCCTGCAGCTCACGTGCTCCGCTTGCCACATTTTCTAATTACACAGTCAGTTTGTAGTGCCTGTTTGAAGTACAGTTGAGCTTCAGATGGAAGGTACTTTTGCATCGTTATGTTAATTCTACATAGGAAACCGTGTCCCAGCATCTCATTCAGAGTTAACGCAAAATCACATGCCTCTGCCAGACATCTTATCCCTTTCAAAAATCCTGATACAAATTCCCCTGAGTTTCAGAAGTAGAAGAGACTTGGAGTCATAATATTCCTCAATTAAATTAGTCAACTCATGAAAGGTTTTAGAATCTGGTGCCTCAGGGAAAGTTAGGCTCCTAATAAGCAAAGATGCTGCAGGTCTGCGAGCTGTCATGAAAATCACTTGTGCTTTTCTTCTGCCCCAATGTCATTTGCCTGGAAAAAAAACATGCATTCTTTCCATATTCTAGGCCCAGTCTTTGAGGGCAGGATTGAATGAGCAGGTTTCCCAAATAAAAGCATGATGCCAACTCAAAGACTATTGTTGCGAGCAAATTTTCTCCAGGAGCATACTATTTTTCTCTCCGCCACTAAAATAATAACACGGCTGATATCCTGTCACCAAGTCACCCTTTATTTACACATTCGCAGAATGTGGACTCTGACCAGCTAGCTCAGAGCCAATCCACAGAATGAGGAGAATCCCTGAGACTCCTGTTTATTTTTAAATTTTTTTTCCTTATTTATTTTTTCTTAAGTATTCCACTACACTTCCGCCGCCCCCACAGGTTTAGCTGAGTGCGTGTATGTTCCCCAGATCACCTGTGGCTGTGTGTATGTCACTAGTGACTCAGTTTAAAAAAAGACAGCGTTGTACACAGACTATGTATCCTATACTTTCCACCACCAGGAAAGCATCCACGTGGCTAGTGAAGCGTTAACAAGCAAAGCCTGATAAGGGCAGTGATTACATCAAAAAGTGAAGGAGAGGTTAGGAGGGGACTAAATCAAAGTAGAGTTGGAGGGAGACATAAAGCACTGCATCCCCCATGATGTCTACTTCTCCCCAAAGGCATCAAGAGCGTTGGTGGATACTGTGTGCTCCCTCTCCAATGACACCAGGCTCAAACATAACTGCGGAACAGTCCCTGTTCCGCACAGGCCCCAAACCCCACCTCTTTCTCCGTTATGTTGACTGTATCGGTGCTGCCTCTTGCTCCCCAGAGGAGCTCAAACAGTTCATCCATTTTACCAACACCTTACACCCCAACCTCAAGTTCACCTGGGCCATCTCCAACACATCCCTCACCTTCCTGGACCTCTCAAGTAACCAGCTAGAAACTGATGTCCATTTCAAGCCCACTGACTCCCACAGCTACCTAGAATACACCTCCTCCCACTCACCCTCCTGCAAAAGTTCCATCCCCAATTCCCAATTCCTCCTCCTCCGCCTCCGCCCCATCTGCTCCCAGGATGAGGCATTCCACTCCCGCACATCCCAGATGTCCACGTTCTTCACGGACCTCAACTTTCCCCACGCAGTGTTCGAGAACACCCTTGACCGCGTCTCCTGCATTTCCCGCAACACATCCCTCACAACCGCCACCCCCCCCCCCCCCCCCGGCTACAACTGCCCCCAGAGGATCCCCCTCGTTCTCACATACCACCCCACCAACCTCCGGATACAACGCATCATCCTCCGACACTTTCGCCATCTACAATCCGACCCCACCACCCAAGCTATTTTTCCATCCCCACCCTTGTCTGCCTTCCGGAGAGACCACTCTCTCTGCAACTCCGTTGTCCGCTCCACAGTCCGCTCCCACCCCACCACACCCGGCACCTTCCCCTGCAACCGCAGGAAGTGCTACACTTGGCCCCACACCTTCTCCCTCACCCCCATCCCAGGCCCCAAGATGACCTTCCATATCAAGCAGATGTTCACCTGCACATCTGCCAATGTGGTATATTGTATCCATTGCACCCAGTGTGGGTTTGTCTACATTGGAGAAACCAAGCGGAGGCCTGGGGACCGCTTTGCAGAATACCTCCGCTCGGTTCACAACAAACAACTGCACCTCCCTGTCGCGAATCATTTCAACTCCCCCCTCCCATTCGTCAGACGACATGCCCATCATGGGCCTCCTGCAGTGCCACAATGATGCCACCTGAAGGTTGCAGGAACAGCAACTCATATTCCACTTGGGAACCCTGCAGCCCAATGGTATCAATGTGGACTTCACAAGCTTCAAAATCTCTCCTTCCCCCACTGCATCCCAAAACCACCCCAGTTCTTTCCCTCCCCTCACTGCATCACAAAGCCAGCCCAGCTCGCCCACTCCCTCCACTGCATCCCAAAATCAGCCCAGCCTGTCTCTGCTTCCCTAACCTGTTCTTCCTCCCACCCATCCCTTCCTCCCACCTCAAGCCGCACCTCCATTTCCTACCTACCACCTCATCCCGCCTCCTTGACCTGTCCATCTTCCCTGGACTGACCTATCCCCTCCCTACCTCCTCACCTATACTCTCCTCTCTACCTATCTTGTTTTCTCTCCATCTTCGGTCCACCTCCCCCTCTCTCCCTATTTATTTCAGTTCCCTCTCCCCATCCCCCTCTCTGATGAAGGGTCTTAGGCCTAAAACGTCAGCTTTTGTGCTCCTGAGATGCTGCTTGGCCTGCTGTATTCATCCAGCTCCACACGTTGTTATCTGCGAAAGAGGAGACTTTTTGATTCCAAAAATATACTTTATTCGTAAACTATCTGCAAGTAAATTGTAAGTACAAAACAGTCTTGTACAAACTTTGCAGACAATACAGTGGGATTTTAACATTTTTCCTTAGAGCTTCAACACAAAAGGCATCTACTAAACATGAAAGGAGACAGTTTACATTTCCATTATGACTACCTGGGTATCACAATGGAACAGACCCTCATGTTTTAGCAGAAAGACATTAGACCTTACCCCTCAGTGCCTTGGTGGCAGCTGCCTTAAGCTTTTTACTGCATTCCTCTGCATGTAGTACCGGATCCTGGAATGTGCCAGTTGCAACAGTCAGTTGAGCTCAACTCTTTGCACTAGAAGAGCCACACGTTTTGGGCAGACCAAAGAGCATCATCCACTGAGTCGATGGTCCTCCAGGCACAATTGAGGTTTGGCTTGGTGTGCTCCTTGTTGGAGCTGTGGCACAGAGCTGCTCAGAATGAATCTCAACAGAAACCACTGTACCTCTCTCGAGCTTCTTTGCAAAGGCACATTCCAGAAAGAGATGTTTGATGGCCTCTTTTCCACTGCTGCTGCTTCGTGGACAGTGTGTGGTGGTAGTGAGTTTCTGGGCATAATTGAAGGATCTGATGGTTAGTGCCCTTCTCACCACCAGCCAAGCAATGCCCTGTGCTTGTTGGAAAGCTCTAATGATGAGCCAATCTGCCAAATAACTTTGACAGTCCACTCAGGGAACAATCCAACAGGATCTACCCTCTCCATTTCCCGCAGGATCTTGGAGATGTTATGTGCTGACCATTGCCTGATGGACATGTGGTTAGAGGAGTTTTCCTATGTAATTTTTTCCGCAAGGAACAGGTGGTACAGTATAGTCTAACTATTTGGAGTGTTCTGCGGCAACATGACCCAGGGATACAAACCAATTACGGTGATCACCTGTGTTGCTGTGGTGGGAAGAGCAGCTACATTCCTCTGTGCTGTCTGGCCATCTGTGTCTGGGACTATCCAGAAGGTTATGATGATTCATTTCAATCTGTGTGGAGTGTGCACATTCTCCCTGAATCCTGTGATTGGTCTAATGAATCTATACAGTCACTGCTGCAGTGCAATCTCTGTAAAGCACCCCAGTTTATTATGAAAATAAAAGTGTCGTTCGCAAAGTGGAAGAAAATTGGTTTGCCTACAAATGGTTGCATCTATGAGAGGTAGCATGCTGGCATGACTCACTTCAGAGTTAGTTTGCTAGAGAATTGCTAATTAACACGGAAACACCAAAGCAAGTGCCTGATTTGAAAAACTCTTAATCGGTACTGTAAATTCAATTAACTACACGAAAGTTTTCCATGCTATTCTTTTAGTACAATGAGTGTTTGTTTAAAGTTTGTAATGTCTGGCCCATGAATAAACAGCATGAAGCCATTTTAATGAGACACTCTAGCATTTTTGTGACTGTCAAAGATTGAACATTCAACTGTCTCTAGCATTAGAAAAAAGATTTAACATTTTTCTAATCAACCTGTTTAGAGATGTCACTGATCTATATATTAAATAAGTTATGACTGCCTTATTGCACATCTCTAAATTTTGTGATTGTTTTATTAAGTCTATACCTTCTCTTGATGAAATATTGTTATTGTTGAATCCCATATTTCATCCAAGATTATCGTGGATTTCTTTTCTTAATTTCATTGCAAAGTGTCTAAAATTCACATTTGTATCCACTGAAGCTGGAAATAATAGTTGTCAATAGGACCTTAGTAAAATGTGACTGGTAGAATCCTCAGTGTGGAGGCAGGCCATTTGGCCCATCGAGTCATACCAACCCACTCAGACCCACGCTTGCACCCATATAACCTTGCACTTCTCAATGGCTAATCCACCTAGCCTGCACATCCCTGGATACTACGGGCAATTTAGCATGGCCAGTCACTTAACCCGCACATCCTTGGATTGTGCGAGGAAACAAGAGCATCCGGAGGAAACCCACACAGACAGAGGGAGAATGTGCACACTCCACACGGACAGTTGCCCGAGGGCGTGCAGCAGCAGTGCTAACCACTGAGCCACCGTGGGCTCTTGAAATTTGAAATGTTTAAAATGCTTAGCGGTAATAGTTAATTTCTTTTTGCTATCTTCATCTGTGTACTACTTTTAATAAACATATAAGCTTGAAAACATGTTTCCGATTAATCAGAATGATTACACGAGGGAAAATATCTGGGACTTATAAACTTGGAATGTGCCGAGAGGGAACATTTTGACTTGTTCAGTACATGACCGATTTGGTAGTTGTGGAAGTGACATGAGGTAATCTATGAAGAGCCTTGCACAAAAACTGCATAGGTACAGTGGTAAAATGAACTGCCTCAAGTACAACTTTTATTTTGTCAGGACAGGCATTGAAACCTTGTTCCAAGCTCTCTCTCTGGTGGCGCTAAACTGTCGCCTTAAATGGAAGTGTGCACTTTTTTAAAAAACTTTTTTTTATGCCATTCTTTCACATATTAAACAGCGTTCACTTCAAACATGACTATAAATAACTGATACTTGCTAGCACTAAGGATGTATCTGTTGATATTAAAGTTTGCAAACTAATACCCTCAGTTTGTTGTTTGTAAAATTGAGGTATCTGTTCACTTTATCCTCAGTAGTTATTTGTTCTTATTTAATTTTCTTGCTGTTTCTATGTACCTTTTCTAAAAAATACTTTTCTTCATTTAATATAAGGAAGTTGGATAATTGAATCTGCTTGGGTTTCAACTGGTGATAATGTGTTCCATGTTTTAGTAGCCCATTTCTTCTAATAGCTCCATATCTGAATCTCTTGCAGGTCTCCAAAATCCTACAAAAACCAGAAGAACTACGAACAAAAGATGACCTCACTGTGCTTGCAGGATGTGTTGATACGGTGCAGGAGTTGGAAAAGCGAAAACAGAAGACTGAGGCACGAAAGAGGAAACTTGAAGAGGTAAGTAATTTGTCTCATGCTTTGTAGTTGACTCCTGAACTTCCACATTGGTCAGTTATACACAGTAACAGGCTTGGTTAATAGTGATTTAAGTTAGAGAAACAATTAATTTAAAACTAAATTAGAACTTCTTGTAGTTTTGAACTACTGATATGACTAGTTCCTATTACTCCTTCTACTGACTACAAGGAGAAGAACATGCATTTTCTTGCCTTTCACAATGTCTTAATAGCTTTTCAAAAGTGGTCACTATTGTAATGTAAGAAACAACAGTCAATTTGTGATAGTGACCAAACAATCTGTTTGTAATCTTTGTTGAGGAATAAATATTAGCCAAGAGCGCAAAGATGTCTAAGACAAAACAGAAATTTCTGGAGAAACTCAGCAAGTCTGGCAGCATCTGGAGAGAAAGCAGGGTCAACATTTCGAGGTCGGTTACCCTTCTCCAGAACAGACAACAGTAAAAGATGGTTGTTATGCCGATGACTGACAGGGAATGGAGTGAGTGGATGGGTGGAGATGGAGCCCAGAAAGAGTTCTGGGGGTGAAGTTAGGCAGACAAAGGGATGGTTGATAGTAAGCCAGGGAAGAAGAAAAGCTGATAATGGGGACCATGAGTAAGTGAAAATGGGTTGGTTGTGCTTGAAATAGCTGATGCCATGACTAGCTGTGGAGTGGGTAAAAGACATGGAAAGGGGCGCTCAGGTTTTAAAATGATTGAACTTGCTTATTGAGTCCTGAAGGCTGCAGGGACCCCAAGCAAAATATTAGAACCAGCTCTTCCAGCTTATCCTGAGCCTCGTAGAAGCACTGCAGCAGGCCTGAGAAAGAAGTGTTGGTGTGGGAACATAGTGATGTTTTCAAGTGGCAGGCAACCACTCAATCTGCAGAGACTAAAATGTTGGTTTAAGTTGTTACATTGAACAGTGAATTGGAGATGTTACAAGTGTGAATTGGTCACCTTGTGTCTCCAGCAAGCAAGTACCTCCCGAAAGTACCAGGAGAAAGAAGGTCAAGAAACAGCAAAACCTGTGGTCGGGTATCATTGAACTACTCTCCCTGTTGTTCCCTTTGCCCGTAACATCCGTTTTTCTTGTCTGTCTGTATATGTTTGTAGGGGAAATTTTAAACTGTATGTATCAATGGTTCATAATTATTTACCTAAAGCTCGAATTTATTTGTAATAAATAATTCTAGTTAAATATCGAAAATTTGGTCTGTGCTTTCTACCTGGATCTTAAGACCAGTACGTTTGGGAATTGTGCATACTTTCATAAAGGTGAAAGATTTTATAAATACTTCATGAAAACCAGGCCTTTATTTCCATCATGCTGCGTTTTAGATATTAATTGCTTTTAAGCAGTTTGAGATAAATGCAAGGTTTCTTTACTCTTTTTGAATAATTTGTAGAATACAATTCCTTAAGGTGCTGTTGTAGATTAAATGCATTTAAATGTTTAGGCTGTGACAGCTCTGCTTTTATTCTTGTTAGGTTATTGATGAACCTGAAGAACTACGGAGAAAAATTAACCTGCTGGCAGCAGCTATTCAAGAAGCGCAATACCCAGTGATCTATTCTGGTGCAGGAATCAGTACGGTAAGGCAGTACTATAACCAAGCCAGAGAAATGAGAACCATAATTGGCAGATCACAAGAATTTCAAACTATTTCTGCTTAGTCTGCTGCATTTGAGCTGCTATGAAACAGTTTATAGGTGTAGCAAGATTAGCTTGTCAAAATTTAATAGGTAACATGATTTTCATCACATCAGTTTGAAAGTGTGGTCCGAAAGACACTCTGTGCATGCATCGGAATGTAGTAACAACCCATCTTTTCCCAAGTAGGGTGACACTGACATGAATGCCTGGTTCTATTGCTTTGAATGGAAATAGCCAATGCTGTATAATAATTTTAGTTTCTTGGATGTCATTCAGAGCACTGTATATAGTCTGTCAAATTCAGAAATAGCCCCGTTGATTGCAATGAACCAACTGAACAGAAATGGTCTGTGTGGCCCAGCAAGCATTTGCTCCATAGAAGTGCTTTTCCACCTTATTTCATCTTGCTCTATTAAGGCATACTTCTGTTCCATTCTTCCTTAATTACTTAGCTAGCTTCTCCATAAATACGTGTATGCCATTCATCTCAACCTCACTGTGATAACAAGTTCCACATCCTCCTCATTCTGAATAATTATTCCAAAATTGTCTCCTGTATTCTTTGTTTCATTTTGTTGGTGACTGTCTTGGATTTATCATTTTCTGCACATCTGGTTAAATCAGCCTTTACATAATTTTACAAACAAGTTTTTCCTCAGGCTGCATGATTAAATAAGCAGCAATTTTCATTGTTTGTGTAATATTTACTGATAGTTCTAAAGTAGCCAAATTTTTGACTTATTTTATCATGGAAAATAAACATCTCTTTCCCCTCCCCAACTTGAGGCCAGGACATGAGAACACATAATTCAAGACACTCAAGCTGCCAGCATTATTTGCTAAAATTTCAAGGCAGGCTCAGAATGGCATGTCTCAGCCAGTGAATTAGGAGACAGCCCTGTCTTGGATCACAGCGTGCATCTGCGTGGTTCTTTTCAGATTCGGGTAAATATAATTAAGGGAAGACTCAACAGCAATTTGGTTAAATATGAAGTTTACTAAGTAATAATAAGTGATTATAGTGGTAATAATAAATGGAAAAGATAAAGAAAACACAAGTAGCAAGTCTCACATCCCTCTGCCCTTCAGGGTCCCCTTGATCGCTGGCCAGTCTGGAGGCTTAGGTTTGTTTGTGGCACTGGTCTGAGGTAAAGCCCAACAGCCTTGGAACGAAACTCACTCACTCTCATACAGTATCTCAAACAACCAGTACAGAAAACAACAGATACAATAGATGAAAGTGCTAGCTCGTACAGAAATTTTTTTTAAAATTTGTGCTGTCTCCGGCACGTACGGGAATGTTCGTAGGGCTTACCGAAGGCCGTGCAGCTTGTCAAGTATCAGCCCATCCTATACAATCCACACCGATGATATTTAGCAGAGCATGTTACAGTTGCAAACGCAGACACAAATCCACGACGGGTGCACATGAATGTGTAATAAGAGGACATAATCTACAGTAGAAGATTAAAACTCATGAAATTAACTACCATAAATACAAAAAAAAACGATAGGTTGTACCATCAGATTTAACAATTGTAATAGCCTTTGGGGACCAACCCTTATGTAGACACGCACATGCGCATGCACATGCACACCACTCCTGATGTGGTCAAGGCCATAATGGAACCAGCAAGTCACCTCACTTGATTGAGATGACCAGAATATTGTTTACATTCTTTTCAGTTGATCTATTTACATTATTTGCTCTCAAATTCAGTATATCCCAGATTCAGGTTCCTTAATTTGTATTTTTTCTCCAATTTCACATACACAAACTGCCTTAACACATTACAACTTCACCTATAGGTTTAGCCATAGAAATGCTCATGATGGGGTATCTGTATGCCATCCGATGGGCCCTTTCAGGCAGTCCACCAGTACTCCTCCCAGAATCTACACTTTTCTCATTTCTGTAACGTTTTGACATAATAGCCAATCATACTTCTTATTTTTGTGTCTCAATTTATATCCCTTTCACTAATACTATTTACTTTGTTTTAAAGTCAGTTTCTCTATGGAATTTGTGTCGGTGTTTTATTATCTAGACTAGGCTTTTGTGCTGTTCCAAGCCACATTAATCCTTTTGTCAAGTAGGTGTTCATGTCTGAGGCCTGTTCTTCAGTGCACTTTTTTTAACCATCTCATGTATGTTACCTCTACTTTTGCGCATTTACATCAGTGTCCCAAGACCATGTCAAGCATTCTTGACTCCCACATGATCTTAGCAAATGATCTGAGATTTTGCTCGTCTCTCCACATCTGGTCCCAATGCCCTAGGTTAGTGGATTGATCACCAATTCAAGTTTTTTTTTAGACAAAGACAAGGATACAAACATCACCAAGAGAAAGTAAGATAACAAAGTGTGAAGCTGGATGAACACAGCAGGCCAAGCAGCATCTTAGAGAGCTCTCTGATGAAGGGTCCAGGCCCGAAACGTCAGCTTTTGTGCTCCTAAGATGCTGCTTGGCCTGCTGTGTTCATCCAGCTTCACACTTTGTTATCTTGGATTCTCCAGCATCTGCAGTTCCCATTATCCCTGATCACCAAGAGAGAGTGATCAGTTTGGTACTCATTAAAACTTGCTTTCCACTAAAATACATTTTAGCCTTAATAGTGATTTCAACCATATTTCTGTTTTTATCTTCTTCTGCCACCAGTATCCACCTTTAATTACTTCATTTCATCCAATTTTGCAACTTAACTATTACCACTGTATCTGATTTGAGGTTTGTAGCCCATGGAACGTAATCTTGTAATATTCTAGACAACAGGTGCAGGAGTGGGCCATTCGGCCCTTCGAGCCAGCACCACCATTCATTATGATCATGGCTGATCATCCACAATCAGTATCCTGTTCCTGCCTTATCCCCATAACCCTTGATTCCAGTATCTTTCTTGAAAGTATCCACAGACTTGGCCTCCACTGCCTTCTGGGGCAGAGCATTCCATATATCCACCACTCTCTGGGTGAAGAAGTTTCTCCTCAACTCTGTTCTAAATGGCCTACCCCTTATTTTTAAACTGTGTCCTCTGGTTCTGATTTTAAAACCAAAGTCAAACATTTCTATTTGATTCAGGCACAACACGCTTTGTAAAAGAACAAAGATGACCCACTATTTTAAAGTTACTTGGTAATTCATCTAGAGATTTGAAATCTCTATATAAATTGTCCAAATTCAATATACTGTTTACTCCCTTGAAGTTACTAACTGTTTTTTAAAATTATTTATTTTTATTCATGGGATGAAGGAGTCGCTGGCTAGGCAGCATTATTGCCCATCCCTAATTCTTCAGTTAAGAGTCAACCACATTGTGGTAAGTCTGGAGTCACATGTAGGCCAGACCAGGTAAGGATGGCACTTTCCTTCCCTAAAGGACGTTAGTGAACCAGATGGATTTTTCCCTCTGACAATCGACAATGGTCGACATTAGATTCTGAATTCCAGATATTTATTGAACTCCAATTCCACCATCAGCCATGGCGGGATTCAAATCCGGGTTGCCAAAACATTATTTGGATCTCTATATTAACAGTCCAGCGATAATACCCCGGAGCTGTCACCTCCCCTAACCATACTTGTCACTGTGTGTACGTGTATGCACTGTGTCATTTTCCAGATTCCCTTTAAATTTTCAGGTAACTATTCCATTTAAATGTTTTAGAATACCAGGACACGTAACTGTTAATATAGTTTTTGTCATGATATGCTTAAATGAACACAGGCTCAATAACCATTGAAATTCTTGACATTCGCTACAATTGATATTTCGACAACACTTCCCCAACACTGAAATGTGTTATTGACGAATTGCTTAATGGGTTGAGGGTACATCACTGTGTTGCAGCTTTGAAAAATCTTCAAATGTGTTCAGGCTCCAGGGTCTCCAGTTTCTTAAAGCAAACAAGCTCCATCCATTCCATATCAAGCAGCATGGGTTAATTAGCACGGATTCTATGATGGGTTCAAAAGGGGGTAGGACGTAAACTCCTGCATATAATTATGTCATCTGTCTCCTCCTCCTCCTAGGACAAAGAAAAAGACCACCCCTTTGTTACATTTGCCTTTCCTAAATTCCTCGCATGCAGGGAGTTGCATTTTCAACATTCCAATATGCCAATCACTTGGATATTAACAATGAGTCAATCTTACAATCTAAAATTAAAGTTTCACTCATGTCAAAACAATATTTGGAGTTCATTTTGGCCAGTAAATGAAATTGCAAACATGGTAATTTCTGGAATTTAAATTTACCGGGCCTAAACACAACACAGAGCCAATTCCAAAAGGTAAATGTCTACCAAGCTTTGCAAATCCATGTTTTGCAAATTTTGGCTTTACACTATCACCGGTGGATTCTTAAAAGGTCATTATGTTAGCCGTACTTATTCGGAGATAGAAGGAACAGCTGAAACTGGATTCTGAGATAAGAAGGTGTAGAGCTGGATGAACACAGCAGGCCAAGCAGCATCAGAGGAGCAGGAAAGTTGACATTTCAAGTCTTTTCCCTTCTTCAGATATGGTGGAGGGGAAGGGGGCTCAAATAAATAGAGGGAGGGGGAGGTGATGATAGAAGATGGATAGAGGAACAGATGGGTGGAGAGAAGATGGATAGGTCAAGGAGGCGGGGATGACACCATTCAGGTGAATGTAGGTAAGGAGTTGAGATGGAGGTTGGTCAGTGAGGAAGGAGGGGTGGGTAGGTGGGAGGGAAGATAGACAGGTCAAGGAGGTGGGGATGAGGCTAGTAGGTAGGAAGTGGAGATACTGGGAACTGCAGATGCTGGAGAATTCCAAGATAATAAAATGAGGCCGGATGAACACAGCAGGCCAAGCAGCATCTCAGGAGCACAAAAGTTGACGTTTCGGGCCTAGACCCTTCATCATGGGTCTAGGCCTGAAACGTCAGCTTTTGTGCTCCTGAGATGCAGCTTGGCCTGCTGTGTTCATCCAGCCTCACATTTTATTATCTAGGTAGGAAGTGGAGTTGGTCAGTGAGGTGAGAGGAGCAGATAGATAGGAGAAAGGATGGACAAGTCAAGGAGATGAGGACTAGATTGGCTGGCCTTGAGATGAGGTGGGGGCATGGATAATTCGAAGCTTGTAAAGTCCATATTGAGACCAATGGATTGTAGGGCACCCAGGCGGAATATGAGGTGCTAGCGAGTTTTGAGAAGATTTGCAGCTCAGGTTGAGTTTCTGGATGTGAGTTTGCTCGCTGAGCTGGAAGGTTAGTTTTCAGACGTTTCGCCACCATTCTAGGTAACATCATCAGTGAGCCTCTGAAGAAGCGCTGGTGTTATATCCCGCTTTCTGTTTATCTGTTTAGGTTTCCTTGTGATGAGGTGCTGTTCCTCCAGTTTTCAGGTGGCATCGTTGTGGCACTGGAGGAGGCCCAGGATGGACATGTCGTCCAAGGACTGGGAGGGGGAGTTGAAGCAGTTCACGAATAGGAGGTGTTGTTGTTTGTCACGAACTGAGTGTTGGTGCTGCACTCCTTGGACGTCATGTCCATTCCTTCAGCCTCTTATTCCACCTGGGAACCCTGCAAACCAATGGTCTCAATATGGACTTTACAAGCTTTGTAAATCTCCCCACCCCCAACCTCATCCCAAGACCAGCCCATCTTGTCCCCGACTCCTTGACCCGTCCGTCTTTTCTCCTACCCATCCACTCCTCCCACCACACTAAGCAAACCCCACCCCCACCCTCTACCTACTGCCTCCTTAACCTGGCAGTCTTCCCTCCCACCTACCAGCCCCTCCCTCCCTCGCTGACCAACCAACATCCCAACTCTCTATCTACGCTCACTGTACCGGCTTCATCCCTGCCTCCTTGACCTGTCCGTCTTCTCTCTACCTATCTGCTCCTCTCACCACCTTCTATCATCGCCTCCCTCTCTCTCTCTTTATTTCAGAGCCTCCTGCCCCTCCCCCATTTCTGAAGAATGAAGAAGCACCCAGACCTGAAACATCAGCTTTCCTGCTCCTCTGTTGCTGCCTGGCCTGCTGTGTTCCTGCAACTCTACACCTTGTTATATCTACATTAACCATACTTGCTTCACACAGAAACAGGCACGCAATACATGTCCAAATCACCAGATTTTGCCAAAATGCTAACTCCACTTCAAAGTCTCTCTAGATCTCGAGCTCCAGGGAACAAAAAGACACTAATTATATTAGATGACATTTAGCAACCAACAAATAAAAGTGCATTCAAACCAGAACACAGTTAACTTTTCCACAAAATTCACAACGCAGAAAATCTGGCCTCCAGTTCTCCCTTTTTCAGTTATTCAGGGATTCTGAAAGCAAGCTGCATTGGTGCCAGATTGAAACGCTTCTAATAATGCAGTTTGTGCCTCTTCTGTATTCTCAATAGGTTTGGTGGTGAACTTCAGTTTTTGGAAAACCTGAAGGAGGAGGAGGAGGAGCGCAAGATACAGTGGCTGGTTATCCTGTTTGAGAATAGTCCCCTTTTGTCCTGTAGCTGTTTTGATACTGCCCAAGTTGCCTGTTTTGGTTTTGTAATTCCACTGCGTGCTCCAATTGATGCCAAAGGTGCAGAGAGTTCATTCTCTGGTGCAACAAATTAATTTTTTTTAAAGTTACCATTTATCACTATCTGAAATCTTCTTAAATCATTCTTTGCTTTGCCCTGATTGGATTGCTTCCATTAGAGAACTATGTAAGCCCTCACCTTTTTGTATAGGCTTCTGAATGATGGGTTTGAATTTCTTGACAGGCCCAAATATGTTGGTATTAGGTTTAATGTTGAAGCAATCTATGTGAAAGGAAGGTAAAGGTTCTGACTGTATCACAAATACTGCTTGGGTAACTGGAGAGGATACAGTAGATATTGTAGGCAGGTTTGAAGCACATTAATTATGGGAAATGAAAACACTTTCATAGCAGTAACGTGACTTTTAAAAGAATCTGAAAGTAAAGATCTATTTGGATTGATTGCAAAGGTCACAGATGTATTAACTGGTGGAGCACTGGAAATCATGACATCCTTCGTAAAAGGTGGATGCATTTTACTTTGTAGAATCTGCCTATTTGCAGTGGGACGTTGCTTGTTAGTAGGAAAGGCGCATACATCTTTAATGAGTGAATGAATTCTGATTTGGAACAACTTTAGCTTCCTTCGGATTACTTTTTTTTAACATTTTCTGTTAGAGTGGAGTGCACACCCTGTCTTCTGTTGGTTTCATTTCCTCCCTCCACATCTGCTTTGATCTCTCTTACTTCCCTACCCTTTGGAGAACAGTACGTTCTGCAGATATTGTACATGGCACAGATAGGTATTCCATCTATCGTACTTTTATTTCTGCTTTTAATAATGCAGCAAACACTTCCTTTCTGGTTATCTTTTGTTTCACCTTCGAACTTAACTCCATCTCCACCTTGTTGTCCCTGTTTACCACTTGCGCGAGTGGGCCTCGCTCTTCACTTACCAGCCTCCACATTCTCTAACTGTCCGAATAAGAAACATACTTGTCCCACTATCTGTCCCTGGGCTGGCCCTAATATGGTTAACAAGGCACCTCTGATCCAGCATGGATCACCTTGCATTAGATGGATCTTCATTCCAGCTGTGAAAGCTTCCTGGTCTGGAACCTGAAACTGTGGAGAATACATTACTGACTTGGTAGCCAAATCCCTCAAACATTTTATACCTTCTGGTATGCTCTCCCATTTTTCAGCATCACCTTCCCTCACCTTCCCAATCTATCAGGGAAGGATAATTGTTTCGTACTGCTAGCGTCAGTGCATTCCACAATGATCCAGTTTGCCTCATGTTTCCAAAAACACACTTCACATGTGGATCAACACTTAGTGCTCCCAGATTCCTTCTCTCTGTTACAGTCAGCATAATATAGGCGGCACCCTGGTCCCACAACTTCATGAGCCAAGAGGCCAAGGGTTTGTCCAACTTTTGTTTAATGCGTGACCACAAATCCTGCAATTTGGACATAGGGTAATCTCTCACTGGTCTCAAGTTTTGTGGGTTTTATCTTCCAACCTGTTTTTGCCTTATTTGTTATTAGGGGTTGTGCTATTAGCCTCTCCTCCTGAGGATCACTGAGGTGAGGCTAATAGCATTCCCTTTCCCGTCCATCCATTCAGACTCTGAATCAGATGAATACCGAATGTCCCCATCCCAGTGGTTGGAGTCCCATTGCGAAGTTAATAATGCGTGTATTTTGACTTGGGCAACTTACTAGTTGGCACCGTTTTGCTGTTGTTTTCTGTTGTGCCATTTGCATACTATCTGGTTTTGTTTCACCGCTGCCTTCTCAGCTTACTCCTGCACTGTCTTAACTGTTTCTATTTGGACAACATTATGCTGTTTTACTGCTGTCAATTTGGCCTGAAACTGCCTGTTTCTGGCCTGGCCAGTTCCCTATATGTGGGACATAAAGCTGTTAATAATATCCATCCCATTTGTGGTACACTGTCCTTGCTTCTGCACTTGAGTACAGTAGCCTGCGTATCAAATCCACCTTTCTCTCTTTTTCTGGTTAATGAATGCCCCCCCACCCCAATTCTTACAGGAGGGGCCTAATTATGCTAACAGACTAGCTACAGACCCGAAACCAGAGTCTGCCACATTGCATCCTGGAATACGGAAGGTCTCCGGTGCATCCAGTTGCCTTTCCCTTCTCAAGTATTTTCTTGAATGCCATTCCTCATCACTAAAACGTATCTTGGATCACAGCATATATCCAAGTGATTATTTTCAGATTCGGGTAAATATAATTAAGAGAAGGCTCAACAACAGCAATTTACTTAAATATGAATGTCTAATGAGTAATTATAAATTATTATAATGGTTAAAAATGATTATGATGGTAATAATAAATGGAAGAGAAAAAGAGAAACCAAGTCTCATGTCCCTCTGCCCTTCAGGGACTCCTTGACCGATGGCTGGCCTGGAGGCTCAAGTTCATCCATGGCACCTTTCACAATCCCGGTCTCAGGTGAAGTCCAACAGCTTTGGAACGAAATGCTCTTGCTCTTGCGCTCTCCAGAAAACAACAGATACAGTAGACTAACCTGCTGACTCATACAGAAAACAAGTCTTTTTTTTACCAATTGTGCTGTTTGTGGCACGCATGGGAGAGTTCACAGAGCTCCTCCAGTTTGTCAAGCATCATCAATAATTTTAGCCCTTCAGCCCATTCTATACAATCCATCTTCTGAAGCAGCTGTCGAATATCATCATTAACTTTTAGTAATTTGGCCCATCCAATACAAGCCCTTACTTTGAAAATCTAGAGATAATAACTTTACCTTGGTTCCAATAGAAAGTACCTGTTACCAAATACTGATTTAGCTATTTATCAAGACACATTTTCAGGAGTGTGTTGGATAACAGAACGCTTTTGTGGACAAGTCTGATTGTGCATCCGTTTATTTCACCTACAATTCTTGATGTTTGTCAGTGGAGATTTTGATACACTCATCAAGTGAAACATTCGAAACACAAGTTGTAACTCCTTGCATATCAATTGAGGTACAAGAATGAAATTTTATTACTTTACATCAATTGCATTTTAAAATGAAAATATTATTCTAAATCATCCAATTCAATGACCTACAACAAACAATCTGATAAACATTACGTTCAAAGCGTTTTTGTTTATCAATTCTTTATATCCTGTTTTTTTTTACAAGTAGTATGAGTATCAACAGGACCGCTTATTGTCAGTATTGCCACTGCCACTGAGGAAATGTTAGACATTAAGCTGGTGGATTGACTGTGCTAACCAAAATTCACGGTTTCATTGTTCCACTGTTGGCTTCAGTTACGTAGGCCCCAAAGTCTAGAATTCTCACCATAAACTTCTCTGCATCTTTGTTTCTTTCCTTTGCTTGATGCAAGATATTCCTTAAAACCTACCTTTTCAGCCAAGTTTTTGATCACTTGTTCTGGCATCTTCTAATGTAGTTCAGTGACAATTCCTGAGCATTGTAGACTGTCTCAACACAATGTTAAAGGCACTATAACATTTGCATTTATATCTTTTTTTTACAAATAGACCTTTGTCATTTTTGCTTTCTTGGAATTTTTAAATGTTACCCTTGTTTTTGCTTAGTGCAGGCTGCATCTATCCCAGATTACAGAGGTCCCAATGGGGTGTGGACGTTATTGCAAAGTGGTAGGGAAGTGAGGTAAGAAAAATCTTTGAACTAGTACACCAAATGAAATAGCTGTTATTTTTGGGCTAAAAATATCAGACTTTTTATTTTAAATAGTTGGAAGACATAACTACAATAACCTGGGGAAATGACTGCTGTAGAGAGCTCCAAAATTTTAGAGATTGCCATAAATGCAATTTAAATAATCAAAAAGCAAAATAGTGCTTTATTTATGGTGCCAAGTAGAAATTAACTTAAACAAAGAAAATGTTCAGACTAGTCAAAGTAAAACCATACCCAGTCTATTTGATTTATTCCAATCTTTGCAAAGTTTCAGTCTGACACAATTTAATGTTGGCAGTGGTACAGTTGAGTTTGCAGTAATTTATCATAACTGCTGCCAGCCCTCCTGCCAAGATCTATTATACTTTTAAAATAATAATGTTCTTTCACTGCCTATAAGAGTATAGCCCCCCAATTAAGCCACTTGTAGCATGACCATGCAGCAATTGAAGTTGGCAAACAGCGGTGTCATTTTCCCACTCTCACCGGTGGAAAGCTGGAAAATTTAAGAGATGATGTCATTGAGCAAGGTCAGTCTGAGTCCTTACACCCACATTGTAAAATATTCCTTCGTGTGATTCTGTTCATAAGAATTTTTGGTGGTTGTAAAATAAAGCACTTATAAAATAGATACTGGTGTTTGTGCATTGTAATGAATTAGCATATTGCCTGATCAGCAGTAATTAGAGGTTATTTGTCAGTGTTATTTACCCATGGGTGATACTGAATGTTTCAAGTTTCCAGCCAGTTGTCTAATCCATACACTTATGTTTTGAAGGGGCAAGAGTATAGTACTGTATCTTGTGTTTTTGTTGATTTTGAATTTATAGATGATATGACATTTGGAAGTATGGCAAACCACGAGGATCGCCTAGCACACAAAAGGATGTAGATAGATTTGTGAACTAGGTAAGCAAGTGGCTTTAAGTTTTAACATAGAAAAGGGTGGAGTGATTCATTTTGGACGGAAGAATATAGAGAGATAATAAGAAACAGTACTGTTCTGATGGAGTTGCAAGAGCAGAGAGACCTGAACATGTATAATCATTAGTCATCAAAGGTGACAAGATTGGTCTTGGTTAACAGAGCATACTGAATCCTCGACTTAGAGACACAAATTGCAAAAGCAGGGGCATTGTGCTAAACCTGTATGAAATGCTGTTTCACCCTCAAGTAGAGTATTGTGTTCAATGCTGGGCATTGCACTTGAAGAAAGATGTTAGAGGGTCCAGAAAGGTTTTTTTTGTAAGTAAGTTTTTTTTTCAGGAATTGGAGAAGTTGGAGTTGTTCTTCTTCAGGTAGGGTGTGATGGTGGGGAGGAACGGTTGAGAGGAGTTTCAATAGAAGTATTTATAATTTATAAGAGATCTGGCCAGAGTAGATGGGGATACCAATTCCCATTGGTGGAAGGATTGCGAACCACAGGACACCGTCAGAAGCAATGGTGATATGAGTTAAAATATTTTGCACACGGCTAATGATTAGGATATGGAATGGCCCTCAGAATGTGGTGGAGGTAGGACCAGCTAAGTTTTCTGAAGGGAAGAAGGTTATTATCTAAAGAAGGAGAAAACCAAAATGCAGGGTGTTGGGGAAAAGGCAAAGGGACGACACTAGGTGATATTTCCTTCAGAGAGAGCTTAGACACAACAGGCTGAATATGTAACTGCCTTATTATTCTGCTGAAGTATGTGTTATCTTTTCTGATAAAGCACAGCAGATCTCAGTGAGGCAGAGCCCACCCTGACTCATATGTGCATCATGCAACTTTATAAAGAAAAGCTGGTAAGAACTATATATAATTTTGTTTTCTTTTATTGTATTATAATGACTCATCCTCACTCGATACGTAGTTGGGGAAAATAAACACACATTCCTGACGGAACTCAGCAGGTCTGGCGGCATCTGTGGGGAGAAAGCAGAGTTAACTTTTTGAGTCTGGTGACTCTTCATCAGAAAATGCTGGTAGCATCTGGCAGTTCCACACAGATGCCGCCAGACCAGCTGAATTTCACCGGAAATTTCTGCTTTGTTTCACATCTCTGGCTTCTGTAGTTCTTTGCTTTATTTTGGGGAAAATATTGGATTTAAGGAGAAACAGTGTAAGTAACAATAAGATCTCTTGTTAACTACAGCAAAAAAAATGAAGAAATATTGGTAACTATAAATGTATTTCAGGTCGGAGAAGCTCATGGTGAGATGATTGCCATAATACCACACAGAAGGAAGCCATTTGATCCTAAATGTCTTTTTTCTGTCAATTTAAGAGTTATCCAATTAGTTGCACCTCTTCTTCCGCTCCCTCCATGCCTTCCCTAAGGCCCAGCAATTTTCATCCAATTCCCTATTGAAAGTTATTATTGAATCTGCTTCCATCACGCCTTCAAAAGTGCAGTCTGCATCACAGTAACCTACTGCAAGGAAAGAAAATGTCTTTACATAGAATCCCTGCAGTTCTATGTACAATAACTGGCAGGTATGCTGTCTGCTTCCGTTACCAGCACTTTGTCATAGAAAGTAGTTTCACCCTATTCACTACATCTGAATACTCCTAAGTATCAATATTAAATCTCCCATTAATTCCTTTTAGTCTCGAGCTTAGCTTTTCCTAGGTAACTGAAGCCTTTTATTCCTGGTAAATCTCCTCTGAAACCTTTAAAGTCTGGTGGCAAGAATTGGCCAATATCACCATTTGATTACTCCAGAATCCCAGGTTTCTCTGCTCTTGTACCCCCTTTAAAATTGAACCATTTTAAGTTTTGCTTGCTTCTTTTGCTTGTTCATAGGATATGGACATCACTAGCAAAGCTGGCATTTATTGCTCAACACTAATTGACAACAAGAGCGTGGTGACCTGTCTTTTTCGACAATTGAGTGGCTTGCTAACCTATCCCAGGAGCAGTTAAGATTCCTATCTGAAGTACTTTCCTTTGCTAAAGGACACCAGTAAACAAAGTGGGCTTTTCAGCAACAAAAACAGAAATCACTGGAGAGACTCGGGCTGGCAGAATCTAGCATTCTGTTGAAGATTGCCAGATTTGAAATGTTAACTCTGCTTTCTCCCTTATGATGCAGCCAGACATGCTGAGTTTCTTCAGCAATTTCTGTTTTGGTTCAGATCTCCAAATCTACATTTCTTTGTTTTAGTTTAGGGCTTTTCAGCAATCTGTTAGTTCAGGGTCATCATTACTGACCTAGTTTTTTTTTATTCCAAATCTTTTTAATTAAGTAGTTTTGAATTAATTAGTCCAGACCTCCAAATTTCTAGTTCAGTAACAACCATTGTTTTACCATCCCAAGTGCTTCCACTCTTTCTTCCTAACAAAATAAATTACTCCCCAGACTACTTAAAACTTTAAGTTGTGTCCGCCATTTCTCCATTTCACCAGTATGTCTTTCTGAATTCATTTGCAACCCTCCATCAATTATTGGTACATCTCCTTGCTTTCTGTCTTCCCTGAAACTTTCAGATTTTGTTCAGTACAGCATTCCTGCGTTCAGGTCATTGATACATGTTCAAAAGAAGATTGATTCCAGCATTGACCTTGAGAGGGCACCACTGCATGCTTCCTGGCAGTTTGAAAATAATGATGTGCCACTCATCTTTGTTTTCTGATCCTGAGTTATTTTTCCGGTCCCCTCAGCCACCTACCGCTTTACTTATCTGAAAACCCATTTGCTCAACCTTTCCCTATTTTTACTGTAGAACTTGGGCACATTAACCAATATTGTTATTGCTCCATGCTCTGTCAATCAGTTCTACAAGCTCTGTTAATTCAATAAAATGTGCACTTTTTACTCATTGACCTAGACCTACAAGCATAGGTCAGACCAGAGATTTGGAGTGGGCTATTTGCACTTCTTTATCCTAAATCTAAGCAACAAAATTCACTTGTACACACAGGTTGGTATTAGATGCAATTTAAGGATACTGTCTTGTAAATCTGTGCTGTCATAGAGAAAATCATTTGGGAACCCTTTTGTAAATATTTGCATATCATTTTAATAATCATGAATTCTTGCAGGCGCCATGAAAAGAAGTGTTTTCTGAAATTAAGTTCTCAATAAAAAATTGACTTGTGTAGAATAAATGTCAACAAGTTTTGAATTCCTTGACTATGGAAAACCCTAATCATTTGTGTGTTCAGGGACAACTCTGGATGAAATTCAAATAATGCAATTAAAATTCCCTTGAGCCCACTGTAAAACTTTCCTTGCTGGCATATGTAGAACTAGAACAGAATAAAGAAACTTCCTTGATTATGGCTGGACAGAAATCAAATACATGAAAATTTCTGTGTTGAAAATGTAAAAACATGAGACAACCATGTGGACTGGCTGAGATTAACACTGAAATAGGAATTAGATGACTTAAAATAAGCATGCCCCTTTCTGGCCAATAATTAGTGTCAAAATGTTGGTGAAGACTTACTATTAAGTATTGAAAACTGCAGACGTTAAACTAGTAAACCCTTGGTTTCATGGATTCGACAATTGTTAAATCCCTAATTTTCAATGCACAGAATTTCAGTAATGTGTTATACAGTTTAGGCTTTTCCTTCTCTTTTCTTTTGCAAGAAAGCCATTAAATATAAAAGAGTTAATGGAGCCACGTCAAATAATGCCTTTGTGGAAAGACGCAATTATGGACTTCTGTATGTTTGTCCCGTTTATCCCTGTTTAGAAGCTTAGCAGTTGAGTTCTTGATCACTGCTAATGTGCACTGCTTATCTTGCTATGATCTACAGTCCCTTTCTTTCAACATGGCTCCTTTTAATAAAGAACAGTTAATTATAATTGTAGTTTAACTGCATCATTAAAATTAATTGGTTCTGTGGTGTAATATTCACTTCCTCACAGGATGAAATGACTCCATAATGCCAAAAGTTTCCAAAGGAAAAATTTTCTGCTTTTTCTCAGTTAAATTGCTATTTTGTATTTGCAGTGCTTTTAGTTTACTAAATCACTGTTCCCTCTCTTTTGACAAGGTAGAAATTTATTTGTGAACTCAAATCCAACTTAAAGAAGGGACGTGTATAAGACAATGGTTCATTATCCTCCTCACCTGTGCCATCTCTATCTTTGGGAAATCCTGAGATATAGTTGAGAGGAAATGCCTCTTGGGTCACTAGTCACTTTAAAGCAGTTGGTTACATCCTGCCTTCTACAAATTGATTTTTTTTATTAAAATAGGAAGAACTCAGGTTAGCATCAGACTTTGTGTCTTTCTCGAGGCTTTTCGTGGCCAAATCAGAATGTAGTGAATTCAGAAATCCATCTTTAGAAGTATCCTTGTTATATTTCTCCCTCTAGGTGCGCCATGTAGTGTCTCAGAATTGTGATGGATTACATTTACGTAGCAGTTTACCCAGGAAGGCACTTTCTGAGCTACATGGAAATATGTACATAGAGGTAAGATGATTGAGAAACTGGCACGTTGCATGAGTATGTTATACCAATATTAATCTCATTGTTGGAATTTCAGGAGGCACCCATAATTTATCATGTGAACCTGTCTTTGACAATTTGCTTGTCTTTTGTCACTTATAGATAGTTGGTAATGTCACACACTAATTGTTTTTGTTTCCCTTTTTGTAATCATGTTTAAATGTTTTAAAATTAAAATATCTTACAACAATGTCTTTGTAATTTATTTTTCAGTCAAGATTTTCCTTCTCCTGAGCACATTACCTCTGTACTGTTATGATTCATACATATATAATGACCACTTGACGGAGCAGTACAAGATGGCCTGTAAGCCTGTGACAACACTGCAGTAAGGAATCAAAAGGGGAAAAATGAGTAGAATTATCTTTTTCCCAAAACATATATTTGTCCATTTGTTCATCTCTATATACTCCCAATATAGTTTCTGAATGGATACTAGGGCAGATTTTTACGTTTTGTAACCCAAGACCTGAAGCCAGTTGTTGTGTTGTAATTGATGTGATTTCACATCAAATAATTCAGCAAACTGGGATTGAACTCCGGGTCCTTTCTGACCTATATAGCTCAGCTGTTTACTGATATGAATGATTTTTGCCTTTGAGGCACAATTAAAATACTGCAGTGTATAAGTTTGAAATATTCTGCCTTCCTTATTTTGTTTGCTGTTTTTCTCAGAAGAGGAAATTACAGGCAAAAATGTCCTGGGCGTAACTCAAAGAACAAATGCAAGAAAAGATTCATAACTGAGTTATACAATTGACTCAACTACCTACAATTTCTAACATCGAGTTTTCTACATAGCAAACACCAATTGAGAAGGCTGTAGCTTTGTGAAGGTGAAAACTGAGACATTGTGTTAATTGTTTTAAAGACTTTAGTAGAATGGCTGTGGAGGAACTATTTCCTGTTGTGAGAGAACACAGAACAGAGAGATACATACATGATAGTCAGATTATATTGATGTAGGAGGAAATCCTTTGAAAATAGGATGAGTATTGTGTTGAATTCATGTGACATGGGAAGGTTGAGACAAAAAGCTTTACAATGCAGTAACTCATTTAAGGAAGGACTTAATTCATAGTGGGAGAGGAAAAGAAGAATATTAACTGCAATATGTAAGGAAGCTTTTATGGTGGATAAATACTGGTTTAGTCTCTTGGGCTGGATGGGTCTTTCCTTGCTGGAGGTTTCTACATATTAGAAGTGCACTTGTTTTTTGATTTATCAATATAAAAAGTTAGTGTAAAATTAATAGATGTTACAACGGCCAACATTTTTGCCAGGGAGGGCTATTGGTCATGTTTCAAGAAACACGAAATAATGGAATATGGGTAAGTGGCGAAGTCTGATGAATAGTTAATAAGACATGACTCTGACCATTAAATTCAATTAGCTTTATTGTTACCTACATGAGTATAGTGAAAAATTTTCAAGTTGCTGCTTAATGGCACTATCTTAGATACAAGGTTACCTAGGTACAGAATCTTAACTTGCACTCCTCACTAAGGTTTTCTCACAACTGTCTATCATTTTGTAAATTAGTGGCCAGATTCTTTTAAGAGCTGTGGGCTGTAAAGTTAAAATGGCTGTCAGATGAACATACAAATTTGGCAAAAGAGGGCTGTTCAGCCCATTAAAAGTGCTCTTCTATTCAACTGTTGGTGTTCCAATATCCCATATTCCCACCTGTTCCCAGTAATGTTTGATTCCCTTGCCTAGCAAGAATTTACCTACTTCCAAGTTATAAATATTCAATGGCTCCCCACCTGCACCACCTCCTGAGACAGAGGGTTAGAAGTTGCACATTTCTCTGAGGGATAAAATATTCCCCTCATTTCTGGCTGAAAAGGACAGTTACTAATTTAAAAACAGTGTCCCCTTCTTCCATAACATTAAACATCCTGTTCATATCCATCTTGTGAAGGCAATTCAAGACCTTTTAATTTTCAATCAAATCATCCCTTGCTGTTCCAAACTCTAGTGAAAACAAACCCAGCCTATTAAATCTTTCCTCATAAATACAATTCACTCTCTCCAGGTAACAATGCAGTAAGCGATCTCTGAATCACCGTCAGTGCATTTACATCTTTCTCTAAACTAGGAGAACAAACTGTATACATTCTTTATTCTGCGGTCTCATCAATGCCCTGTATAAAGCATAACTTCCTTACTTTTATATTCCAGTACTCTCATCATAAAGGTGGCCATCCCATTAACCTCCCTGATTAATACGCAGCTAGGTACAGCATGTAATCCTTTTTAACTTGTGCACGAGGACATCTAGATCTGTCTACGCCACAGAATTTTGCAATCATTCTCCATTTTAGTCATACAGTGCTCTTTTATTCTTCCTGCCAAAGTGAACTTCCCATTTTCCCACATTACGCTCCTATCTGCAAGATTTGTGCCTATTCACTTTAACAGTACTTATCTGCATCCTCTTTATGTTGCATGTGTAACAAATGTTCCTACCAATCTTTGTGTAATTCGCAAAATTAGACTCCATGCCTTCAGAACCCTCATCTGTCTTATTAATGTAACATTGTAAAAAATTGAGAGCCCAGCACAGACCTCTGTGGGACTCCACTTGTCAGACCTGCTAATCAGAAACCGATTCATTTATACATAACTATCTTCTACTAACCTGCCAATTGTATCTCTGCTACTGTGTCACTGCTGTACCTGGACGTCCTACCTTGCACAATAGCCTTGCGTGCACTTTGTTATCTTCTTTATGTTTAGTTTCTGTACTCCCTGATGTAATTACAGACACTATTGATTACTGTTAACATTTGTCTTGATTATGTTGATGTGATTTTCGCAGGTATGCACATATTGCTCTCCTAACAGAGAATATATTCGTTTATTCGATGTCACGGAACGCACATCACTGCACAAACACAATACTGGAAGAAAGTGCCACAAATGTAACGGTGAGCTGCGAGACACAATTGTGCACTTTGGGGAAAAGGGAACACTGGAGCAGCCACTTAATTGGAAAGGAGCAGCTGAAGCAGCCAAGAAAGCTGATGTCATCATTTGTCTTGGATCCAGTTTAAAGGTTAAACAATGTTTCCCAGAAACTTCCTTTTGTCACTTCAGATAATGAATGGACTTTTAGTTGTATTTGAAATAGTCATGCCACACCTCGTATATTTTTGTGTAAATAAGAATTTCTAGCAACTTTTACGTAGGTTAGAGAAGATAAGTAAAAATACAAAAACGGATTATAGAATCCATAGTAATCGCCATATGTCTTAATTATTTGGCTTCTAAAATAATAATGAACAAATACCATGTTAAAAGATCTAACTGGGAACAGTAGCTTTCATAATTTTTTATTAATTTTTCTCTTTATTCATGGGATGAGGGCATCATTGACTAGGCAGCTATTGCACATCCCTCATTGCTTAGAGGGCAGTTAAGAGTCAACCACATTGCTATGGGTCTGTAGTCAAGACCAGGTAATGATGGCAGTTTCCTTCCCCAAAGGACCTTCGTGAACAAGATGGGTATTTCTGGCAATTGACAATGGATTAATTGTTGTCACTAGACTCATGAAATCCAGATTTTTTTTTTAAAAACTGAATTCAAATTCCACCATCTGCTGTGATGGGATTTGAACCTAAATCCCCAGGATGTCACATGGATCTCTAGATTAACAGCATAGTAATAATGCCACTAAACCATCACCTCCACTAAACTCCTTTGGTTATAATAGCCCAAAATTCCGTGGATGCAGGAACGGTTCCAGTGGATTGGAGATATGCCAATATAGGCATCCTTATTCAAAAAGGGATGGAAGCATAAAGTACAAAACCCCAGACCAGTTGGTTTAACATGCCATTGGGAAATTGTCAGAATCCATCTATAAGGAAGAAATAACAGGACATTTGGAAAGTCAGAATGCAGTTTGCCACAGCATGGTTTTGTGAGGGCTGAATCATGTTTGATTAAGTTGCTAGAATTCTTCAAAGATGTAACATGAAATTTGGGTAGTGGGAATCCTGTAGATGATTTATTTGGATTTCCACAAGGCATTTGTACAATGCTGCACAAAAGGTGAATACACATGGTAAGTTGACATATCGCTTAAGGGTAATTTATCAGCTTGAATAGAGGATTGGCTAATCATCAGAAAGCAAAAAGTCTGGATAAATGGGTCTTTTTCCAGTTGGCAAGATGGAAGTAGTGGGCTGCCATAGTGTTTGATCCTTGGCTCTCAACTATTTGCAATGTGTATTAACAGACTTGGCTGTGATAGAAAGTACTAAAGCCAAACTTGCAGATGACTGCAAAATAGGTAGGAAGATTAGATGTATTAAACAAATAATTTTATACGTGGATATAGACAAGTTGGGTGAATGGGCAAAAATTTGGCTGATGTCCAATGTTGATAGGTGTCAGGTTATCCATTTTGGTCAACGGAATAGAAAACAAATTATCAATTGCAGAGAAGCTTCAGAGTGCTTTGGAGCAGAGGGATCTGGGTGTCCAAATGCACGTGAATTGCAGAAAGTTGATATGCAGTTACATGCAGCTAATAAGGCAAATAAATGTTGGCATTTATTGCTAAAGGAATAGAGACTAAAAGTAAGAAAGTATTACCAAAACTGTAAAAGGCATTAGTGAGACTGCAGCTGGAATATTGCATACAGTTTTGGTTCCCTTACTTCAGGGAAGGAATTGCATTGAAAATAGCTATCACTGAAAAGAATTGCTTATGTGCCCCTATTTTTGGCACTACCCATTTCCAGATTAGACTTGTTGCAGCTTGTAACTTTCTATTTTGTTTCAACAGTATGCTCAACAAGAATATGAGGATAGTGCCATGTACTGTACCATGTTTCATGCTTTAACACTGCCTTTCCTTGTGGTTCTTGCGGACAGCAACTTCCAGCGTACACAAACCCTCCAAGTGGGGCAATACCAGACATCAAATATAGTACCCTTTTAGTGTTTTGGTTCAACAATGTGATTGAGAAGAGCAGATACATTGGTGTCTGCTGAGCACATTTAGATTTTGGCAGATAAGGCATACTGCCAATCACAATGCTGACTCCTGTTGTTTGAAATTGCTTCTTTGTTAGAGAAATGTCTTCACATTTCTCTTATGTCCAATCTGAATATTATGCCTAAAATCTGCATTAAAATGTGAGTGAGTTATATCAAGCTATTTTTCTTTTTGTTTTGAAAACTACACTTTCCTTTTTACAGGTTCTTAAAAAATATGCATGTCTTTGGTGCATGAGCAGGGTACCTCATAAAAGGCCAAAGCTGTATATAGTAAATCTACAGGTAAGCACTAGTTTATTCATTCTTGTGATTTAGAGCTTTCTGCATAAAGTGGATTTTGATTACATTGGTGTGGAACTGGTCTCACTTATCAGACCAGATGAGAACAACAGGTTTTCAGCTCTATAAAAAAAGTTAGCAAACCAAAGCTTTGATTTCTTCTTTTTGTTTACCGAAACCAGTTTTTTAAAAAAATTTCTGACTCACTTTGAGGATTGAATTCAGTTTTAACAATCATGGAGGAATTTGTACAGTCATTTTGTCTGCAATTAATCTGGAAGTCTTGTGCTACTCGCTAAGTAATTCAATGAATCATATCTGACATCAACACAAAAGCTAAATACAATGGATGCTGCCAATACTTAGCAAGCTTGTCAGCATCAGTTAATATTAGCAGAAGCAAAGTTAACATTTCTGCTCTTCAGTATTTCATCAGATTTTTGAAATCAGTCACAGAAATTAAATGATCACTCTGCTTCTCTCTACAGATGCTACTAGACCTGCTGAGTGTTTTCAGCATTTTCCATTTGTGTCATATCCTACTCTGTGTATCACGCAGTATTATCTCCTTTTTTCTAAGTGCCTGTTAAATTAGTTGAGTTAGTGATTTCAAAATTTGATCTTTCAATAACAGGCTTGTGTAGTAATGTCTTTGTTATTAAGACTGATTATATGCTGACCCATAGCTAAAATTGTAAATTTAGCTCCCTCAAGTCATACAAGTGAAATTAATCCATTCAGTAATAAATTACATGATCTGTTGGCATTTTATTAATGTGTGTAATATCAACTCTATGGCCTAAGAATTAGTTCAGATTTTGACTTTAATTCATGGTGAATCTAATATCCTTTTAAAGATGGTGTTTTTTTTTTTGTGTTGAGGTGAAATAAAATTCTGTGGCTTGTGATTGATCTTCTTTTGTTTAAATTAAGTATAGTAACTTAAAACAGTAGAGTATATTTATGTTTGAACCCACCCTGTTTTGTTTGTACACCAGCAAGATTAATTTTGTTGATTTATGTTTGAATGCTTTTACCACTTCCAAATTGGCATGCACAGTTGTACTAATTGTGTACTATTCTTTGTGCACAAAACTTAATCCTTGATTTGGCCCTGTACCTCGCCCTTCATTGTGCCTTTGGACTGAGTGTCTGGCATTGTGTTGTGGATGAGTCAGGACATCAGTAAGACTGAAACCATTGTACTCATTTTGAGCTGTAATCTTATGGCCTGATTTCCCTAATTTTAACAATCTTGAATGCTCATTTATCTTAAATTAAATGATCTGTAAGTTTCTGCCATGCTGTGCTGAGGTAAATTTCAAATCCTGCATCCCTTACCAAAATCTTTTGTCACTATCCGTCTCTAAATACACCCTCACTTTTTGACTCCAACCCCACAAAAATACCACTCATCTGAATTCTAGCACCTGCATCCTGTTCAGATTTTAAAAATTACCTATTACCCTAGCTTCTGTCAATAACCAGTGGCTTCCATTTCAAAATCTTCACAATCTTCCACAGTCCCGCTCATTTCCTTGTAATCTTTTTGAGATCCTTTGCCTAAGTCTAAGATTATGCTTCCCATTCTTCCAACTCTGGTCCACTGCATGTTGCAATCGCCATCTATTTGATCTTTGGTAACAGTGTCATTCGCTGCTTTCCACCTTGCCTACTCATTTCCAGTATCATACTCCAGATATTCCTTCTAAGATTATTTGCTTTGCTGTATCTTATTTCTTTTTCTCAAACAGCGCCATTTTTTGCCTTCGTAATGTTTTCCTATTTCATCCAGGCTGATTAACTTTGAAGCATCTTTAGACATTTTTAAAGACAGTAAATCACTGTAAGTTGTAATTTGTTATGCTTTCCTTTTCTTTAACAGTGGACACCAAAGGATGATATTGCTACGCTGAAGATCCATGCAAAATGTGATGATGTCATGCGATTGCTATTGAAAGAACTTTGTCTTGAAATTCCACATTATGACAGGTATCAGGTATTTCATCTTGATGCTTCTCTCGTGCTCTCTTGTCCTTCTTTCACCTCTTCCTTCATTTTTAAAATTTTCCACCAAATTCCTTGAACACTCCCTCAACAAAAGTCTCTCTCCTCATTGAATCAAACACAGCTAAAGCCATCTCAAATCACTTCCACATCTGCTCTGCTCACACAACCATTTTTGAACACTGTTTACCTTTTGCTTTCTCTGGAATAACCTCTTCATCAAAGTAACTTACAACTACACATTCAGGCCCCAAACTGCTGAGTCTCGGTCCACCACTTAGCATAAACCTCTTGTGGCTTTCCATCCAGTCAACCAATATATAACCTTCACCTTTTAATGCCTTTTGCACTTGCTCCTTCCCTTATGTTCCCAAAACCCTCTTAATTTTCTTCCATCAGTTCTTTCCATTTATTGCATGCAATCACATTAAATCGGGACAAGATCTTGTTCTCCCCTGCAAAAATGATTAATTCGCAGATTAGAAATGTGAGAATCTTACCAATAAGCTTAAGAACATCTGTTCACTACCTTTTTACAAAGTCTATCACTTTTTTCATCAACCCAGACCTTCTCCAAAGTTCCCTCACTGTCTTTCTCTCTCTAGTTTCTTTACCACTACTTGTGTCCACTTGTTGCAAGGTTAATCCCCTATTCTCTTGAGTCCATTCACGTTATATTGCTGATGACCTAACCTCATTTCTTGCATTTACACTATATATGGATCCTGTTTCTCAGGTCCTGTTGACCTTCATACTTTCAAAATCAACACCATCACCCTTAATTGTAACTGAAAGCCTCCACTCAATACCTGTGTCTTTGGAAACAAACTTTGGATTTCCAACCAAATTTTCTTCTCCAAAATACTTCGGCTTAATCAATTACCACCTTCCTTGCAACTCCGTGTCTGATTGGTTCCAATCTGCATTGGCCACATTTCTAACTAGTCATTTGTCTATACCCTTTGATAATCAATCAAATTATCTTCCTCCACAACCTTTTCCTCCATTACACTCCAAGCTGAATGAAACTAGCCTTTCTTGGTTAAACTCTTACCTACTGAGTTGTAAATAGTGTAACTAGCAATGGGTTCCATCTCTGCAATAGAATTCCCAACGGTTTATTTTTGATTTCCACATCATCATCCTTGAATTATGCTGCTTGGTGATATCTTCTAACAGCATGGATTAATTTTGCATATAAATATTGCCAACCCTTGGCTCTATCAGTATTCTTTTATCCGTATCTCTGTACCCTTCTCAGCCACTGTCTCTAGTTAAAGCGGACTCTTTTCAATCTCTCCATGTTTGAGTTTGTAGCATCTGCTTCATCTCCTTTGCATCAGCCACATTTTTGACTGAAACCCTTGTTTTAGGGAAAGGGAATTAAAATGGAAAAGCTAAATTTTTTTCATTTGTGGGAACAATCTCCCCTGCTTGCAGTCAACTAAACTGTACAGAATAGAGAGTTAACGTAGAATTGAGCATTATAACCCATTTGCACTCTGTCTTTGCTAGTTGAACCATCAAGGAACAGATGATTTTTATGTTGGTAAATTGTAGCTGCTGAGAATAAATTACAAAAGCTTTATCCATTAATATCTCAATGATTTTCACTGCAATGCCTGATTTTCTTCAAGGTCCAAAGATCCAATTTTCAGTCTAGCTACTCAGCTAAGACCGGGGGAAGAAGACAGTCATAGTCGTAAATTACTAACCAAGGAGAGCCCAGGAGGGGTAGCTTCTACTGTCTGTGGTGGTTGGTATGGAAAAGGTTGTGCAAAAGGCAGAAGGAAGAAAAAAATCTAAACTAGGAATGCTGATTTACATTGATTTCCATTTTTCCGATTTTTATTTTTCCGTCCTTCCCCATGCAAACACTGTTACTTTGGGGAGGGAGCAGAGCAACTGGAAGATTTCTGCAAACCCTGATGCCAGTACTGATTCAGGAGGCTGTGTGCTGCCTGCATGACTAGAAGTTCCTTGTTGCATATTAGGCTGGTCCGGAATGTCATCTTTTTTCCCATTGGTTTATGATTTGAATTAGTCAAGTAATTAGAGGCCTTGGTGTACTACACTGTTGGACTACTAAATTTCAAGCGCTTGAAACATGATGGGCAAAATGGTAGAACATAATGTGACATTTTGAGATTTGTCTGCTCAATGTTCAGAATAAAGTCCAGTTAAAATCTTCGAGATAAGTAACTTTAGTAGCATTTACATTGGGGACCATTTAATTGTCTTTGGCCAAGAGGCATTGATAGACAACCAAATAAGATCTGGGTCCACTGATAATCAGTAGCAAAAGTAAAGTCTTCCTGAAGCACCTTGTGTTTATTGCATTAAAGGAAGTGAAGCATTGTGTCTGGTTAAAACAATTGATCTTTCATCCTCTGTTTGCAGAAAAGTTTAATTTCAAGGCAAAGTCCTGGATATACTTCATAAATTCACTCTCCCCAAAATTCGCGGCAATGTGAGCACAAGATAATGAAATAAGCAGTTAACAGCAGTTTTCCATTCACTCTGAAGTTGAAAATCGCTTTTGTTCAATGTCCAATAGAAGTGTTGGATCCAAGTGCATAGCCAGTGAGATTTGTAAATAACTTACCAGTGGCCTCCACCCAGATGACACCCCAAGAACCAGTGCAAGTCAAATTCTTGTCAATGGAATGATGTCAGTGACATCAAACACCAAAATGGTAGCTGTCTGCTGAAACAACAGCCCTTGTAAATGCATTCCCTTGTGTTAAATTTCAATTTTTAAAGTAAATTTCAATTTGTCTGCAGACCAGCGTATTTCTCAGCCACTTCCCATCTTAAGTAATGGCATCAAGCAGATAAAGCAGCAAACCTGTCTGTAGCTCTGGTGGTGCTCCAAATTTATGTTGCTAACTGAAATTTTGAAAAAGTTAGAGAAACCGCAGAAAATATAACTTGGAATATATTTTGCACTAGGAGGTATTTCAATTTACAATACCATGTGTATGTCTTTGTTTACTTATTACATATTTTGACTACTTCTTGAAGAATTTTCAAAACCACCTTTTCAATACCAGGGATTTTTCTAAATTGGTTGCTTTTCTAGATTTACTATTCTTGTTTGTTGGAAACTTTTTAATGTGTTGTTTTACAGTTTATTATAATACTGCAAGGTAGACCAACCGATGGATTGATCTTGAAATAATCTCTCTATTACTCACACACTTGCTTGCTACTTATCAGGGAGATGGCTCTGCCCCAATATAATCCTTGACATTTCTCACTTCAGTTACCTAAAGTACCCAAATCACACTGGCTGCAAACAATCTGGATTGTACTTTCTTCATACAGCCAAATTCTTAATGAGTAGAATTCTTAAAATAATTCTAAATGTAAATAAGACCCTCTGGTATGGGTTGGGATGCAGGGAGTGTATAGTCCCTGGATAAATGTTAAAAAAAATTCTGCCAGTATACAATCTGATGATAATTAGACCAGGGTTCTGAATGTGCAAAGATAGGCTGTTTGGTGAAATAATTTATCTGTTCTAGGATGAGATGACAGTTGTTGTAGATGTCCTGATATATATCCTAGAGTGGCATGGTGTCTCAGTGGTTAACACTGCTGCCTCACAGGGCCCGAGAACTGGGTTTGATTCCACCCTCAGGTGACTGCCTGTGTGGAGTTTTCACATTCTACCTGTATCTGCGTGGATTTCCGCTGGGTGCACTGGCTTCCTCCCACAGCCCAAAGATGTCCAGCTTAGGTGGATTGGCCATGCTAAATTGCCCGTAGCGGCCAGGCTGTGCAGGCTAGGTGAATTAGCCAGGGGAAATGCAAGTTTACAGAGATAGGATAGAGGGTGGGTCTGGGTGAGATGCTCTTCAGAGGTCAGTATAATCTTGATGAGCCAAATAACCTGTTTCCACACGATAGAAATTCCATGATTCTGTGATAGAGGACAACGTGTGTTTGTCTGGAGACAGGTGTCATTAATTGAGTCTATTTCCAGAAGACTTTTTCTTCTCAGCCTTCTAGATCAAAGAATGAATCAAGTGTTGTTTCAGGATCAATTCCTTAGCCATCGGACAGTGCTGAATCTTGTGGCTTGTTTTTAATACAACTTAAATCAGTTTTAACATCAAACCATGTAAGACACCTATAAAAACGGGTATTTTCTTTGTTTTTAGTTGTAAAACTGCTTGTGTGTTGATATCTTGACAGGTAATGAATGAATTGGGTGTCAGTGTTCTGAAAGAGAATGAATGGATTAAGTGGTAAAACAAAAGCAAAATACTGGAAATGTGAAATAAAGCAGTGGATTCAATGTTGGTATCCTGACAGTAGGTGAATGCATTGAGTGTCAGTATCAGATTAAGTGACAGATTCCTGGCAGCAAGTGAGAAGAGAAAATGTGTATTTTGTTAAAAGATGCTGCTGTTTATATCTGATTTTTGTGTCTGGGATTTTTCTTTTCTCCTTTTAAGTTAAAACATCCTGCAGTCACTAAAATCATTCTGGCATCTAATAGTGCTGACTTAATTAAGCCCAATGATGACTTTTCAGGGTGAAGATTAGAAAAAAAATGTTTTGACGATATGTGAGCACAGGGCTTGGACTTATAATATAATATTTTTAAACAATCCTGAGCGCACTCATGCTTGCTTCCAAATATTCTTCTTGTTTTGTAATGTTGTATGATTTAAACTTGAAATTGTTCAGCTTTCTAGAAACATCAGCTTATGCTTTTAAACGTGAAAAAGTGAGGTTCAAAAATGTGGTTGTAAATTTAACACCTGGGTTGTTCTCTACCTGTGTTACTGGTCATGTGATTGTCAGGGAATTACATTTTTGGAGTGTTGTGTGCCTGTGAAGGTCCAAACAAAACTTTACATAATGGAATTACATAATGACATTTCACATTTCAGAAGCCAGAATTCATCTTCATAATACTGGAAAATTAATGGGCATTGAGTCACTAGTACGGAACAACCCATCTGTGATTGCACTTTATTTGATATAACTTGTCAATTGTATTACAACAGAGCTGTAATTATTTTTTAAATAAACAGTCCTAAATGGAGACCCTGCATTTTGATTGATGTTATTACCAACAAAGAATCTAATCAAACAGTGGAATCCGTCCGATTAATGATATTTTGTATCTCTTTGCATACTGATGCGAATATTTTTCAGAGATAGTAGGTTTGATTAATTGCCCCTTAGAATGGGATTTTTTCATTACAAACGGAAAGAACTACGGATGCTGTAAATGTGGATTAAAAACAAATGTTGCTGGAAAAACTCAGCAGGTCCAGCAGCATCTGTGAAGGGATTTGTTCTTGTGCTCTCTGATAAGATTGTCAGAGTTCCTAACAGGTATCAATGCTTTAGATTGTCCCAATTAACAAATCACCATAACTAATAATTGACTGTAGCCTTAAAGATGACAATGAATATTGACCTGTGTGTCAGTATAAGACTAAGATGTAGAACCATAGGCAATGTGGTAATAGAAAATAAATTATTCATGCCAATCGAGAGAAGACAAGGTGTTTATTGAAAAATGTTCTTTAGGTCTGGAATGTTAAATTATAGTAAATAGTTTGTACTGTAAGCAAGAAGCTTCAGGGAGAATAAACCATCTGGACTGAAAAACCACAATTTGATCCATGTAGCTTGCTGTTTGAGAACCTTGCACTGTTGACTCTAATGAATTTTACTCGTTTGACTTTTGAATGTAACTTATTTTAAAGATGCAGCTTGATGATCTCCACCGGAAATCAGAAAGAGTTGTGCAGCAAATTTCTATCATTTAGCTGTCAATTGTAGATGTCAGCAGAGAAAGTTTGATCCTAAACTGGATGAATGCTCTGGAGACAGGAGTTCATATCTCTCCTTGACAACTAGGGGGAATTTAAATTCAGTTAATAACTGCAATCAAATATTAGTCTCATTAACAACCGTGAAACTACTGGAATTTTTTAAAAGCCTAGTTCACTTATATCCTGCAGGAGGAAATTTGACGTTCTTACCCATTGACCTATAACAATGCAATTGGTTCTTTCACCTCTTTCTGAAATGACCGTCCAAGCAAGCAACTCAGTTGCATGAAACTGCTAAAGAAAACATTGAATCAAAACAAAACCTAGCCATTGGAAATGGCAAAGATGCAGCGTTTACAGTCAACCCTGTCGGTTCCTCCTTCCTAACACCTTGACATTTGCTAAAAGTCTGGGAGAGCAGTCTTGTTCAGCCAAACGGCTTTATGTAGGTGTGCTCACCCTTGGCCAACACTCCGCACATTCCTCCAGTACCACCACACCCGGCCGCTCCACACTGCCCTCCAACCCCACCACACCCGGCACCTTCCCCTGCAACCGCAGGAAATGCTACACTTGCCCCCACACCTCCTCCCTCACCCCTATCCCAGGCCCCAAGATGACATTCCACATTAAGCAGAGGTTCACCTGCACATCTGCCAATGTGGTATACTGCATCCACTGTACCCGGTGCGGCTTCCTCTACATTGGGGAGACCAAGCGGAGGCTTGGGGACCGCTTTGCAGAACACCTCCGCTCAGTTTGCAACAAACAACTGCACCTCCCAGTCGCAAACCATTTCCACTCCCCCTCCCATTCTCTAGATGACATGTCCATCATGGGCCTCCTGCAGTGCCACAATGATGCCACCCGAAGGTTGCAGGAACAGCAACTCATATTCCGCCTGGGAGCCCTGCAGCCTAATGGTATCAATGTGGACTTCACCAGTTTCAAAATCTCCCCTTCCCCTACTGCATCCCTAAACCAGCCCAGTTCGTCCCCTCCCCCCACTGCACCACACAACCAGCCCAGCTCTTCCCCCCGCCCCCACGCACTGCATCCCAAAACCAGTCCAACCTGTCTCTGCCTCCCTAACCGGTTCTTCCTCTCACCCATCCCTTCCTCCCACCCCAAGCCGCACCCCCATCTACCTACTAACCTCATCCCACCTCCTTGACCTGTCCGTCTTCCCTGGACTGACCTATCCCCTCCCTACCTCCCCACCTATACTCTCTCCACCTATCTTCTTTACTCTCCATCTTTGGTCCGCCTCCCCCTCTCTCCCTATTTATTCCAGTTCCCTCTCCCCATCCCCCTCTCTGATGAAGGGTCTAGGCCCGAAATGTCAGCCTTTGTGCTCCTGAGATGCTGCTTGGCCTGCTGTGTTCATCCAGCCTCACATTTTATTATCTTGGAATTCTCCAGCATCTGCAGTTCCCATTATCACCTCCAGTACCACCACTGGGTATGGCTTGTACTGCTGGAAGGGCAGACCCACGTCGAGTAATGGCACTGTTTTATTCATTCAGAAGGGAGTAGCCTGAATAGACCTCATCATTGATAAAAAGATTGAATTATAATGATCAAAAGTTTTTTTTATGTATTTACGGGGCTGAAACCACAGTTTGAAATTTTAAGTGAATTGCACCATTTTAGTATTTATAACAGCAGTTTCTAGGATAGCTGTACTTGGAAAATTACAAAACCACGTAATGGATAGAAATTGTCTTGGTCTAGAATAATTCAATCAGTTTGGGGGAATGTAAATTGCCCATCACTTAATCCATTTACAACACATCCAGCAAACCTGTGGATCCAAGTGGGTGTGAAGCAAGCCATCGTGTCCAATCCCTCTGCAGTCTGACCATGAGAACTGCCTGGCCATTACCAAATTTGACTAAATTATAAGCCTAGAAACAAATTGTTATAACTCTGTTTGGATAACTGGTCAGTTGATGAGTGAGATCATGACCAAAGTCAACTAACCCTCTTTTGTATTTTAAGAAATTTGTTTTCTCCTGGCAAGGGCTGAAGAGGTCAAGAGGAGAAGCAGGACCCTGAGTGGGCATGCCTCTGCTTTCACATCCATCCTGCAAGCTTGAACCCTGCTTGTGTTTGGCAGTGAGTTTTAACAATTAGCACAATTGCTGGCTCCAGAAGAAATTTTTTTATCAACAGCTAAACCTTGGGATCTATGTAGAACTGACCTTTATAGATGTTAAAATCTGCTTTATCTATCCTCCCACTTCATACATTATATGTGAATGAACTCTTGAATGCAAATGTGCATTTATTATTTTAATAAGATTGGGCATTTAACATATGAAATAGTGCTTACAGTATGTGTTTTTGCTGTTGCAGCATTTAACCAGGCACTCCTGAATTGGCAAATATGTTCTTAAAACTGTTGCAGAGTTGAGAGGTGGGAGGAAATGGGAGCAATTCCAGCCTTCCTTAACTGGTCATAACACACGAGATTGTCTTATGGCTTCAGACTAAACAGGAGGGAGAATGAAATCTCTGGTTACCATCTATCATCTTCCCTTAGGTGATGATTCAGAGCTCTTTTAACACTTGCTAGAAGCATTGATGGTAGCAAGGCAGAGAATATGTAGTCTGGAGAAGCCTCAAATCCTGTCACTAGTATAGCCTGGTAGCACTAAGCTTGATTCCTGTAGGGCATGTTTGCTAGACTGGACATGCAGCAGGTGTTGAATGATCCAATACAAAAAAAAATCCTACTTGACCTTTTCCTCCCCAATCTACATGTCACAGATGCATGTGTCTATGACCGTGTTGATAAGTCTGACCACTAAATAGTGCAAGTGGGTGTGAAGTCCTGCTTTCACAGAGAACACCCTCCATCTTGTGTGACACTACTGCTGTGCTAAATAGGATAGTGTCAGAATGCATCTAGAACCTGGAATTGGGCATCCATAAGGGCTATCAAGGCAGAAGAATTATTTTCAAACATGGTCCATTACCTAATGGAAATGCATATCTCCCACCCTAGCATTATTATCAAGCTACGCACAAAGCCTGTTTCAATGAGAGGTACAAGACACCACACTAAGAGCAGCATCAGGTCCATTTTAAAACTCACTTGCCAAACCAATTAACCTATAACACCAAACAATCTGCCTATGATACATCAAATAAAGCACGTGAGCTAAATGATCCCAAATTAAACAAGATCAAATCTTTTGCAGAAATTCAGCTAGGAATAGGTGTGTACAATTGCAATTAATTGGAGGAAATGCTGGAAAAATCACCATCAAAAATGAAGGTTGGCGCCATTGTCAGCCGTTTCATCAATGCCCTTCTCCCCCATTTTTGTGAAAAAAAGTCAGAGGTAGTGATGTTTGTTGTTAATTGAACAATGTTCTGTACCGCTTATGGTTCCTAAGATTCTGAAGGAATCCATGCCCTCCAGCATCAAGATATGTCAAAATTAGATTTGAGATAAGTAGTATGTGATATTAATGCCACGTAACCACTAAGCAGTGTGTATCTCCAAGAAAAAATTTCCAGGTGACCTTCATTGGCAGTACCATCACACTATCCTGGTGATATAATTTACCAGAAGCTGAACAGGACCAATCATTTAAGGATAAAAGCACACACACAGGCTAGGAATTCAGATGTGAGTAACTTAGCTCCTGACAGCCTGAGAAGTATTTGATTGATTAAGCATCTACTTATTCCTTTCATTTATATCTCATTCCCAGTCAGTGTTTTGTCCTAAGCGGGAAGCCTTTGGGTGCAATGGTATTGCCACTACTTCTGGGCCAGAAGCTCCAGGCTCACGTCCCAACTCTGGGCTCGTTGACCATGGAAGGTAGGCTTGTAACCTGGCCAAACAGGTTGATTATCTGTCTATAAACCCTTCCAGTTCACCTACTAGTAACTGGTAAGAGTGAGGGGTCTCCTGGTCAGCGAATCCACAGAAGTCAATGGCAAATCACTGCAGTGCCTTTTTTCATCTGGAACCATGGACCAGCCCAATGGAATTTCATGCCCATCTTTCTGAAAAGAAGACAAAAGAAAAGATAGACAAGGAATGGAGCATCAGATGCTTTTCCCATGGCCATTACTCTTCAAGCTTTCTTTGCACTTGAAGTTTAAACTAGAACTTGTGATCCCTCCAATTCTGTGATGCCAACTCCAGTAACTAAATCCACAATATACATCTCGGCATTTTGAAATGACTAGATCCCATCTCTTTCACCCTTTTTCATTCTTTTCTTAAAATAATTTTGCACACTCCAGGTCACTTTGAACATCAAAACTTTTCGATATCTCACTGCTTAAAAAAACACTGCAATTCTGCTTGTTTTACCAAAATGGATAATGTCACAATTTCCATGCTATATTCCATCTGCCATGTTTTTGTTCACTCATGTAGCCTATCTAATCCTCTAGAAGCCTCTGTATTTTCAACAAAACTCATCCTCACCTAGTCAGTCCTATATCACCAGAAAACTTTGAAATAGTGGGCCTACATCTAAATCATTGACAAAGATTGTGAAACTGTTCTAATAAACCAAGCTATGCTCAATTAAAGCATTTTCTGTAATTCTCTGCAAGAAGTAAGACAGCACAGGTGTATCGCTTATTGTTTAGTGCATTGTCACCCAATTAAACTGATGTCTGTTCACTAAAAATATTAATGATCCAAATAAATAGATATAGATTGAAATTGGCATTCTAAAGTATTAGCAATGGCTGTAATTAATGTTTAATTATACTTTGATTAATCAATGAACATAAAGTGGTGAAATAGGCATGTCATAGACAATTTAATTCAAGGTCCTGTTAAGGGATGTGTTTTGGAAAAAAAAATGAGGCAAGGCCACAATAAGCAAAAATTTACAACTTTATAAAGAGTAGAGAACTAGAGAGATCTCCTTTTACTTTCACCAATCTTTGAAGGTAGCAGAACAAATTGAGAAGAATATGATATTGTTGTTAGCTTTATAAATAGAGGAATACTATGCAAAATCAGAAGAGCTATGCCAAACCTTTACAAATTATGTTCGGCCTCAGCTGAAGTATTATGTCAATTCTGGAGGCCACGTTTTTGGGAAAATGCCAAGAGGATATGGAGAAGATTTACTATACCAGGGATATAACAGAATTCTATCCTTGTGGAGAAGTTAATTAAGTTGGGATAATAAAATGTGAGGCTGAATGAACACAGCAGGCCAAGCAGCATCTCAGGAGCACAAAAGCTGACGTTTCGGGCATAGACCCTTCACAACACCCGGCACCTTCCCCTGCAACCGCAGGAAATGCTACACTTGCCCCCACGCCTCCTCCCTCACCCCTATCCCAGGCCCCAAGATGACATTCCACATTAAGCAGAGGTTCACCTGCACATCTGCCAATGTGGTATACTGCATCCACTGTACCCGGTGTGGCTTCTTCTACATTGGGGAAACCAAGCGGAGGCTTGGAGACCGCTTTGCAGAACACCTCCGCTCAGTTCGCAACAAACAACTGCACCTCCCAGTCGCAAACCATTTCCACTCCCCCTCCCATTCTTTAGATGACATGTCCATCATGGGCCTCCTGCAGTGCCACAATGATGCCACCCGAAGGTTGCAGGAACAGCAACTCATATTCCGCCTGGGAACCCTGCAGCCTAATGGCATCAATGTGGACTTCACCAGTTTCAAAATCTCCCCTTCCCCTACTGCATCCCTAAACCAGCCCAGTTCGTCCCCTCCCCCCACTGCACCACACAACCAGCCCAGCTCTTCCCCCCGACCCACTGCATCCCAAAACCAGTCCAACCTGTCTCTGCCTCCCTAACCGGTTCTTCCTCTCACCCATCCCTTCCTCCCACCCCAAGCCGCACCCCCGTCTTCCCTGGACTGACCTATCCCCTCCCTACCTCCCCACCTATACTCTCTCCACCTATCTTCTTTACTCTCCATCTTCGGTCCGCCTCCCCCTCTCTCCCTATTTATTCCAGTTCCCTCTCCCCATCCCACTCTCTGATGAAGGGTCTAGGCCCGAAACGTCAGCTTTTGTGCTCCTGAGATGCTGCTTGGCCTGCTGTGTTCATCCAGCCTCACATTTTATTATCTTGGAATTCTCCAGCATCTGCAGTTCCCATTATCTCTTAATTAAGTTGGGGTTCTTCACTTTAGAGCTGAGATGGTCAAGGGGATAGTTGATAGAGTGTTCAAAAATGTTGAGGGTTTTTGATAAATAGGGAGAAACTATTTCCATTGATGGGAGGAGGAAAACCTTTAGTAAAGTTAGATGTATAAAACAAGGTGCGATATAAGAGCTCTGGCTTAACCAATGACATATTTTAGTAATATCATTGGCTTTTATATCTTAGTTATAAAACTTAGAAAGTTACGTGCTGCTGTGAAAACAATTTTTTCAACATTTTTACTCTTCCTGTCATAAGCGTCTTCCTATTCACTCAAAAGGTATAAATCTTGTCATCCTCCTTTCACAGAAATATCTTTCTAACATCTTCCCATCACTAATTCACGGACACCTTGTCACTCCTCACTTCCAACCGATCCCAAAGTTGTTCTATAGAATGGAGAAACAGAGGTATTATTCTTCTACAGTTTTGGAGTGGTGAGATATTCATCCCTGATGTTTCGTAGTCTTTGATGAAGTCTTCAGTGGAAGCTGTGTGCTGTAGGGCAATGCCTAGTCTTCTGCCAAGAAGGTGGTGGCTTGTTCCCATGAATCGTCCCTCTCCCACACTCACTTCCCTCTGTTGATGTTATTTTGGAGGCTGGCATTCTGTGCCAATTACTTCACTGAACCTTTTTGGCCAGTGACCACAGGCAGACACTCATGACCTTAGGATGACCAATAGCCCCATGTGCACCTCCATTTGAAGATTATCTGTTGTTCTTTCTAAGACCAAATGTTGCATTAATAATAAGGTGGTGGTGGCGCCTGATAAATAGAAGGCTAGTTACTGCTATAACACAATTAAATGAGGCCTTAGACTACATAGAAATACATGAAATACTAAAAGAATTCATTTTTAAAGGGGACCTCAATTTCCAGCAAAATCCTTCTTTTAACCACATTTATTAAATGGTTGAAAAGCTGAGGGATTATGTTCTTTAGGAAGTGCCCTCTTCACAGTAGGGGAATTCCACCTGCCCAATGCTCAAGATCCTACCCCCATGCCATCTCATCTGGGCACCAAAACCTACTCCCACCATCTTACCTCCACCACAACTCTGGGATTGCTGATATCCTTTACCTGAAAATCCTGGATTTAGCTGGCTCTGGAATCCATCTTTGATCTTCATGAGCATCCTCAACTCTTGAGTTCTTGAGGGCAGGACTCCTCACACTCTGAGATAGAGGCCTAACATTTTTTCATGGCAGCAGTATGCCCCTATCCCAGCCCTGCAGTGAGTGAAATATAAAGCTGTTGGCTTCTCAAGTTGTTGAATTGACGAATCTGCATTGTCAAAGAAACCACATAATTCCACAGCAAGAAACATATGCACATATATTCCTGTACAAATAGACAGATTAACAGATATGTGAGCTACACAATGAAATATTATTCTACATAGACTAACCATTTTGTCATGGATTTGCACAGAGTCAAGGCCAAGTGTAATCTTCAGGTGAAGCGGGTCAGAGGCGAGGGCTGAATTAAATGGGGCTTGCAAACTTGCTCTCTCTATTTCAAGGTCATACATTACGTTCTTATTAATAGATTTACATGACATATTCCTATGTCCATATTGGAAATTATCTACATAAACTTGTCACTATGTAGATACACCTCTCTGCCAGTGGAGGCTCTGCAGTTCTTCTGTAGATTGAATTTAAAGTATGAGGCACTTTTCATGATAAAGTATTAAGTTCTATTTGACTTTTTTTGTGAATTTCATGTTTAAGATTTTGCACGAATATTCTGCATTGGCAGATGAGAGTGAACAGAATGTCTTATTCTTTCATGGGTTATGGGCATCACTGACAGGCCAAGCATTTATTGCCTATACTAATTGTCACTGAGAAGGTTTGGATAATGTTAAAGTAGGGGATATGCTGGCCCGTGAAGTTGCAAATTGTTTTGGAGTATGATTCTGCCACTGTTGATAGCCTACAGTCCATTATAGAGGTCTTAATTTGCTAGAAGTCTTGTTTGAAGCCTCACTTTTATAAACTAAAATTTAAAAAAATTAGAACTTAGTCTCTCGAAATTAAAGCCAGGTTCTGTCTTCCAGAATATTCTGTGTCTTCTCCATTGATCTTCCATCATGAACTGCTTCTTCATTGAATTCTTTTGTCAGGAATAATAACTAAGAGTGCTGTGGTATCTGTATTTAGGTGATGCTTCCTCTAGGGGCTGTGAGAGCTGACCTCTTTGCAGATGGCAGTTTTCTCTCTGCCAATTTTGCAACTGTCCCCGTCCTTTATACCCTTGATGACATATCAATTTCTTACAATAGGATTGGTCCTATGTTGTCAAAACCATCAGATTTAAATTTAATTAGTTTTTAATGTCTAAGTGCATGGCTTAAATTAATTGGCCAAATTTAAGCTTTACTTGACAACAAAACAAAACTGTGTGGCTTGACCTGTTAACCATCCAGCCTTTCGGATACAGATGTTACAATTCAGGTGCTGTGTGCACCTGCAAACCTACAAGCTGTCCACAGATTTTTTTTAATCTCCATCTTTTAAAAGAACATCATCTTTTAAAGGGACCATGCATTGCCATTCCTCCTATCATTTTATGTTCATCAGAATTTGCTGCTTGTAAAATATTAATGTCCTGTCTTTCAATCCACAAGTACTCCACTCAACATTGTAACACTTCTTTGCACATGTTTACAATTTGCACATGTGGAAATAAAGCATTCAATTGATATCAGAAATTAAAGTATTTTAAAAGCACAAATACCCAATTTTAATGGTACGGTGGATTTATGTTGCCAACGTTGTTTGTTTGTTTTCTCCTTTTCCAACATAGATCAGACAAACCCTGGCCATAGATGGCATTTTTTTTTCACCACAATAACACCTCATCAATTGCATACTGATAGTGCCGCACAACATGATGCCAAGTAAATGCGATATGAAGAAGGGACATCTTCTCCATGAGGACTGTTCAGTGGCTATTTTGCCAACACTGGATGCTCCCCCACACAGAGTATGTTTTTGCACACTTGCCACTCTCAGTGCTTCCTCACAGTTTTCAACATAGAGTCATAGAGTTAAAAAGCAGGGGAACAGACCCCTCAATCCAACTCATACAGAATGACCAGACATCCCAATCTGACCTAGCCTCATTTGCCAGCATTTGGCCAACATCCCTCTAAACTCTTCCTATTCATATACACATCCAGATGCCTTTTAAATGGTGTAATTACACCAGCCTCCACTACTTCCTCTGGCAGCTCGTTCCATACACGCATCACACTCTGCAAGAAAATGTTTTATAAACCTCTACAAGGTCACCCCTCAGCTTCTGATGCTCAAGAGAAAGGCCTCAGCCTATTCAGCCTCTCCCTATAACTCAAACCCTCCTGTCCTGGCAGCATCCTTGGAATTCTTTTCGGCACCCTCTCAAGTTTAATATTTTTCCTCTAGAAGGGTAACCAAGATTGTGCGGAGTATTCTAAAACTGGCTTTAACAATGTCCTGAACAACCCGAAGATTGCAGGAACAGCAACTCATATTCCGCTTGGGAATCCTGCAGCCCAATGGCATCAATGTGGACTTCACCAGCTTCAAAATCTCCCCTTCCCCCACCGCATCCCAAAACCAGTCCAGTTCGCCCCCTCCCCCCACTGCACCACACAACCAGCTCAGCTCTTCCCCTCCACCCACTACATCCCAAAACCAGTCCAACCCGTCTCTGCCTCCCTAACCTGTTCTTCCTCTCACCCATCCCTTCCTCCCACCCCAAGCCGCACCTCCATCTCCTACCTACTAACCTCATCCCACCTCCTTGACCTGTCCGTCTTCCCTGGATTGACCTATCCCCTCCCTACCTCCCCACCTATACTTGCCTCTCCACCTATCTTCTTTTCTCTCCATCTTCGGTCCACCTCCCCCTCTCTCCCTATTTGTACCAGAACCCTCACCCCATCCCCCTCTCTGATGAAGGGTCGAGGCCCGAAACGTCAGCTTTTGTGCTCCTGAGATGCTGCTGGGCCTGCTGTGTTCATCCAACCTCACATTTTATTACCTTGGATTCTCCAGCATCTGCAGTTCCCATTATCACTTAACAATGTCCTGTACAGCTGCAACATAACATCCCAACTCCTATACTCAAATATTCTGACCAATGAAGGTAAGCATGCCAAATGCCTTCTTCACCACCTGGTCTACCTGTGACTTCACTTTCAAGGAACCATGCACATGCACCCTAGGTGTTGTGAAGGCTTGTAGAGTGCTCGTAAAGTGGAAGGCAGGAGGCCAGAATTTGTTTGTAAAAATGATGAGGAAAAAGTGCATGGTGCCTTTAAGAGATAAAGTGCTGTGCTAACCTTAGAGATTTATATAGAAAATGGATCTATATGCAGCTGCAGGTTACAGGCAGTTCTAAAAATTAAAATATATGTTAATTGAATGTGTGGTTGAAAAGCTTACGCTTGTTTTGATGTTTTGGCAACTGGCTTGAACTTGCCAATTAATTTAAACCAAGCACTTAGAAACTGAAAGCTAATTGAACTTAAATCTGATGGTCTTGACAACCGGGGACAAATCCTAGTGTAAGAAATGGATGGGCCATCCAGGGTATAAAAAAAAGCATGTGAAAAGTCAGCAGAGAGCTAACAGCCAACTGAAGGGGTGAGAGAAAACCTGCCATCTGAGGAATAAATACCTAGCTCCAACACAAAATCATTGAGTTCTCTTTTTTTCTTAAAAAAAAAGCGGTACCACAGCACTTCTGTCTAAGAGTTGTCACAGAATAAATTACCAAGAAACCATCCCTGACAGCAGGACCAGCAGAAGAAATGCTAGCGAGACAGTGGAGAAGGCAGAGCATTGTGGAAGACTCATTCTGTGTGAACTTTGATAGACCAAGTTTTACTTTATTGTTTTCTTATTACTTGGATTTGTATAAGTGGGACCAGTGTTTATGGGTAAAGCATACCAGTACAATTTAGTTCAGTTCGAGAATAGTTAGTAGTTAGGGGGGAATTGTTTGGTTTATTAGTAATTCTGTTAATTTGTTCATTGTTAGGGTTGAAAAAATAAATAGTTACTTGTTACTTATAGTGTGAATGTCAGGGATTGCTTTCATTAAACCACTCTTTTAACAGATTATGAGGAGCAAGGCGAGCTTCTATGTGCGTTTTGTGTTTAACTATTAGAAGGTAACCTCTACTCTCACCATAACAGATTTGGGCTGGTGTTTCAGTTTAATTATCAAATGGCTTTGACCTTTTCCCCTTCGTAACGTTAGGTCTTATGTTCAGCAACACTCTCCAGGGCATACCACTAACTGTGTTAGTCCTGCCCTGGTTTGCCTTATCAAAATGCGACACCTTACATTTATCTAAATTAAACTCCATTTGGCACTCTTCGGCCCATTGACCTATCTGATCAAGGTCCCATTGTACTCTGAGATAATCTTCTCCATTGTCCATTACACAATCTATTTTTGGTGTCATTTGCACACTTACTAACTGTATCTCCTGTATTCACGTCCAGATCATTTATATAAATGATAAAAAGCAGTGGCCCCAGCACGAATCCTTGTGGGACACTGCTAGAAACAGGCTTCCAATCCTAAAAAGCAACCCTTTACCACCTCCCACTGTTCCGGACTTTCAAGCCACGTTTGTATCCAGTTGGCTAGCTCTCTCTTGGATCCCATGTGATGTAATCTTACTAACCAGTCTTCAATACAGAACCTTGTTGAACGCTTTGCTGAAGTCCATGTAGACTATGTCTACTACTCTGTTGTCATCAATCTTCTTTCTCACCTCTTCAAACAAGCTGAATCAAGTTAGCAAGACATGACTTCCCATGCACAAAGCCATGTTTTCTGAAGAAGGGCCTAGGCCCAAATTGTCAGCTTTCCTGCTCCTCTGATGCTGCTTGGCCTGCTGTGTTCATCCAGCTCTACACCGTGTTATCTCAGATTCTCCAGCATCTGCAGTTCCTACTATCTCTTGACTATCCCTGATCAGTCCTAATCTTCCTAAATGCATGTAAATCCTGTCCCTCAGAATCCCTGGCAACAGTTTACCTTCCCAGTAAAGTAAGTCTTATCAGTCTATAGCTCCCGGGCTTTTCCTTATAGGCTTTCTTAAGTAATGGCAACATGTTGGCCAACCTCCGGTCTTCTGGCACGTCACCTGTGGCTGTCGATGATACAAATATGTCAGCAAGGAGCCCTGCAATCTCTTCTCTAGCTTCCCATTAATTTCTGGAATACACTTGATCAGATCCTAGGGATTTATCTACCTTTATAAGTTTCAAGACCTCCAGCACCTCCTCTTGAGTAATATGAACTCCTTTCAAGACATCACTATTTATTTCCCCAAGTTCCCTAGCTTCCATGTCCTTCTTCACAGTAAATACAGGTGCAAAATATTCATATAGTATCTCATACATCTTCTGTGGTTCCATACATTAGTGGCCACTTTGCTCTTTATGAGGCCTTATTTTCTGCCTACTTACTCCTTTACCTTCAATGTACTAATTGAATCCCTTTGGATTCTCCTTAACTTCATCTGCCAAAGCTGTCTCATGTCCCCTTTTTGCCCTCTTGATTTCTCTTTAAAGAGTACTCCTACTGCCCTTATGCTCCTCTAGAGAGCAGTCCCAGCTGCATATACCTAAAAAATTCTTCCTTCTTTTTCTTAATCAGATCCTCAATTTCTGAAGTCATCCAGCATTCCCTACACCTCTCAGCCTTGCCCTTCACACTAACAGATACAAACATCTGTTTGTGAACTCTTGTTATTTTATTTTTTAAGGTTCCCCACTTCCTTAACCTGCAAATAGCCTTCTAACTTTTTGAAAGTTCTTGTCTTACAACCCCAATTTAGAACTTTACCTTTTGGATCATTTTTATCCTTTTCCACAATTATTTTAAAACTAACAGAATCAACAGTTCTGAGGAAGGGTCGCCAGACCCAAAATGTTAACTCTGCTTTCTCCTTCACAGATGCTGCCAGATCCGCTGAGCTTTTCCAACAACTTTGCTATTGTAACAGAATTATGATGCCTTGCTGCAATGTGCTATTCCACTGACACTTCAGTCACTTGCTTTGGAGGAGTCCTGATTCATCAGCCAACAGGGAGTGGGAACAAAAACAAAGTTGCTGGAAAAGCTCAGCAGATCTGGCAGCACATATAAAGCAAAAAACAGAGTTAACCCTTCTGAGGAAGGGTCACCAGATCCGAAATGTTAACTCTGTTTTCTCCTTCACAGATGCTGCCAGACTGGCTGAGCTTTTCCAGCGACTGTTTTTGTTCCCAATTTACAGCATCCACGGTTCTTTCGCTTTTTATTTAGGGAGTGGGAGATCTGGAGGCGTGTGCGTGTGTGTGTGTTTATGTGAGAGGGATCGGGTGAATGGTGAATGAGCGAGCAATCCATGATAATCAGCTGTTCATCTTTGACCCAGCACTGGGATGATCCAGCTGGAGGGACTACACGTATCCATGGACTACACGTAACCAAGCGGAGGCTTGGGGACCGCTTTGCAGAACACCTCCGCTCAGTTCGCAACAAACAACTGCACCTCCCAGTCGCAAACCATTTCCACTCCCCCTCCCATTCTCTTGATGACATGTCCATCATGGGCCTCCTGCACTGCCACAATGATGCCACCCGAAGGTTGCAGGAACAGCAACTCATATTCCGCCTGGGAACCCTGCAGCCATATGGTATCAATGTGGACTTCACCAGTTTCAAAATCTCCCCTTCCCCCACTGCATCCCTAAACCAGCCCAGTTCATCCCCTCCCCCCACTGCACCACACAACCAGCCCAGCTCTTCCCCCCCACCCACTGCATCCCAAAACCAGTCCAACCTGTCTCTGCCTCCCTAACCGGTTCTTCCTCTCACCCATCCCTTCCTCCCACCCCAAGCCGCACCCCCCGCTACCTACTAACCTCATCCCACCTCCTTGACCTGTCCGTCTTCCCTGGACTGACCTATCCCCTCCCTACCTCCCCACCCACACCTTCTCCACCTATCTTCTTTACTCTCCATCTTCGGTCCGCCTCCCCCTCTCTCCCTATTTATTCCAGTTCCCTCCCCCCATCCCCCTCTCTGATGAAGGGTCTAGGCCCGAAACGTCAGCTTTTGTGCTCCTGAGATGCTGCTTGGCCTGCTGTGTTCATCCAGCCTCACATTTTATTATCCATGGATGTTGCTGGTTTTGTCTTGGGCGTTGTTTCTCAGTTATAATTCCATGAGTATGTGTAACTGTAATTTGTAATGACTTGGTCTACGTGAGATGCTGCCAAATTTCTTTCTTAAGGCTTTCTGCTGATTGATATGGCTTAATGGTGTGCTCAGCTATTTGAGAGGCACTTTAAGAGTTACTCATATTGCTGTGGGTCTGGAGTCAAATGTAGGCCGAATCAGGTAATAATGACAGTTTCCTTTGTTAAGTAAGAGATAATGAACCGGCTGGATCTTTATGACTATTGACAATGGTTTCATGGTTCCATTAGACTTTTAATTCCATATCTTTTTCACTGAATTCTAATTCTACTATCTGTCATGATTGGATTTGAATTTCAGAATCCCTGAATATTACCTTGGTTGACCGATTACTCCTCTAGTAACCAAGCCATTAAGATCTTGCCTTTCCAAGAGCATAGCTAATGCAGCTATAAACAATAATCAGCCACAGGATTTCCATCTGAGGTTGGTTTCCTCTGTGCCTCCAGAGAGTTGAGGTAGTAATAAGGATTTCTTGTGTCATACTGGTGATATATGTTTACCGTTTGCAAAATTGAGACAATGACCCAAGAGGCACTGTGTATAATTTCTCTTAAAAGATGCATTGCAGTTCTCTCAGATTTGTTCTTAAAATTACAGCTGCGCTTAAATAAAACTAAGCACAGATTTATTTTGTTGTGGAAGGAGGCCGTTCAGCCCATCATCACTGCACCACTTCAAGCATTATGACTCACCTGTCTTTATTTTCCCATACCCCTGCATATTGTTTCTATTCGAATAATCATCCAATGCTCTCTCAAATGTCCTAATTAAGTCTACCTCTGCTATTTCCAGGCAGTATATTCCAGACCTGAACTTCTCATTATGTGAAAAAGCATTTTCTTACATTACATTTGTTATATTTAGAAATCACTTTAAATCTGTGCCTTCTCATTCTTGATCCTTTTATGAACTGGAGCAGTTCTCCCTATCTACCCTTCCCATACCTCCCATGATTTTGCAAACCTCTGTTAGATCTCCTCTGTGCTTTCTTCTCTCCAAGGAAAATGATCCCTATTTCTCTGCTTTATCCTCATGAATGATGTCTATCATCACTGGAACCATTTTTGTAAATCTTGTCAGCACTGTCTCCAATGCTTTACATCCTCCATAGACTATGGCATCCAGAAGATACACAACACTACAGCTGAGGGATAAATATTACCTTGTGAAGTTCAGTATACCGTCCTTGCTCTTATAAGCTATGTCCCTAAGAATAAACGATGGGATACTGTATTGACTGCTATTTCAACATGTCCTGTCATCTTGTGTGTTCTGTGCACTGATACATCCAGATCTCACTGCTCCTACATCCACTTAAGATCTCCAATCTTATATTGTCTGCCTATGTTCTTCCTACCAAAATGCATCACCTCTCATTTCTCCACATTGAACCTCAATTGCCACCTAACTGTCCATTCCATCAAACTGTCTATGCCCTTTTTCAAGTTCTACATTGTTTTCGTCACAGTTTACAATGCTTCCAAGTTTCAAGTCATTCACAAATTTTGAAATTATCTCTTGCACACTAAGGTCTAGATCATTAATACATATCAAGCAAAGAAAGGGTCCCAGTACTAACCTCTAGGAACTCCATGGCAAATCTTCCTCCAGCCCAAAAAATATCCATTGACACTACTCTCTGTTTCTTATTATTCAGCCAATCTCCCTCTGTCACAGTGCCCTGGACTACATCCTCCTTGGTAAAAACAGGTAAAGCCTGGAAATGTGGTGGAGGCAGATTAAACTGAAACACTCAAGAGGGCATTGAATGATTAGTTTATTAGTAATTGTATTCAGCAATTTGGGGAAAGGTAGGAGATTGGCATAAGTTAATAGTATCATTCCAAGCACAATGGGCCAAATGGTCTCCTTATGCAGCTCTGTGATGTCCACTTTTTAAAAATTTTAGTTTCTTTATCTTTCCTTCTTCTAGAGATATCTTGAATTGTTTGCTCTCCCTTTGCTTTTTAAGGAAATATATCTCAATTACTGGGAACCATGTCTTCATTTTTATTTTCAACATTTTGTTCCCATATAACTGGCCTATCACTTGTTCCCACAGAATTCTGCTCTCTCCGGTTATTTATCCTCACACTGGATTGCCTGTTAAATGAGTTTACCATTACCAATCATTTTGCAGGATAGCCACATCAATTCTCACTTCTTTGTTTTTATCACTCTCATGCAATTATAGGTCCGAGAGTGTACTGGAACCTCCCAGTTAGGGCTTTGAGTCACTCTACCACCAAGCAGCCTGGAAAAGGAGGGGAAACTTGTCCCATTGTTACTGCTGTGTCTCTCAAGTGCAGGTGAAGGAGTTTGACTTCACTCTGTACATTTAATGCTTATTGATCAACAGCGAATGACAACACAGAAAAAAAAGGATAACTTGCTCCAGATGATGGGAATCTATTCCGATTTACTACTTTTGTTCAGTGAGTAACAGGTTTACTGTTGTCAATTTTCAATGAGGTGAGAAAGCAGTCAAGTATGAACATAATAGAGTTTTACAGTAGTTGTACTTTTTGAAAATACCATGTTGATTTAAGTAGGATATATTCAAGTTAAGTTGCTTTACTATGAAGAATCGTAGCATTTCAGGTTTTCTCAAATAGAAGAACTTATTTATTTGGAGACTTTCATAACAGAACTGTTACATTTTAGTGTGTTCAGGCCGTACTAGTTAACACTAACTACTTCTCATGTGATATAAAACGCAAAAGTTCTGATAAGAGCTTTATCATTAAATTCTTTAACCTCAAATTATGACGGCAAGTCAGCATCGATTTACAAGTATGTTTTAAAGTTCTATCAAATATCTGCAGCAATTAAAATTCTGCAGTCATACCGGACGTGGCAATTTCATATGGTTCAGTAACAGTTCAGGGTCACTGGAGGATCCATAGGGTTGCAAACTGGAAAATAATGATTCTTTAAGCAAAGATCTTTTTGCAAGGGCGAGTTGCACTGAGCGTGAAATAGCTTAGCTCTGGAATAGTTCGGGCGTTTCGTTTTCTGAATGCCTGTCTCCGTATTTGGTGAAATTAATTCTGAGCAGATTCATTCCGTTCCAGGACACACATAAAACAGAGTGGGCGCAAACTGAAATTTTGGATATAATCGACCAGACCATTTTGAAAGGGATAAATACCATACTTAGGAATGATAACTATATTTACAACTGTTCTCGCAAAAATATAATGCTGGAGAGTTTATTAGTACCAGTAGCATCTTCTCCCGCACCCAATGTTATTCTGTCGTTAAACGGCTGAGTTTTCGCCGTTGTCTTTGACATGAGATGTAAATAAATCGTTTTCTACACCTAACTTTAACTTGTTCAGGTTTATTGTGTTTATCTTTATCCGGAAATTGTCGAGCGTTATGGTTGAAGATCAGCAAAAATATAACCATCAAACACCAAGAAACCAATATTAGCGCAAACTCCACAAATGTTTAAAAATAATATTCTCATTTTACAGCTTTGACTCAGTATGCTACATGTCAGAAACTCGCTGGTAAGTACTACTGTTACATTCAGCTTTGTTCGTAACTCGCAGTGTAATTATGCCATTGAAATATTTCAGTTTAAGTTTATCGCCATAATTGTTTAATGCCTTTATGATAGCTATATCTTGCTTGGTGACACACATGGATCACAATGGGTTGTAGAGCATAAGGAAGCTATTCGGCTCATCATGTGACTCTTGGTTTATCTTATAAACAAATATACAGGACATGTTGTGCGCCCAAAGTCTAACGAATTGAAAAGCCTCAAACCTTAGTGCTTGTTAACGGAGCCTAAAACTGATTGGAGTCTCAAGAACACTACAGCAGTAGCTTGTTAAAACTACCATTACGAAGACTCCAGTAAAAAAGACATTCTTAATTCTATTAATTTTATATTTAATCCTAAATGGGACGTGGGCGTCACTGGCTGGGATCATTTGTTGCCTATCCCTACTTGCCCAGAAGTTAAGAGTCAGCCACATCGTTGTAGGTCTGGAGTCACGTTTAGGCTCAGACTAGGTAAAGACGGTCGATTTCCCTTACATAAACGACATTAATGAACAGTGAGTTTTTACAACAATCAACAATATTTCCATGGTAACATTAGATTCTTAATTCCAAATTTTTAAACTGCATTACCTGCCATGGAAGGATTTACACTTAAATCAGGGCTTTACAAAGAGGGAACTGGGGAGCTAAGTGGGATTGCAAGCTGAAGTTTCAGGTTCCTGAGCCCTGAGGCCCCATTGGCCTTAGATGTTACAAGTTATTTTTTTAAAAAAGTGCTCCCATTCTAAAAAAAACCCTGCTCTCCCAGCCACTGTACCCCATACTCATCGTTCTTACTGAGTTGTAGTGACAATTTTCAGACCTTGATGTGGGTGACAATGGGTAAAAACAAAATTGTAAAGTTCTAACTTATTTATTCACATCTGTAGCAGAGCAATATTTTCTGGCTTCGTACAAATGTGCTGACTAAGAAGCCAACTTAATTAAATCACTATAGACGTCATCTGGGCTATTAGACAGCATTGTGGAAAGCAGATAAGAGCGAAGTACTGGCTATCTTTTCACTTGCAGTAATGAATAAAAAGCACCATAGTATGTGTTGTCCACAGACATCAGTGGTCTGTAAGGATCTTTGCAGAACACAATGATAATTGAACATATATAGCATGCATCGAAGAATAATCATCCTTGATCAGTTAAATTGAAGGTGCAGTCCTGAAAATGAAAATAATAGAAAGAAAGGCAGAACAGTTTGAGATGGTACAAACCTCAAAGAAACAGGTATACAAAAATGTGCAAGACCAAGATACAATGATCACAGCTTTCTGTTTCAGCCTTCTAGTACATTCTGGGACAAAATTCCACACTCTTCATCCATAACTTTATGACCATTTATTTTTAATGGTAGGGGTGTGAAATTTCCCAATTATATGTATCAAAGCGACACCAGCAACATTGAACAAGAAAATCTTGAAGGATAATTTAAAATTATTGTGAATCAATGTGTGATGTAGTAAATAAATTAAACTATTAAGTTATTTTTAATATATTAGCAACATAATGAATGTAAATGTGAATATTATTCAGGTCAGAAAAGGTAGCGTTACATTGTGAGAAATAAAGAACAAGAATTTTAAAACGGCTGATAAAGACTTTCAAATAAACTTGGAAGTAAAAGTTAATGTATGGGCATCCTGTGAATGACTCATTGACAGATTAACATTAAAAATTGAGATTAAAGATGGCTCTTGGAATCTGACAGTTGTTGCTTATTATTATCCCTGAGTCCCTCACCTGACACCACTAAATTGGCAATAGAATTCAGAAAACTCAGTGCTATGTTCAAAAACAACAACAACTTATATTTTTATGGGAACTGTAACATAATAAAATGTTCAAAGGCGCTTCACAGGAGCATTTGAGAACTGAATAACACTGAACTAGTTGAGGAGATAACCGTCAAAGGGGTAGGATTTAAAGAATGTCTTAAGGGAAAAAAATGATGCAGAGTGGTGTAGGGAGGAGATTCCAATGTTTAGGACCTGGATAACTACTGCTGCGGCAACCAGCAATTGGATTTCTGAAGGGGCCAGTGCTAGAGAAGCACAGATAGCTTGGAAGGACTGTGGAATTTGGGGAAACCACAGAGATCCGGAGGATCTCAGAAAAGGATGAAAATTTTAAAAATCAAAACTTTGCGAGACTCCAAACAAATGTTGGTCAACTACAGGACTGAAGATGTGAATGGGAATTGATGCATGTTAAGACTCATGCAGCACAGCTTCTGATGATCTCACGCTTAGTGCCTATAAAGATGTGGGTTATTAACCAAGGTGCAAAAGCAGTTGCTGGAAAGGCTCAGCAGGTCTGGCAGCATCTGCAGGGAAAAAAAATCAGTTAACGTTTCGGGTCCAGTGACCCCTTATCAGAACTGGATTTTTTTGGAGAGTCTGATTAACAATTTCAAAACAGCATAGGATGAATTACCCAGGTATAGTTAAAAATACACTTCCGACCTTCAATCCATAAACGTTCCCCCATTATGTTATGCAAGTGGAAGCAACGTAAATAAAAGTAAATGATTTTGAATTTCCAATCTGACAGAAATCCCACTGAATCTGTAACATTCGTACTCCCTTCTGTTGATCTGATTCAGTAAGATTTGTTGGTGGACTCCTGATATTGTTTCCATTGTTTTTAGCTGCTGCCATGATTCAGTATGGCTGGTCAGTCCAGTTGTGAGAAATATTTGTTTATATTTTACAATAGGTTTGTCTCAATGTGGGGTGTATGTGGTTTAAAGCTCAGCAAGGAAGCCAGCATCACAAAGAACAGAACTTCTTGATGATTATCATTTAAATTAACTTCAGTACATAACTTCAGTAAGAAATCCATTGGTCCTTTGCACACTTCTAAATTTGGTTAACCATTATTATTGATGTGCAAATATTAATCTGTGAAAATGTCAAATATGTTTATTTCCATTATATTCAACAGCCATGTTTAGCACAGATTGATAATTGTTTAACGTGACCCTACGAGATTTTAAATGTAAATTTCTTCCATCATGTTTTTCATTTAAGCTATTCATCTAACAGAAAGAGAATACCACATTGTTAACAGTTTCCTGCAGTAGTTAAAAATAGCTCTGGTAATATAAATTCCAGTTTCCTGAACCATTCCTCTACGTGTGCAGCCATATCCTTGGATGGAAATGTGGTGAAAACTATGTTATCTAATGGCAAGAAGGTGTCCTCTCTCTGATTGTTATGCAGGAAATAGAGCAGCAAAATCTATTGTCAGTGGCTTTACGTACGAGATAGTAGATCATTTTATTCTGCACACGCAGCCCCAATAAAAATTGAAACATTTGCCAAACTTCAAAAAAAAGGCTTAACTTCCTCTGTTTGTGTAAGTTCAGGTCCATTAGTCAATGGACAGTATTCAAGCTAACTCTGATATTTAAGTTTCTCCAATGAACGAAACACCATTAATGAAAGAAACATGCAACATCTGCAACTCATATAAATTCAGAACCAGATAATAACACAACAGTTCAGGCAACATAACAAGTGCACCAAATTACACAACATGTTCCTCTCTTTTCATGTTAATAAAATAGCATGGTCATTTCATCTGAAAATTAGCTAGAACTACTGGAAAGTTTGAGTTATAAAGAGAGGCTGGATAGGCTGGGACATCTTTCCCTGGGGCATAAGAGGTTGAGGGGTGACCTTATAGAGGTTTATAAAATCATAAGGGGCATAGATAAGGTGAGTTGTCACCTTGGAGTAGATGAGTCCAAAACTAGAGGGCATTGGTTTAAGGTGAGGGAAAATATTTAAAAGGGGCCTGACAGGCAACTTTATCATGCAGAGTGGTGAGTATATGGAATAAGCTGCCAGAAGAAGTGGATTCAATTACAACATACAAAATGCATCTGGATGGATACATGGATAGGAAAGGTTTAGAGGTATAGGGGCCGAACACAGGCGCATGGGACTAGTTCAGTGTAGGAAACCGTGTCACAGGGACGAGTTCAGGTGAAGGGCCTGTTTCTGTGCTGTATGACTACTTGATTGTGTGACTTTCATTTGGTGAGGACTCTTTTAGAATACCGCATGCAGTTCGGGTCCCCCTGCTATTGGAAAGATGTTGTTAAACCTGAAAAGGTTCAGTAAAGATTTACAAGGATTTTGCTGTGATTGGAGGGATTGAGCTATAGGGAGAGACTGAATAGTCTGGGACTTATTTTCCTGAAGCATTGGAGGCTGAGGAGTGACCTTTTTGAGATTTGTAAAATCATGGGGGGGCATGGATAGGGTGAATAGCCGAGGGCTTTTCCCCAATTTAGGGGAGCCTAGAACTAGAGGGCACAGGTTTGTGGTGAGAGGGAAAAGATATAAAAAGGACCTGAGGGGCAACTTTTTCACAAAGAAGGTAGTGCGTGTGTGGAATGAACTGTCAGAAGAGTTGGGGGGGGGGGTGGGGGTGCAATTACCACATTTAAAAGACATCTCGATGGGCACATGAATAAGAAGGGTTTACAGGGATATGGGCCAAATGCTGACAAATGGGACTGGATCAATTTAAAATAGCTGGACAAGTCAGACCAAAAGGTTTGTTTCTGTGCTGTGTAACTCTGTAATTCAGTGACTGTAATTGAGATCGTGCACTATCACGATTGGAAATTTCCATTGCAATTGTGTCTGAAATCAGACAGAGTGTAATAATTCAGGCAGCAGGAACTACTGTAGCCTCTTGTCTGAAGCAGGATTTCCTCTGCCATTCCCACCACTCCAGCTCTGCCAGGGCTGCAGTCAGCAACCTGTGACAATCTATTGTAAGTAATTGTGGGTAGAGTAGCACCTGATACCTGAAGAATTTCTCTCAAGTCTGCCTTGCTAATGCCCTTGGTCTCATTATTCTTTGGGAGTTTTTTGATCACCATTGGAGCTCTCCTGCCACTTTAACATCTTTCAACTTCTGTCGCTGCTTCAGTAGCTCAAGACTTTGCTGTTGGTGGGAATTCTGCTTGAAACCTATTATGCATTTTGGACCAAGCCAGCAAAATGAATAGGATATGGGACAATTTCAGAGGGTGGTGGAAATCTGGAGAGCACCGCCTGGGAGGGCAGTAGAAGGAAACCTCCCAAATTGTAAAATGTATGTGGATATGCAATTGAAATGGCATAACCTTCTGAGCTATGGGTCAAGCGCTGGGAAAGTAGGATTAGTGTAAGTAGGTTGGTGTAGATTTGATGGGTTAAAGGGCCTTGCCAGCCTGTATGGTTCTGACTCTAAAATGACAAGGTGCTCAACAATCCATATTGCGTGCACATAGTGAGCCTCATGACAAAGAAGAGACTCATCAATGTGTCAAATGAATGAAGTCCTGTTTTTCATTGAACACCACATTTTCACAAGGTGGTGTTGCTTTAGGCATCAATTCCAGATGGATAAGTGGTTGTGAAATAATACATGCTTTTCTTTATATATGCATCTTTGAAAGTAAATGGCTGATGGGTTCTGGCATTTCTAAATAAACATATATTGTTCAATCATTACACCTTCTTTGAGCGGAAGAATTTCCTTCTACAATACTTACCATTTTATCACGTATGGACATGTCTTATGTCAGCGGCTCACCAGCCTTCCACTCTTAAACAATGTATTGTTTTTGCCACTTTGTGTGTCACTGCTACATCTGGACTGCCCATCCTGCCAGTGAGCAAGTAGGTCCTGAGCCTGGAAATCCCTCTACACAAGCAAATCTCGCAGTGAAGATAGTACAGGTGCTGGGCCTGGTAAATTTAAACTATTCCCCATGTCATTACCGGTGTTCTATGCAGGGAATATATGGTTTATATGTCTGGACAGGAGTTTACTTAGAATGCTTTTTAAACTGTCTGCCCTCTCATGCTTACAGCTTTTAGTTTGGTTTCTCTATCTTTCTGTAACATCACCTCACACCCAGTTTTGACTATCATCACATAAAAGAGAAACACATACCCAAACACTGAACAGTTGAAAAGTATATGTTCTTAAAGACGAGTACCCAGTAGTATCCGTTTCAGACTTGGATCAAATAGTAGTAACTAGTAGATAACATACCAGAGAGCGGGCAATATTCTTTGATATCTTTAGTGGTAAAAGAGGGCACCATAAGGAAAGGGGTGACACAGTGACTCATTGGTTAGCACTGTTGCTTCACAGTGCTCGAGACCTGGATTCAGTTCCACCCTCTGGTGACTGTCAGTGTGGAGTCTGCACAGGGTTCCTCCAGCAGTCCAAAGATGAGCAGTTTAGATGGTTTGGCGATGCTAAATTGCCCATAATGTCCAGGAGTTTGCAGGCCAGGGGGTGTGGATCTGGGTGGTGTGTTCTTTGGAGGGTCAGTGTGGACTTGATGGACTGAATGGCCTGCTTCCACACTGTAGGGATTCCATTCGATGTAACTTAAAATTAGTTTAAAATCTTCTGGCTCACTTCCATTTTTTTCCTTCCTGTAACTATTATGACCCAAGCAGAGTGTAATTATAGATTTGATATATTGTCATTCAAGTTATCACATTAAGCTAAAGGACTAATTTTTATCTGTATTTTTTTCTTAGGCCAGTTATCAAATCCAACTATCCAAGGTCCGGAAAGAGTTCATTTAAATGACACGAAAACAATTTCCTGTTTTGCATCGAGTGAAAAGCCTTCCATGCTGTATAGTTTATACCGAGACAAAACACTTGTTGAAGCACAGAATATATCAACATCTGAGCCAGCTAACTTCTCAGTATCATTTTACAGTCAGAATGATGGAGGGACTTACAAATGCAAAGTTGAAAGTGATGATGCCGTGCAAAGAAAATACAGTAACAGCATCAACATTATTGTACTAGGTATCATTGAAATGTAACAGTGTGGAACCCTTCCTGTGGAGGAGAGATGAGGGATTAATATTTAGTCCATATATCCAAACATTAATTTCCCTGAATCATGAGAAAATTTCAAACATTAAATATCCCATTGAGCATATATTTTGAAATAATAAATGAATAAAACATACATCAAAAAATTAATCTAAAACCTAAAATAAAATGCAGACCAGATTAATGAACAGGGACTGAGATTTTGCATCAAATTCTCAGCCAGTCACCTTTCTTCTCCCACAGTCCCTGGCCCACTGCTCATATCAGCATTGCCACTTTACAACTCAATGCTCAGACCAGACATTGTTGAAATAAACTATTCACAAGAGGCTGCCAGTGTACATTTAACAACATTTTTCAATTTTAATAGGCTGGGGATCTAAGTCACTTCAGATCATGGCACTTTAAGAGATCGTAAGTGTGTCTTTTTCAATTCTTTAAACTTTATCCATAAAATTGAATGTCCCACACTTCAGTTAAGGCTGCTGGAACAGAACAAAACAGGCTTTGGTTGAATTCATCAGCAGTTTCAAATGGTCCAAGAGATTAATGTTTTTTTCCTTGTTTGTATCAATCTCTACCCGACTACTTTGTCAGCAAAAATGGAATCTATGAGAAATAGGGTTTGGAATTCTCGATCCAGTCCCCTCCTTCCATTTTTAATGGTCTGCCCGAGCATTACAATTGAGTGAAAATCAGCACCTCAGATTTTACTTATCCACAAAGAATTACTGCTTGTTTAACTTCCAATGCTGCAACAGCTGGAACCTAAGGCATGCAGCTGAACATTGGGAAGTTTGAAGCCATTGTTTCCACCCCCCTACCTGGTCACTGTTTTAGGCTCAACCAAGCTGATCTCAGCTTCTGCAATCTGTTTGGCCCTGATATATTTCCAACCTACCTGTTCTGCTATATCTTTGACTGTGCCCATGCCTTTGTTATCAATAGACTCAATCATTCTATAACTGCACTGGCTGACCTCTCATCCTCACCCCCTTATAAACCAGCTTTTCCCAAATTCTGCCGCTAGTATCCTTTCCTATGTTAAGTTCCATTTGCCATTCACTGCCTACGTAAGATTCCCATAAAACTTCTGAATTAAGATTCTGATGCTTGTGTTCAAACACTTCCCAGCTCCTCTAGCTCTTCATGACTTCTTGGAGTCACTGTTCATCTGACTCTAGTCCCTTGTACATTCCATCGTTGCAACGCTGACAGGTGCACTCTCATCTACCTTGCCTGCTTCCTTCTGATTCTTTCTCTATAAATTTCTATCTCTCTAACGTTGCGTCTTATTTAAGAGTTTCTTTAAAACTCTCCCAGTTGATCAAGCATTTGATCACCCTTCCTAAACTCTTCTCATTGACTTAATATCTGTTTCTTTCTTCACACTTTGAAAAAGACTCTAGGATGTTTTCTCTATGTTAAGAGTTGCTTTACAAATAAATCTGTAGTTGGTGTAATTGCTCAATGGCACAGAACATCCAGATCGTCCTCATGACCTGATTTCTAATTGTGACTATTTTTAAATGAGGACTTCCATGTACAAGAAGATAAAACTAACAAATTCACGTTCATTTATTTTTAGCTCCAGTGTTGGGAGTTAGCATAACTTCAGTACCGGATCCACCTGTCCTAAAAGTACATGACAAACTAACTCTCAACTGCATCGTAAAACAAGGCTCTAGTGTGACATACCAATGGTACTTTAATGAACAAGAACTATTGTCAACCTCTTCAATCAAAATAAACCAATCCAGTCTGGTTATTAATCATGCCCTTTCCAACAATACTGGTCATTATCAATGTCAAGCAAGCAATCAATTCAGTGAGACAACATTCAAAGTTGTCAGCAATTCCACAGAAGTAATTGTTAAAGGTAAGTGATTTTTATGTTTTGTTATTCATTTATTTTGTGATATTACACGTGAACCATGTACTACTTAAGTTTCCATCATGGGACTCAGTGGATGAATGCTGTGGTGAGAATTGGAAGAAGGTAATGATAAAAATTAATGAATGAAGTGACAGTGACAGTGGATGCCTCAAAGCTAGTAAGTTACATTTAAGAAAATATGAAAACTGTATCTTCTGTGGATTCTAACTTACATTGCTGTTAAACACATTTCTGTGAAAATCAATAGGAAAAGCAGTTGTGCCAACAATATTGCACAGTTGGGTCATTACTTCAGGAGGTGAATGTTACAATTACCCCTAGGCTTTTGGAATAACCTCATTCTTGCAAAATGTCAGCCTGTGGCACTTCATACTTTTCAGTCATAAGCCCCCACTACCACCACTATGTTAATTTGAGCATGTAGCCAAAGGTAAAGTACTGTACATGGTGGAAATTGGAAATAAAATAGAGAAAATGTCAGTAATACTCAACCGGGCAGGTTACTATCTGTGCAGAGAGCAACAGAGCTAGTGTTTCAGGTCAGTGATCTTTCGTCAGCCTTGTTTACTTCAGTTAATTTTCTGTCTTGCTAACAATTGTGTGCATAATTTTCATTCAATGCCCCACATGCAATTATAATACAAAAACATAACAACTGCTTTGAAAAATTATTTGTTTTCACTCCTGGTGTTTATAACGAAATTCAAATATGATGATGGCACATCTCTGCATCTTCTTCTGCATTCATCTGCAACTGTTTCAGTTCTTAAAAAGCTGAGTGTGGTTTTTGACACCAATAGGACTGTTTACTGCATTCAGATCTTGGCATTGTTCAAGGTTGGTTCACTTAAGATATGTGAGATGTATTTTTGAAAGGAAATTAGACTTTCATTTCTGCGTGGTATTCATGCTCCTCATTTTCTTTTTCAAGTTCCAGCATCGAATCCTGACATTTTTGTGGATGTAAACTTTGTGAGGAAGGATACCATGTTCATAACTGTTAAATGTTTATCGCATGAAGGAACCCTACCAATAACGTACACATTGTATATAAACACAAGTTTTGTGAAGGACTACGATGCACAAAGTCGGAGAGAAGGTCAATTTATTGTACCCGTACCTTACACTGACAAACTGGGAACCTTCAAATGCAAAGCTACGAATGGATTTGATTCAAAATACAGTAATGGGCTGGATGTAGGTATGAACAAAATTAATGTTTCAATCTAATTAATTCTGTTATAGCTTATTTCATTCTCCAGTTATTTTAAAATGGGAGGCTCATAGAATACGTTTTACTCAATTTATTTGCCAGCTTAAAAACAATGATATCATCCAAAGAAGCTTACAGATCAAAGAGCCCTGAATGTAACGTCATCACAAATTTATTACACTAAATGCGCAGTGGGAACTATTCTGTATGAGAGGATAACTGTATTTAGAGTCCATGTCCGCACTTTTACTTACAGCTTTATTTCAGGTAGTCACACTCCTTAAAATGCACACCCCACTAATTACTAATTACCTATAGTTGTACAACCAAATGACCAACAATTAATCCTTCATTAGTATTTCCATCACATGCACCTTCATTCTGTTAAGTTTCAGCATTCCTTCAGACCATAGTAGATTTTAGCAGATTCTCCTTCTCTTGTTTAAGTAAATCAATAAATACATAGTGGTAAAGAAAACACGAACAATGGAGTTCAATGCAGGTACATGTGTGGTGATTCACTTTGGGAAGAATAATAGGAAGGCAGAATGCTGGGTCAATGGAAAGTTCCTTGGCAGTGTGGCTGTGCAGAGGGGTCTCGGTGTCCATGTACATAGATCCCTGAAAGTTGCCACCCAGGTTGAAAGTGCTGTTAAGAAGGCTTACGGTGTGTTAGGTTTTATTGGTAGGGGGATTGAGTTCCGGAACCACGATGGCGTCATGCTGCAACTGTACAAAACGCTAGTGCAGCCTCACTTGGAGTATTGCATGCAGTTCTGGTTGTCCCATTACAGGAAGGATGTGGAAGCATTGGAAAAGGTGCAGAGGAGCGAAGGTCTTATGAGGAAAGGCTGAGGGACTTGGGTCTGTTTTCATTAGAGAGAAGAAGGCTAAGAGGGGATTTATAGAGACATACAAGATGATCAGAGGATTAGATAGGGTGGACAGTGAGAGTCTTTTCCCTAGGATAATGACGTCGGCTCATACGAGGGGGCATAGCTGCAAACTGAGGGGCGATAGATTTAAGACAGATGTCAAAGGCAGGTTCTTTACTCAGAGAATTGTAAAGGCGTGGAATGCCCTGCCTGCCAATGTAGTTAACTCAGCCACATTTGGGGCATTTAAACAGTCCTTGGATAAGCATAGGGATGATGACGAGATAGTGTAGGGGGATGGGCTTAGATGAGTTCACAGGTCGGCGCAACATTGAGGGCCAAAGGGCCTGTTCTGTGCTGTACTGTTCTATGTTCTATGTAAAACATGCAAAATGACAATATATTGTGTATCTTATCTTTGCACATTAAAGTTCCTCAAATCCTTTTCAGTATGTACAACATACTTTGATGTTTTACGTAGAAAGTGACAACTATCAGATAGCTGACTCGATATTCAGTAATTGAGGGATTGATTTCAAGAACCATGAAGTTATGCTCCAGCTATACAAAATCCTGGTTCGGCCACATCTGGAGTATTGTGTCCCGTTCTAGTCGCCTCATTGCAGGAAAGACGTGGAAGCATAGGAAAAGATGCATAAGAGATTTATCAGGATGTTGCCTGGAATGGAGGGAAGGTCTTACGAGGATAGGTTCAGAGGGCTAGGGCTTTTCTCATTAGAACGACGAAGGATGAGAGGTGACTTGATAGAAGTGTGCAAAATGATTAGAGGTACAGATAGAGTGGACCACCGGAGAATTTTTCCTCAGGTGGAGGTAGCTATTATGCAGGGTTATAGTTTTAAAGTGAGTGGAGGTAGATATAGGGGTGTTGTCAGAGGTAGGTTCTTTACTCAGAGAGTGGTAGCAACATGGAATGCATTGAAGGAGAGGGTATTGGAATTGGCCTCATCGGGGCGTTTAAGCAGCTATTAGATAGGCATATGGATGATAGTATAAGGTAGGGGTGGAGGTTAGATAGACCGTAGGTTTAGGGTAAAAGGTCACCACAACATCGTGGGCCATATGCCTGTACTGTTCTATGTTCTATACTCATCCATTTCAAATTGGATATTTCTCCATTCTCCAGCATCTGTCTCATCTACAGTGTTGATCCCAAGCCTTTTCTCATTCTCATGTTTTGTTATATGTATGTTATCTCATAGTGACTAATGTTGCACTAAGTAGTATTGCTGCTGACTCTCTCTTAAGAATCTCCACAAAATTTTCACTCAGAAAAGTGCCATATCTACCATTTCACCGAGAGCAGGAGTTTGCGCTGTTAAAGTATTTTGAATACTCTGCTGATCTTTTTAGTTTCCCAAGCTACAAGACAAATTTTACCCTCCTTTCTCACAAGAAAAATTATAAACCATCCTGCATTTGAGAGCCCATGACAAAGATCTGTATAAGGAGCATCATTAAAACATGTTTCATATGCCTGGCATCTCCCAGTGATGGACATTTCAAAACTTGATGCTCCATTTTTAACAAAAAAATGTATCCACTCACTTAATATATTTTACCTTAGAATTTGTTGTAGTTGCACTCAAGACTAATGTTTCAAAAAGGGCATCTGGCCTTGTTTGGGTGCACGGCTAATTCAGCTATCCAATTAGTCTTCACAGTTCTTTCATATCAGTTTCAGAAGCTGCTACCATTTTCTGTGAGGGCTTACTTTCACTAACAGCAATGGGGATAACATTTTCCAAATAGGATTGCTGTTGCAAAATGATAGTTAATCCATTCTGCCTGATTTCTGATCCAGTATATTTAAAAGCTTCATAAGTCTGACTTCCAATGTTGAATTCTGTTTAAAGTCCATTAATGACAATGGTTAAAATTCACTGCACCCACCCGACAGAAAGTCATCTTTGCACATCTTGAAGTGTCTCAAAGTGCCCCTCATCAGGCCAGTAAAACATGGGGATCTACTTTTAAGTAAAGATATCCTAATTTTAATCAGACAGACCTTACTGTTCTTATGGGCCAGACCAAATCCCCTCAAAATATATTAAGAGAGCCTAGACCCTAACGTTTTCTTATTTTAAAGGTATGTGCAAGGCATTGCATTCCAATTCGATTGGCCAATCTACTCAACTTTGAGCAAAACACACTTTATTTTAACAGTTGCCTAAAAATAGAAGCAAAATAAAAAAGAATGGTTTAACTGCAACAGTGTCAAAATGCTTAGCGAAATAACATATTAACTATTACTAATTAACGGTTCCAATATAGTAACATGCCATAAACACATCCTTGGCAAAGGTAAATTCAGTAAGATAGATTGTCTTATATGTAATTCTAGTAGCATTAAGAGAACCACAGCTTTTAGGTGCAACAGGGAGAGGAATAAGAGCTTCCACATCCAGCTTCAAGACCCCTTCAACTGCAGAAAACTAGAAATAAAAATCCTGGCTCTGTTGGAGCTTGACCCCCACCCATTCAGGCTGCTTCTATTGCTCCAACTTAAAAAAAATTCAAGGCCTCACAAGCTGTTTATTGGCTTTGAACAGATCATTCATCGCCTCTGTCCCAACATTTCCTCATTTTAAAAAAATGGACAAAATGCGCCTCTTAAGGCAATAGTATCATCACATAGAGAATGATCAAACTCTAGAATTATTACTTAGGCCATATATGCACTTATTTAACCTCCAGAGTGTCCCCACTGTATTTTGTCCATCCATTAGAGAAGAAGCACTTCCTTCTTGAGTTGATCTCCCGGCAGAAAGCAGCTTTAATATCAGTTGATTTAGCCTCCCAAGCATTTCTTGTTAACAAAGCCAAGAAAATTTTCAAAGTTGATTTTCCTGTCATCAGTGAATCTACTCTTTGTATCTTGGACTCATACCTTTTCATCAAAACCTTGTGTCGCTCGAGTCATAGAGCACAGAAACGGACCCTTCAGTCCAACTTGTCCATACCAACCAAATTTCCCCAAGGTTTACGTTTGGTCCATATCCCTCCTAAACCTCTCCTATTCACATACCTTTCCACATGTCTTTAAATGTTGTAACTGTACTTACACCTACCACTTCCTCTGGCAATTCATTCTATATACGAATCACCCTCTGCATGAAGAAGTTGCCACATTGCCTTGCTTTAGCCATGTAAGTTCCATCAGACGATACCTTGATCCAGACATCTCCATCTTGTGATAATGCTGGCACCTCCGTGAACATCTAAATTCTCTCCAGCTTTGTGGCTTCTGTTGTTGGTATCTTTCATTAACTTGCCATTTAGCTCATTCATGGGGTCACTAAAACCTCTCTATGACACAGGACTGTTCTCCTGGTTTATGCTATATTTCTTGTCCTTGTTAAACTACTCCTTTATCTTGCTTCCTACCTCTTTCTGGACTGTTACTGTTTGACATTCCCCCTTCTATTAATGGGATTCCTTTCAACAGTTTGTAGTATTTTTTGTATTGCATATTCACTCCCAGACGCACTGTTTGAGTTTATACTGCGCTTTCCTGCCCTCTGTCTTTCTACTTCATCTTCTTAATCCATGGGCCTGATCCCTGCCTCTCATCTTGTACATTCACCCAGCTTTGATATTTTCTAGTGGCCTTCCCTGCTGTATTTACTGCAGTTGAACTTCTCCACTGGTTAGCCCCTACTGGTAAATCTTTGACTTTAGTACTCAGTTTTAACCGTTGTCCTTAAGGACCAGTGGCCTCCTGTTGACCAGTAGAACTGATCTGTCAGTTGTAGCAATGTGATGTTAATAACTGTGCAACATTTGGATATGAGAGTTCCTCATTATTTCCCGTAACCCCTTCAGAATCTGCAAATTTATAATCTATACCAAGCAATACTTAGAGCATGTAACTGCACAACAGGGTCATGTTCTGTACAATTATTATTTTTGTCTTTACTAAGGCACTGTCTCATATAATAAACCATATATCTCTGAGTGAAAATGGTTTTCACAATGGCTTTTCCTTCTATCTTAAGCCACATCAATTTCTTTGAGACTTTAGCTTCCACGAAAGCCTTTCTTTCTACAGACAGTGCATTTAGATGCACTGAGAAAGTAGTATTAATTGTAGTCCTTTCCCAAGCTGGAGGTTGATCACTTATTACTAATGGAACTTTAGAAATCATAGTACAACCTAACTGATATGGCCTATATACATTAACTATTTGCAACAAATTCTTAGCATGTACAACCTGTGCTTGTGCAGACAATAATTTATAGCTTCGCTGATCTGCCAAAAGTTTATGAACCATTTAGTTGATTACTGAGTGGTTCCTTTTACACATTCAATACTGAAATGGTTTCCTGCTCTATATTCATAACTAAAATGTTCATATTCACACACCTATCTCTAACTCTTTACAGTTATCAGTGAGAAATATTGTTGATAGTCTAACACATTAACACATCTATTACCAATTGCCTTGTTCCATTAGGTCTCATACATTCGTTCTCACCATTTTAGAAGATAACAGGAAATACTCAATATGCCTTTACATGAAGTGGAAGGAAGAAAAAAGAAGCAGATCCAAAAGATTGCTTGCAGCTGCCCTTTTCTCGCTTTACAAAGCACTGCTGACAGCTGCTTTTCCTCTCCAATGTTCTTTTGTTTCTGTTTTCTTCCTTCCTCCTTCAGTGCTACCCAGTCCTACCCAAACCCTGAGTGATTGTGGAATGAATGTTGCTGTTACTACTTGCCCTGACTGGACAAGTCCTCTGTCCTAAAATACCACTGTGAAGTGGAAGAAAAGTTAGCAGACAGGTCACAGGACTCCATGATAATTATTTCTTTTCACAGATGCTGCCAGACCTGCTGAGTTTCTCCAGCACTTTGTTTTTTTTGTTGTTTTAGATATCCAGAATTCACAGTTCTTTGTTTCATTTTATTTGGGATAAATAATAGTTTCTGGAGAGCTTATCAGGTTATATTTAAAATAAGTATACATTACCACTACTGAAACATTGTTAAAATGACTTGATTACAAATACATAACTGAACCCTGAATGCACGATGAGTTAGCTCCTCTCTCAAGGAGCAACCCTTTACATCCCAATGGGTCCTGTTTATCTTGATATCAGTTAACCCTTTCAGGTACTAGCTGCCATATACAACACCAAATCCCTGATTCCCCCAAGAGATCAAATATCTCTTTATCCTCAACTTTAAATATGCTCAAGGATTGAGCATCTGAAGCTCGTGGGACAGAAAATTCTAAAGGTTCACAAGTATCTGAATGAAGAAACTTCTTCTCATCTTGGCCCTAAATGAATGACCATTTAGCCTGAGATTATGGCCCTCTCTGTGATCTAGCTTTCCTCGGCCATGAATTAATCTCTGTGTCTATCCTGTCAAGCCCCTTCACAATCATGTATATTTTAATGAGGCCACCTCTCATCCTTCCAACCTCCAGGGAATAAAGGCACAATATTCACAACATAGGTTAACCCTGTCCTTCCAGGAATCAATGGAGTGAACCTAGGCTGTATCACCTCCAGAGCATGTATATCCATCCAGGAATATATTATGCAAAACTCTGCACAGCACTCCCAAATGTGGTATCACCAAATCCCTATATAAATGTAGCAAGACATTCCTATTCTTGAACTTGTTTACAATAAAAGTCAAACTGAATAAAGTCAACTATTTTTGTATGGGGGAGGTTATGGGAAACAGTGAGTGAGTTTCCCTTGGTTCTTGGTGCACACCTTAGCCAATTACTGCAATATAGTTCTGTCAGCCGCTGCTTCCTTGCTGTCTACACCAGAAAGCAATATTTACATGTGGAGATATGTATGCTAGAAAACACTTAACAACTCTATTGGTGTATACATGGACACACAGTTCTGTTATTATACTGTGGGTAGCAGTTGTGTTTGCTGCAAAACCGCAACAAAGCCTGTGAAAATTTGCTCAATATGCAGATTCTTTTTCTATATCTAAAAACCAATTTCGTTGGTCATGCTGCATTCAGAAACTTCTGTTCTGAATTTCTCTTCAGATTTGTCTGTTAAGTTGACATCAAAGCCAGATCCCCCAATTCAGGGCCACCAAGTCACATTGAATTGCAATGTAACTTATCAAACCAATGCAAAATATACCTGGTACTTTGTGCATTCAAAAGAGAATTCAACGGAAAGTACCAAACAGAATCAATTCACTCATGTTGCAAACCATCCTGGAAGATATTACTGCTCAATTAATGGACAAACTAGCAACTGGATTGAAGTACTGAGTCAAGGTAAGGTGCTTTTTGCAGTGTTATCATCAACAATGTCATCAATGTTTGTTACAAAAAGATTCACAACTGCATTTTTTTGATAGCAAAGGGCAAGAGATAATGATGCTGTGAAATTCAGTGTTTCCTACATTCTCATTATCAATCATTTGCCAGCTAACAATAGCAACTTAGAAAGTATTGGAAGTTTTCAGTATGTTTCTCAGCATCAAGGTGACAGAAAAATAGTAAATTTAGAACTACATTGCCAGAAAATGAGTGTTTCACTCATACTGGGTACTATTTATGTGAGAGAATCCCACTTTGCATCTTAAAAACTTGACTCAGACAAATACACCTACTGTCCTGTGGTGGAGCCTTGGGGAATATGGCGGTGGAGGGAACCATTATATAATCTTCCCTGCCTGATTTTACTTTGTCAGTGCACGGCTGCAATATTCATTAACAGATGCATTCATATACCAAACAATGTTGTATTGCATACATATGCACTAAGGTTCATATGCTGATTCTCACATAATGTAACTTCCATGAGCATTGAGACAGAACAAGTGAATAAAGTGAATTTATTAATTTTATTGCAGTACGATATATATTATCTTTTGCTGCAGAAGGACAATGGTAATTGTTGACATTCTAATTTTCCAGATTCCAGTCTCCAACCAGTGACAATTGCTATCAGTGTAGCAGTCACAGTGCTGCTGATTTTGGTTCTTGGATTGATTTGCTATTGCATTTTTCAGAAAGGTATGTAGTAAGAGCAAAATAGTCACTGGTTTTAATTATGGTTAATTTTAGTTCCACTCAGAAGGATAGATTAATTTAGCTGTAGCCTCAAATTTATTTTCATTTTAAAATTATTAATCTGCATTTTAAGAACAATCAAGGTTGAAAAATGGTCTCAGTGATAATGGGAACTGCAGATGCTGGAGAATCCAAGATAATAAAATGTGAGGCTAGATGAACACAGCAGGCCCAGCAGCATCTCGGGAGCACAAAAGCTGACGTTTCGAGCCTAGACCCTTCATCAGAGAGCTCTCTGATGGAGGGTCTAGGCCCGAAACGTCAGCTTTTGTGCTCCCGAGATGCTGCCGGGCCTGCTGTGTTCATCCAGCCTCACATTTTATTATCTTGAAAAATGGTCTCTTGCCCCTTCAAGGGTGTAGAAATGTAAGGTCTGCATTTTAATAAGTGAATAGCAACAGGCTTTATTTGACATGTCTATATAGAGAGGATGATAAAAGGGAGGACATGTTGTTTGGAACCCTAAAGACCCAGATTCCAGTTCAATATGATCTAACAAAATAAAATGCTCATCTCCTAATATTTTAATCTCATACAACAGTACTGTTGCAAATTAAATAAAGCTGTGCACCCGCTCTCTCTATCTCAATCTGAAAGTATACATGTGGGTTTCTGCACTGTTTTGCACTTTAATCTGCTAATGTTTGGTTTCTCGTTACAGCTGTTCATTAGAATGGAAGTAATTAATAAGGAAATGCCTCAATGACAGTGGAATCTAACAATGACTTACACTTTTAGAGCTGCACTTTGGGGCAGTGATGGTGTATTGGTGTTGTAATCAAGAAACTCAGCATTAATCTTCTTGGGATATGAATTCAAATCCTACCACAGAAACTGGTGGAATTTAAATTCAGTTAATAATTCTGGAATGAAAACTAGTCTATGTAATAGTGACCATGAAACCATCATTACTTGTTTGGTTCACCATTGTTCTTTAAGGAATAAAATCTGCCATCTCTCCCTAGTCTGGCCTACGTATGGCTCCAGAGGCACAGCAATACAGTTGACTCTTAACTGGCCTCTGAGATGGCCTGGCAAGCCATTCCTTTCAAGGGCAAATAGTGATATGCAACATCTCATGAAAGAAAAAAATAAACCTACCAAAGACACCACCTGGAATCCCAGTAACAGTGATTTTGAAGACATCAATTCACCAATGTTGACAGATACTTCCTCATAGTGGAAACAGGATATATGGACCTAAAGTGACTCCAAGAACTGAATATAGGGAGTGAGACAATGGCAAATCCCAGCAAAAAAAGACCATTATGATTGTTATTTGGTGTATCTGCTAGATTCTTTAGGTCTTGTTATGCAGTGGAAATTCCATCCACTTCCTGAAGAATAGTATGTTGCCACTGGTTTCTTCAGCTGGAATACTGGATTGACGGAGAACAATTTCTGGAAAATTCTTTGTCACATCCTAGTAAATGCATGCAACTGAAAATTCTGGTCAATTTTTCTCCACTAATTGTATAGTGGTATTGGAATTGCACTTAACATAAAAGCAAAACAATTTGCATATGTACTGAAGCATTCCCAAAACATTATTGCAAGCACTTCCACTGAAAAGCAAAAACAACAAGATTCACTTGATCCAGATATTGATCTTTTACTTTTTTTCCTGTGAAATTACTTCTCATCTATTATTTTATGTTAAATTTTGTTTATTTTAAATTGGCCAGGAAACTGGAAAGGCATAAGGTCTTAAAACCCGTGATCTGTGTCCTATGAACCTACCCGCTCAAATCCAAATGCGGTTCTAGAACATAGAACATAGAACATAGAACATTACAGCACAGTACAGGCCCTTCGGCCCTCGATGTTGTGCCGACCTGTCATACCGATCTCAAGCCCATCTAACCTACACTATTCCATGTACGTCCATATGCTTATCCAATGACGACTTAAATGTACCTAAAGTTGGTGAATCTACTACCATTGCAGGCAAAGTGTTCCATTCTCTTACTACTCTCTGAGTAAAGAAACTACCTCTGACATCTGTCCTATATCTTTCACCCCTCAATTTAAAGCTATGCCCCCTCATGCTCGCCGTCACCATCCTCGGAAAAAGACTCTCCCTATCCACCCTATCTAACCCTCTGATTATTTTATATGTTTCAATTAAGTCACCTCTCAACCTTCTTCTCTCTAATGAAAACAGCCTCAAGTCCCTCAGCCTTTCCTCGTAAGACCCTCCCTCCATACCAGGCAACATCCCAGTAAATCTCCTCTGCACACTTTCCAAAGCTTTCACATCCTTCCTATAATGCGGTGACCAGAACTGTACACAATACTCCAAGTGCGGCCGCACCAGACCTTTGTCCAGCTGCAGCATAACCTCTTGGTTCCGGAACTCGATCCCTCTATTAATAAAAGCTAAAACACGGTATGCCTTCTTAACAGACCTGTCAATCTGGGTGGCAACTTTCAAGGATCTGTGTACATGGACACCGAGATCTCTCTGCTCATCTACACTGCTAAGAATCTTACCATTAGCCCTGTACTTTGCCTTCTGGTTACTCCTGCCAAAGTGCATCACCTCACACTTGTCTGCATTAAACTCCATTTGCCACCTCTCAGCCCAGCTCTGCAGCTTGTCTATGTCTCTCTGCAACCTACAGCATCCTTTGTCACTATCCACAACTCCACCGACCTTCGTGTCGTCTGCAAATTTACTAACCCATCCTTCTACGCCCTCATCCAGGTCATTTATAAAAATAACAAACAGCAGTGGACCCAACACTGACCCTTGCGGTACACCACTAGTAACTGGTCTCCAGGATGAACATTTCCCATCAACTACCACCCTCTGTCTTCTTTCAGCAAGCCAATTTCTGATCCAAACTGCTATATCTCCCACAATTCCATTCCTCCGCATTTTGTACAATAGCCTATTGTGGGGAATCTTATCGAACGCCTTGTTGAAATCCATATACACATCAACCGGTTTCCTCTCATCTACCTGTTTGGTCACCTTCTCAAAGAATTCAATAAGGTTTGTGAGGCACGACCTTTCCTTCACAAAACCGTGCTGACTATCCCTAATCAATTTATTCTTTTCTAGATGATTATAAATCGTATCCCTTATAACCTTTTCCAACACTTTACCAACAACTGAGGTAAGGCTCACTGGTCTATAATTACCAGGGTTGTCTCTACTCCACTTCTTGAACAGGGGAACCACATTTGCTCTCCTCCAGTCATCTGGCACTATTCCTGTAGACAATGACGAGTTAAAGATCAATGCCAAAGGCTCGGCAATCTCATCCCTGGCTTCCCAGAGGATCCGAGGATAAATCCCATCCAGCCAGGGGACTTATCTATATTCACCTTCTGAAGGATTTCTAATACCTCTTTCTTGTGAACCTCAATCCCACCTAGTCTAGTAGCCTGTATCTCAGTATTCTCCTCGACAACATTGTCGTTTTCTAGAGTGAATACTATGACAAATATTCATTTAGCACTTCCCCTATCTCATCAGACTCCACACACAACTTACCACTACTATCCGTGATTGGGCCTAATCTTACTTTCGTCATTCTTTTATTCCTTAAATACCTATAGAAAGCCTTAGGGTTTACCCTGATCCTTTCTGCCAACAAATTCTCATGTCTCCTCCTGGCTCTTCTGAGCTCTCTCTTTAGGTCTTTCCTGGCTACCTCGTAGCCCACAAGTGCCCTAACTGAGCCTTCACATCTCATCCTAACATAAGCCTTCTTCTTCCTCTTGACCAGAGATTCCACCTCCTTCGTAAACCACGGCTCCCGCATTCTACAGCTTCCTCCCTGCCTGACAGGTACATATTTATCTAGGACACACAGGAGCTTTTCCTTGAATAAGCTCCACATTTCTAATGTGCCCATCCCCTGCAGTTTCCTTCCCCATTCTATGCTCCCTAAATCTTGCCTAATCTAATCATAATTGCCTTTCCCCCAGCTATAACTCTTGCTCAGTGGTATACACCTATCCCTTTCCATCACTAAAGTAAACATAACAGAATTGTGATCGCTACCACCAAAGTGCTCACCTACTTCCAAATCTAACACCTGACCAGGCTCATTACCCAGTACCAAATCTAATGTGGCTTCGCCCCTTGTTGGCCTATCTACATACTGTGTCAGGAAGCCCTTCTGCACACTCTGGACAAAAACTGACCCATCTATGGTACTCGAACTATAGTGTTCCCAGTCAATATTTGGAAAGTTGAAGTCCCCCATGACAACTACCCTGTCTCTCTCACTCCTAACGAGAATCATCTTTGCTATCCTTTCCTCTACTTCTCTGGAACTATTCGGAGGCCTAAAGAAAACTCCCAACAGGGTGACCTCTCCTTTCCTGTTTCTAAGCTCAGCCCATACTACCTCAGTTGACGAGTCCCCAAACATCCTTTCTGCAACTGTAATACTATCCTTGACCAACAATGCCACACCTCCGCCCCTTTTACCATCTTCTCTGTTCTTACTGAAACATCTAAATCCCGGAACCTGCAACAACCATTCCTGCCCCTGCTCTATCCATGTCTCCGAAATGGCCACAACATCGAAGCCCCAGGTACGAACCCATGCTGTAAGTTCACCCACCTTATTCCAGACGTTCCTAGCATTGAAGTAGACACACTTCAATCCAACTTCTTGCTTGCCGGTGCCATCCTGCTTCCCTGAAACTTTATTTCAGACCACCCTACGCTCAACATTTTCTATAGTCAAACTACCTAGTACTACCTAGTTGAGACTAATTCTGTTCAGAATGTAGTTGTAACTTTTCCTTATCTGATTTCTTTGATCTTCTGCCGTAATACAGATATGAAAACAGTCAGGTTCAATTTCAGGGGTCTGTATGTTCCTTCCAGTGAGAGCCTGAAATGAAATGGAAACAAAGTGCTAGAGAAACTCAACTGTGCTGACAGCGTTGGTGAAGACAGAAACAGTGTTAAGTCTTTAAAACTGAAGAGTTTTTAATGGATCTAAACATTAACTCACTTTCTCTTTCCATAAATGTGAATTCAATTAATAAGTTTGGAATTAAAAGCTATTCCAGTGTTGACCACGAAACAAATATGGATTGTTGTAAAATCCTAACAATTTGATTAACGTTTGTTTAGGGAAGGAAACCTACCATCCCCTGGTGTAAGCTACATTTGACTCCAAACCCACAGTAGTGTCGTTGACTCTTCAATGCTCCCTCAAACAGCACAGCAAACCACTTTATTTTTAATCAAACAGTGACAAAGTCTAAGAACAGGAAAGAAGCTAAAGAGATCATTTGGCATTGATCTGGGCATTAGGAAAGATTACTGTAAACACAGCCCTTGTTAACCCTTACAAAGTCCTACTCACCAACATCTGGGAGCTTGTGCCAAAATTGGGAGAGCTGTCCCACACACTAGTCAAGCAACAGCCTGAAATAGTCATGCTCTTAGAATCATACCTTGCAGACATTGTCCTAAACACAACCATTGCCATTCCTGGGTGTGTCCCACTGGCAGGATAGACACACCAGAGCCGGCTGCATGATGGGATAGGGTTGGGAGTGAGTCACCCTGGGAGTCCTCAACATTGACTCCAGATCCCATGGACTCATGCCCACATCCCGCAGACCAAAAAAGATGCTGCAAGATGTGTTGAGTTTCTGCAGCACTTTGTTTTGTTTAATTTCAGATATCCATATTTTACATTTTGTTCTAGCCTCTGACTTGAAATTGCTTGCACCTAAAATAGGTGTTGGATCCTTTGCAGATAAACAAGGAATCTAATACCTGTATTAGAATTCCACTATGAAATTTGTTCACCATAAAGCAACTTTATAGCAGATAACTTATAACAGAAAATATCAATGAAACTTATCTGTGGACAAGTAAATCACTGCTTTGGAGAAATCGACAACAAATCAAGTTAAATACCTCTGTTTCGACTGATAGTGTGATCTTGTATGTCCTGTGACTCGCTATTTTAAATACCTTTCTCACTCCTGCTGTGGCTTTTCTATCTCCGATTTTGTACATAGTTCCAGGGAAACTCAACGCCCATTTCGTGAGCATTATGTGATCACATTTCCTCAACACTCTGATCAAAACTTTACCTTTAGTAGGTTCAAACCAAGGATGATCATTATTTGGCAACATTTCCATTTTAATTCCAGACCCCATTGTCAGGAACTTTTATTTTGTAATTTTTGTTTTGCAATTTCTCCTACATTTCATGGGAAAAATAAAGGGTTCTTATATCTCAGAAGAATATTAAATTTGAAGAAATGTAACATACTGTGGCCTATTTCATGAAAAATCATTATTTCCTTGAAAGGATTAATTTTCTTTAAGAGATTCTCACTGTGTAAGTAAATCTGAAATTTTTAGTTATGGAGGCTCTGTTAACAATGTTTCTTCAAAAATCTTTTCTTTTAGCCCACAGATGCAGCATCAACTAAATCATGAGGACCTGGTTCTGCCATAAATTTCTGATAATATTGTCTTCATTTGGCAGGCAATCTGATCTAGGAAACAATATCACCATCATGGTCAATACCTCATTGATACTGCCAGACAGCGTGGGCCTTGATGAAACAGAGCCTGCTTCTTGATAACTCTGTTCTTCCTCAGAGGCTGATCAATCAACTCCTTGAAGCTTTATCAAGAAGTCTTGGTGAAAATCCACTGAAGCCCTTCTCGGGCAACAATCAAGGCTGGAATGTGAACTCAAAAAATAATGGTCTTGAATCCTAATCCTGCATCACGATGCTAAATTATTTAAAGAAGTTGTATTCATTTTGCAGAGGTGTAAGGTTGTACTTTAAGCTTTCAGATATTAAACATCGCCAACAGTCAGCTGTAAGATAATGCTTTAGAATTCACCAGCATTCATTTCCTGGTATTCCTCCATAATGTTATATATCCAAAGGAGCACAAAGTCTTCTCGTGAGTCTGCTTTCCAATATTTGCATTCAACAACTTAAGATTAATTGAAGAAACTTGAAAAGAAATTAATCAAGTTATCCCCCCAACATGCCAATTATACTTCAAACTGTGTATGTTTGGAGTAACTTTTAAGTTTTTGAATAAAACATAAACTGAGCTACAGGAAAAGCAGGTTAGGATCACAAAGGCAAAATAAGGTATGAAGAAGGAACATAATGAGGAAAATGCTTGGAAAACACACCAGTACAGTATATCATTTAATTTTACACGTTTAATATTAAAACCTTGTGAATAAAGTATATCTGGCATAGGCGTATAGGTCAAATGTTTATCTTCTATGCCATAATATTCTACAATTCTATAATTTAGAAATTAACATCTATTTTTATTCAATTATGATTTTTAAAAAATGTAAAGCAAAGAGCCTTCTGAGCTTTGTAATGTGGAGAAAGAGTTTGTAAATCCTAAAGGATGCATTTGGGGTTTATTCTGTTTTTGGATTTATATTTGGCTTTAGTTTTAGATTGTCCTTTAGAGTTAAACATTAAGTTATAACGACAAGAAAAAATAATTGGTTCCAATTTTTTTAGCATGGTTTTTCCTATTTTGGGTTAGAACTGTTATCATGCTGATTTTCATCTCATTTAGCCAAAGTTGAAGCAGTAATGTAGTTGCATCTGGATAGACATTCACTGCAGTGGCAACATTTTTTTTGTCCTATTCATAGCAGACGGTTAGGAAGCAGGTAGATGCGTGATCCCCAGGGAATTCACTTGCTGCTCATGCCAAAAATGGTAAGAATGCAGCTCTATTGTGCTGAGAAACTTAGAGAATACTGAATGGCCTGGACTGAGTGGATGTTGGGAAGATGTTTTCATTTGTAGGAGAGGCTAGGGCCCGAGGGCACAGCCTTAGAGTTATGGGAAGACCTGTAAGAATAGAGATAAGGAGAAACCTCTTCAGCCAAAGAGGGGTGAATCTATGGAATTCACTGCCACAGAAGGCCAGGTCATTGAGTACATTTAAGAAGGAGATAGATAGGTTCTTGATTGTCAATGGGGATCAAGGCTTAGGGGGAGAAAACGGGATAATGGGGTGGAGGAACTTATCAGCCCTGATTGAGTCTGCTCTGCCATTCAATGGGCCGAATGGTCTACTTTCTGCTCCTAGGTCTTATGGTCTCATTCCACATTAGTTTGCTCAGGATCGGTTATCTGCCATTAAAACCATTTAACATGTTACAGTCAAATGTTTTGTTACAAAAGCTGTTTTTATATTGGAAAAGACCTCGCCTTCGATGCTATGTCTCCAATCACTGAAGGAGGTTTCCTACCTATTTGTTGCAATGGTGATGTAAACTGGCACGACTACATAAAGCATTTGTTTTTGTAATTTTTTAAGCAGGGCTGTTACATCACTTTCAAAATAGGTAGAATTCAGCAGTGTCAGAAAGATTGTGAATTATCTTGATGCTATTAGACTAAATGTACTTTGATACTGGATCCTACAAAAATAATTTCAGCTTATTTGCTCTCTGTATATGTGAGGCTGTATTTAAAAAGGCCACAGTGTTCATTATTAGAAAATATGAGAGACAGAATTCAAGATTAGCCTAAGATGTTATAGTGACAATCATTCACTTGAAATACCACTAAAAGGTGTTGTGTCACTATCTTTGAAATACCTGGTATTTGTGAACTTTTTTAACATTTATCAGCAATTGGTAATTACATAGAGACATTTCACACTTGTAGCACAGAAATTTTATAAAACATCCCTTTGATAAAATATAGTTTCAACTTCTTAAATGTATATGTCTTTTAAGCTGACCTTTCTTTTTGTAAAATGTACCTCAACTTTCTGTGACATGCAATTTATTTTCAATCACATACTGGATGAAAACTACTTTCTAAAATTAACAAATTATACCTTGTTGCTTTTTTAAAATAATATCAACTCTTCTATCTACTTTAATGCAGGTGTTATTCCCAATGCTAGAAGGTATTCCCTCTGCTAGAAGGTATGGGTTCAATTCCCAATTACCCAGACCATGTGTCATAATATGTCTGTACAGACTAATTAAAAACAATTCTCATTTGCTGTGCTACCTGTGGTGTGTATTTATGGGCAGCAGAGGACAGCAGTGATGCACCACTTCAAAGACTTTCTGCTGTCCATCCCCGTATTTTTATGACGTGGGATTGGATTGCTTGATTGTAGCTGCAAAGGCAAACAGATGGCCCCATATGATAAAGGCCAGGCTTTGACCACAGAAGTAGTGTTCGTGTTAGTTTCTCTATTCTACACACATGCAGTTAGTTAGGGCACTTTTCTTACACTGTGGCATGCATTTAGAGCAAAGCAGCAAAAATAAAGGATGGCAAAATGAAGGACTAAGAAAAGCCACAGAGGAAATGCGACAATGTTCAATTCAGCATTCTTTTCTCTGTACTCGGCCATTCATCAGAGCTTTCTCATGTTCTCGTTACAAATACAATTTATTTTCTAGTTTTCCCTGGCAGTGAGTTTTTTTTTCATTTCCCACATTAGAGTGAAGGCCATCCAAGATCAGTTAAAAGTTTATATCGAATTATTCTAAAATATTACCTGTCATACATGATCTATTGGCTCACTTAATCTTTCATGGATCTAGATATGCTATGATAAGCAATTTAGGTTGTTGAACCATTATAATTTAATGGATAAAATTGCCAACAAATGAAGTTTGTAAATGTGCTGTGTTCAAGTTCTCCAATAAAAAATAAAAACATAAATTTTAATTTAGACTGCAACATTCCTTTTTTTCTATTTGTAAACTAATTTCCAGTTCTTGGATAATGTTTTTATTAAATTTTAAAATTAACATTCTTACAACCCATACATAATGTTGCAAAGTGCTGTGATAATGTAAGTTTTTCCCACAGATTATGTAAAAACACATTCTGATATATACCTTTGTTATAATGCTGAACATACTGAAACATAAAAATGATACTGTTGTAATGCTTTTTTTATCCACTGCATATAGAAATGGTATTGTTGTAATGCTCTTTTATCCTCTTCGCTCATTTTTAGGAGTTAAAATATATGAATGGAAGATTGTAATTACATCCTTGCATCATATCTGCCAAAATTGTTCGGCCTCATTTCATGCAATTAGATCTTGACAATAAAGCATGGTGTTGCAAGTCATTAATAAATTCCAATCCTATTTTCCACTGACCAATTGATTTAAACTCAAGGAATTAATATCCTTAGCAGATGTTCCAGTGTTGAAACCATTATTCAGATGAATAAATATTACATAGATGGCCTGCTACAGTTAATAAAACCACTGGACTTTGTAAAATCTTGATCAATGGATGAAAAAAGATTTTCAACTGCTTGGTGCCTATGGTGCATGTATGAGTTTGGTATGGAAAAATCAAGTAACTTAAAGAAACATTGTGCCGCAAGATTGTGCATAAATGCACTGATTTTTGATTGGATATCTAGGTGCTCAAGGCTCAGGCTTTTAGTATGTGCAAACTTCATTGAGGATTTGAAAATATTGTAAAAAGGCACAGCCAGCTTTTCTCTAGTAAGCAATGTTCACACTGAGCACAATTATAAAGTCGATTTCCTTGACAGGCCTGATAAGTTTCAAAGCAGAGCAGGGTTTTCCTGTTATCATTGTCAAGGCTTATTCCCAAACCGTCATCAGGTTCCGTCTCAGTGATGTTAATCTGAACATTGCTGCAGTTCCCTGTATTGGTAGCAGTGATTGCATTTTATGATTTCATTTGGCTGGCAAGTGTTGAACGTGTGTGCCAGGTCACTATGCCCTATGTGTTTCTGCTTAAGATAAAGAATGCTGCTACCCTTAGAGTACAGGAAACTACAAAGCCTGATTGATGGAAATAGCTGTTGAGATAATGGTCATAGTCCTTTAAATTCTGGAAAGGTTCCTGCTGATTGAAATGGAGAACTATTTAAGACATCTCCCACACTCAACTAAATTTATATTTTAAAAGGAACCAATTCAAATAGACTTCATTGGATTAACAAAACGAATGAGTTTATTCATTTTGCTAAACACATAAATACATGATAATTCAATACAGGCACCAAGATTGGGAATAAGAAATGAGTCTAAATGGATAAATGTTTATAAAAAGACGTGTGGATCAGTTTCTGAATTATTCATGTAAAGGGGATAGTTGAATGGTGTGGCCATGGAGGTAAATGGTAGTGTTGATGCTAGCAGTTGATCAGTGGTTTTCACAATCATCAGTTATGTAGATTGTTTGAGGTTATGTAGTTCTGATTCTTTTTGACCACAATTGAATTCTGGCAGTCAAGATGAGACAGTGTCATTTCATTGTCCTGTTGGCTTTTGTCTGGTTTGCAGCACTTGGAGGGAGACATGGTCTTTCTTTTAGCTGCAATTCAGGGGTGACTGGGGAATAGTTCTTCGATTGACTTTTACAGTAATCTTACACTTGTATCTAGCTGATACACATGAGAACATTTAGTCCCACCAGTACCCTCTGTTGGAGTTGAAACTGGCTTTTAAACCACTAATATCCTCATGTGTACTCTTCACATAGAGGAAAAGGTCAGTTGTCAGCCCTTTGGGATCTTTGTGGCTGTAAGATATCACCATCTATTCTGTTTTGACTTGTTCTTCCTCACACTCAACCTTTGAAGGGGTTGTGTTTGCAATTCCCTTAGCACCCGTGGATGTGACATTCTGTGCTCTCTCTTTCTCTCTCTCTCTCTCTCTCTCTCTCTCTCTCTCTCTCTCTCTCTCTCCAGACTTGATTCACATCTGCAGCCACTGTTGGCTGCATCTGTTCTCTTTTAAAAACATGGTTTGGAATTATAAGTTAGAAAACTCCATAGAACTTTGAGGTTCTGGCCCATAGTCATGAAAGTTGACATCAGTAACAGAGAAATAGTTAGAATCTATTAAAAAGGATGTGAAAACCACACATCTAGAAAAGAATGGTAAACTGGTCAGAATCAGCACTGATTTATGAAAGAGAAATCACTTTAAACGAACAGTTTAGAGTTTTTTGAGGATGTTACTTGTAGCATAAACAAAGAAGAACCTATGGACGTGGTGTATTTGGATTTTCAAAAGGCTTTTGATAAAGTCCCACACAGGAGGTTTAGAAATAAAATTAAAGTGTAATAGATTAGGAGTAATGTACTAGTAAGTTTGGGAATGTGTTAACAGACAGAAAGCAGAGAGCAGGAATAAATAGATTATTATCAGACTGTTACTAGTTGATGTATCATAAGGGTTGGTGGTAGGCCCACACCTGTTCACATTCTATATAAATGGTATTACATGCAGGGACCAAATGTAGCATTTCCTGATTTGCTAATGGCATGAACTAAGTGAGACTATAAATTGTAAAGAAGATATAAAGAGGTTTCCCAAGGACTTGGACAAACTCTGTGAATGAACTAGAATATGTCAGATGGAATATAATGTGAATAAGTTATTAACTTTGGTTGAGACAAACAAAAAGGAAGAAAATTCTTAAAAGGGGAGAGTTTGGGAAGTGTAGCTGTCCAAATGAATCTGGATGGCTTTTTCCATGAGTCACTAAAAGCTAGACTACACGTGCAACAAACAATTAGAAAGGCAAGTGGCATGTTGGCATTTGTTTCAAGGGAATTTCAGCACAGAAATAAAGAGGCCTCACTGCAGTTAAATACCTGGAGTATTATGAACAGCTTTGGCACCTTATCAAAGAAAGGATTGTAAGGAATCTAATTACCATAGAAGGAATATAGTGGAGGGTTATCAGATTAATCCCTGGAATGGTGAAATTGTCTTATAAGGAGAGATTGAGGAAATTAGGCCTGTATTCTTGCTAGTTTTGAGGGATATGAGGTAATATCAAAGAACAAAAGAAGAACAAAAGAGAAACACAGCATAAGAACAGGCCCTTCGGCACTCCAAGCCTGTGTTGATCATCATGCTCTGCTGCCCTTATTCAATCCGTATCCACCTATTCTCTCCCTGTTCGTGTAACCATCCGATGCCTCTTACATGTTGCCAATGTGCCTGCTTCCACCACCTCCTCTGGCAGTGCATTCTAGGTTCCTATCATTTCCTGTGTAAAAAAACTTTCCTCACACACCTTCTTGAACTTTTGCCCTCTCACCTTGAACCCGTGCCCCCTAAATTTACACAACATTTATGGAACGTGACAGGGTGGATGAAGTCCCCAAACTGGTGACTCTAGAACCAGGGGACATATTAAAGAGAAGACCATTAGAAATGGAGATAGAAAAGATTTTCTTCACTCAGTACGTTGAATCTTTGGAATTGTCTACTGCAGAGGGCTGTGAAAATTCAATTGTTGAGCATGTTCAACACGGAGATCAATAGATACGAAGGTAATGTGGGAAAATGACAACCTACCTTTAATGGGGAGATTTCTGGTCTAAATGGAAGAGTTTCTTTTAGTTAACATGATGTAGTTCATTACATGTTAGCAATTAATTACAGGTTACTTTGCTATGATAGACCTTAAGGAAGGTCAGATATTAGACCCTCACTCCCAAAAGATTGTGCTCAGCAGTTTCTCTAACATCCTTATAGTAGGCATGATTTACAGCACTCATCAGTTTTAACCTTTTTAAGTTCAAACACAACAGGAAACACTTTTAAAGACGTGAACTTGTGAAAATTAATAAAGAATTTCACCGCCCAGGCTCATGAGCAGCACACATCAGGAGCTTGCAATCATGCTCACCTCCAGATTTCTGACCACTAATGAAAGCAGAATTCAGAAACAGAAAACTGTCCTGACAAGTTGACAACAATAAAATTAACACAAATTTATATAATGCCCTTACACAGAAAGCAGGGAACTAAGCCAAAAGATGTGAGGAAAGTAGGAAACTAAGCCAAAAACTGGGAGATCAAGAAACTAAAGCACGAGTGAAAGTGGTAGATTTTAAGGACTTTGAACTAGGTGAAATGGGAGTGATTTAGACGGGGAAGGTATGGTCACATAGCGACTTCAGCAAAAAGAAAATCTGACAACTGTAAAATTACATGGAACAAAATTAAGTTTGAATGAAAAACCTTGGGAAGGAATAAGTGTTAAGGTCCTGGAGGTCAAATTCTGCTTTAGTTTCCTTTAGTGCATCCTAAAAAAACATGTGGGGAATTTGTATATCATCAAATCCATGATTTTCCATTCAGTTAAAATCACTTCATTGTTTCCTGCTTTATATCCTTCTCAACATGTGGCAGATGCATTGAATCAGCAAACTTCCTCTGAGGTCTGGGTTCGAATAACAGATCAATTACACCAATTCTCCCTCATGGCTGGTGGTGAGGTCCTCAGCCCTTCAGTGTTATCTGTACACTTTGCTAGCAGGCATCCTTTTCCAAGGACAAATGAGGTCTATTCAAGATTAAGTGACATTTCTTCCCTTGAACAAGATTTCAGCAAACAAAAAGGCATTTCAGAACACCGAACTGCTGTTTTCCCATATTTTTGGTTCAGAACCTCATCAACTGGTGACCTATGCACTAAGCCATCATCGATGAAAAATGAATTCAAATACTTTTGCTCAACCAGGGGGTTAGTTGTCAGATAACGTTTTATTCTCTATCAATAATTCCAAACCAAGGCTGATTCATGCAGCAACTAACTGCTGTAATTTTTTTTCCCATCTCCGTCAGTACTTGTCCTCCACACTGAAATTGTAATCCCATCTGTGTTTAACAAAGTTGCAGGACTATATATTACGTTAACAAGAGCTGATTAAAGTAGCATTAAGCACCTTCTGGCGTAATAGAGACAAGTAAGACTGTTGATGATCTGACCTTTATTGTGCATGAACCATTTAATTGGATCTTGACACATGAAAAAGTAGAACTGCTTGATACACCTTGATCGGATCAGGAAGGTTGGGAACTGGCCAATTTATTTGCACTGAAAGTGCTCATTCACACAACATGTTTGTTGCATCACCTTCATTTTGTATCAAATCTAAGACTAGTACTAGTTAGCAAAAGGGTTCATCTTAGAATTGAGTGAATTAAAGAGAAAGATTATTCCCTGCCTTAAGGGGTTAAAATAATCAGATTGACTCCCACACAGTTGGAGTTAATGCCCTATTCTTATGCCATAACCATGAAATTCTGTAGGAATTTATCAATCAACCTTGAAGGAAATTAATAACATTGGGTCGCTGTCATTTCTGCCAGTACAGATTAACAAACAGTAGAATTGAGGAGCTGTGGTGAGATTAGAGCTGGAGATTTCCTGCTCTGGGGCTTTGTGGTAATGACCCAGCATGGAAACATAGCAATTCAGTGGTAGCTGACCTGCCAAAAGAAAGATGATGTTAACTGCCTTGCATGAACTCATATTGGCTACTTTATGGGCACTAAAAATGGCAATTTTTTAAAAGCCTCACTTGGTCTTATAGAGGCATTGAGTCATACAGCACAGAAACAGAACCTTCAGTCCAACCAGTCCATGCCAAAAATAATCTGTACTCATCTAAGCATCTGTTAAATGTTGTAACTGTACCCACATACACCACTTTCTCAAGAAGATCATTCCACATGCGAATGACCCTCTACATAAAAAAATTTCATCTCATGTCTTTTTTAAGCCTCTTTCCTCTCACCTTAAAAGTATGCCCCATAGTCTTAAAATCCGCCATCCTAATGAAAGACATCTATCACTAACCCTATCTGTATCCAGATGTGTTTTTTTTTCTGACAATCGACAATGGATTCATGGTCATCATTAGATTCTTAATTCTAGATACTTATTGAATTCAAATTCCACCATCTACCATGGCAGGATTCAAACCTAGATCCCCAGAACATTATCCAGATCTCTGGATTAACAGTCCAGTGATATTACCGCTAGGCCACCCGTTTGATTTGCCAAAATTCCATATCTCGCATTTATCCAAATTGAACTCCATCTGCCATTTTCAACCCATTGACCCATTTGATCATGATCCCTTTGTAATCTTAGAAAACTTCTTCACTGTCTGGTATTTCGCCAATTTTGGAGTTATTTGTAAACTTAATAACCATGCCTTCTGTATTCTCATTCAAATCATTTATATAAATGACAAACAAAAAGAGGGCATCGTTGGTAATGGCCCTCCAGTCTGAAAAGCAACCTTCCACTCTTTTAAACAAAAAGTTCAAGCTCCCCACTCCCACAACACTGCCCCCATGACATACCCCTGGGTTGAGGACAGCACTGGGTGAAGTCCAGAGCAAAGTTCACTCTGCAGTTTTGAAACAGAAAAGTAAAAGTTACCCCAACTTTTTGAACCAAAATGAAACTCCAATAACTTTGGAAAACGAAAAACAACAAACAAACAAAAAATGTTTTTTCTCAACCCCACTCTTAGCGTGGGGACAAAAAGGGGTCAAAATGTGGAATAAATATTTCTTGATAAAATAACAGCCTCTGTGGCTCGTCCTGGGGGTCAAAAATCGAAACAAGTAGAAAATAAGAGTCTTTTTCCTGGGGCACCAACCCAAAAACAAGCACAACTTAAAAGGCAAAACAGAAACCTATACTACAACAAAAAAGAATCAACAATGTTATTGTTCAGGTTTATGATGTCTTCCAGCCCCTGCAGCGTCATTGATCACAAAAGGCCACAATGTATCAGTGAGCACTGTGTGCTCCTGCTCCAGGGGCATCCGAGTGTGGACATAACCATCTGCTTGTTCAGTCTAACATGAGTCATGCCACATGAAAATAGCAAGAACTGCAGATACTGGAATCAGAGTCAACAGTGTGGAGCTGGAGGAACACAGCAGGTCGGGCAGCATCAGAGAAACTGGAAAGTCAACGTTTTGGTTTAGAAGAAGGATCCCGACCCAAAACATTGACTTTCCTACTCCTCTGATGCTGCCTGACCTGTTGTGTTCCTCCAGCTCCACACTTTGCTGACTACGAGTCACGACACACTTCGTGGATTCCAGTCTCAAGATGCATCAGTTTGACAGGCAGAAAGAAACAGTCTAAGTGGCATGTGTAAACATCCACCATCGACCCCATCGATTGTGATACAGTCCAGCATGAAGCATCATAATCACAAGCGGGCTTTCAGAATCACTGTTCCTCAAGATCGACTGAAGAGTTTGTCTGAAATCGCATACTGTTCTTTTCAGAAATAGCTGAGGATCATCATGTTTCCTGCACTAAGCTGCCTTATCTCTTGGAGCAAGACAGAAAGTTTATATTTCATATTTCTGGCACCAAACACAAAGCAACTGCTTTATTTGGAATTCGGGAAACTCCCAAGACCACAGGATGTCCTTAAAGCATTCTTGAAGAGGTCAAGCATGACTGATGATTGGCTTACGATAAACCAAAGTGGGAAAAGCTTATTTGGGAAGACACCTCAAACAATTCAAGAGACTTTGTCGGGAATGTGCAGAAGCAAAGTCAAGGCATAAGAATTGCTATATACATTTCCAAACAGTCCATTCACACAGCCCTTCAAGCACCACCTGCCTAATGGTGTAGAGTCTACAGATTGTGCATTGAACTTGTCAGTGATCTTGGACAAACTAATTTGGAATGGAAGCAAATCATCCTCAGCCTGAGGAAATGCCTGAGAGGAAAGGAAGAGAACATTTACCATGTAGAAGGAGGCCATTCAGCCCTATATATCAATGACAATTGAAAATAGACTTCCAGGCAGCTCACCAGCAGCTGCCAGGATAAGAGGGATTCGCAGGGCAGGGGAATGACAATTTACGCAAGTCGTTCCCTCTTCGACCATAAGCCTGTATTTGTCTCTTCAAGTGCACATACAAGTGTTTTTTTAAATTAGATGAAGGATTCTGCATGCACCACCTTTTCAGACAATGAGTCCTAAACCTCCAAACCCTCTGAGTGTAAAGGTTTTTCTCAAGTCCCCTCCAAACCTCACTGCCAAATATTTCATACAAATTATTTTGTTTATCACAGCCGTGACAACTGTTTGTAATTTTCTATTTCATCAAAGGGCTAGATACCGCAGTTACAACAGTTTTCTTCCCCCTTCACTGTTTAATTACCTTATCTAAGTCATGGTTTAGTGCAATATGTTCCCTGATTATTGACCTTCCTGCAACAGGAAATAGGTCCTTCCTACCATTGCTATTTGGGCCACTCATAATTTTAACTCTGAATAAACGTTCCCTCAACCTCCTCCAATAGTAAAACAAACCCAGTCTATCCAATCTTCTCTGAAAATTCTTTCCTGCTGCTGAAACGTTTGCATATCCTCTCAGTGACCTCTCTGCTTTAATCACATCCATCAAATAAGGCAGGCTGGACATCGTTCTCCTACTCTTCACATCCCCCTTTGCCTGGCACCAGTTGGAGAACTGGCAGGGAGCCCACCCTCTCTTCCCAGCACAAGTAACTGCCCATCAGACACAGAGCTGACCGAGGCCTGGCCTCCCATTTGATTGTGTGCCCTGGACTGTGGCAATCCCTCTCCTGATTTCTAGCAGGGGTCCTGGAGAATGGAGACCCAGTCCCAAGCTCAGCACTGGATGCCGGGACACAGGTGAGTGAGGGTGCCAGTTTGTAGAGGGGAGCCATGGAGTTGTAAAAGGCAGTAGGGGCTCAGAGCCAAGGGTACAGGGCTGGCTTTCAGCACCACAATCCTCCCTGACAGTAAGACCTTTGATCTGATACGGAGCGTGTTTGTCAATGAGGAATTCCATCTCTGAGCCAAAGGTAAACCAAAGGGAAACCTGGCTGGGGTTGCTGGGGGCTTTTGGGTTATGTAGGAAAGCTAATTGTACTTTAGGAGAACCCATGAGCCACTAATAAGTTGTGGTGAACTCAGGGATAATTGACGGTAACTGCTCCGTTAGTTGCCTTTCTGCTGCCTGCAGGTGAAATGGTACTTTCCCATTGTAACTGAGGACAGTTTTCAGAACCAAAGGCAAAACCTGCTGGACAAAAGTCACACGATGCCAGGTTATATCCCAACAGGTTTATTTGAAATCACAAGCTTTCATAACGCTGCTCCTTCATCAGGTGGCTGTGACTATTTTGAGCACAGTGACCCGTTTTCAAAACTGAACAAATTGTGATGAAAGGTCACTGGGCATGAACATTAAGTCTGCTTTCTCTCCGCAGATGCTGTCAGGTCAGCTGAGTTTTTCCAGCAATTTCTGTACTTGTTTCAGATTTCGTGGATCCACAATTCTTTGTTTTATTTTGCAGTTTTCAGGATGTTGGGAATCTATTGTAGGTACGTTCGCCTGTATCTCTTGCCCCACCAACGCCAAGCAGCTCTGGCACAGCAGACTACATCGTATTGTGGCCTATCTCATATTTTATACAGTTCTAGCATACTCACCTTGTTCTTAAAATTGATCATTCAGAAAAGAAAGGAAAGAATACCATATGCCTTCTTGATGATATTATCTAACTGTTGTGTGAGTGATAATGGGAACTGCAGATGCTGGAGAATCCAAGATAATAAAATGTGAGGCTGGATGAACACAGCAGGCCCAGCAGCATCTCAGGAGGACATGATGAAGGGTCTAGGCCCGAAACGTCAGCTTTTGTGCTCCTGAGATGCTGCTGGGCCTGCTGTGTTCATCCAGCCTCACATTCTATTATCTTATCTAACTGTTGTGCTGCCTTTAGGGATATATGCATTCACTGTAATGTCCTAATACTGACACCTGTGTGTTTCCACTGGAAACTGACTAGCTCAATTGGTTGGACAGCTGGTTTATGATGCAGAGTGAACCCAGACCGTGGGTTCAATTGTTGCACCAGCTGAGGTTACTATGAAGGATTCTCCTTCACAACCTCTTCCCCTTACCTATGGCATGAAGGCCCTTACATTAAACCACCATTAGTTGGCACTCTGTAATAAAAGAGTAGCCCAATAGTCTGGTAAGACTCTGGCAACTTTACCTTTACGCGTATCAACAATTTACACAGAGAAGGAAAAACCAGTAAAACTGGGGAATGATACCCATTGATCTAACTGTATTTCTGTATTCCTGTCTTCTGTATTTCAGAATGGAGGATTTATAAGCTAATTGCCATGTATTACTGTTTATTCTTTTTACCTGGGTTTTCCCAATGTTTCTCTTCCATTGTAGTTCTGACAATTTGGTAGTCTGTAGTATGCTCCCAGCAATATGATTATTGGCGTCCTAAGTTCTGCGTACAAGGTTTCATTTGGTAGCATACAATCCCTACAGTGTAAGGACAGGCCATAATGACTCTCCAAAGGGCATCCCAAAGAGACCCAACCCCTTACCCTATCCCTATCCCTATAGACCTGCATTTCCCATGGCTGATTCACCGAGCCTGCACTTCTTTGGACTGTAGGAGGAAACCAGGGCAGCCAGCAGAAACCCAGGCAGAGAATGTGCAAACTCCACACAGTCACCCAAGGCTGGGATCACACCCAGGTCCCTGGTGCTGTCAGGCAGCAGTGTGAACCACTAAGCCACCATGCCAGCCCACATTACTGTTTTTCATCCAGTATTTCCTTTTTTAATCCCACTACACTGTCTGAAAACCTTGTAACCATGAGTGTAAAGCTCCCATGCACCCATTCATATGCCTTTAAACCTTGTTTCAGCTTTATCGTCACACTTTCACACAACTGCCCTGTGCCGTCAGCTCATTGACATCATTCACAAGACTTTTACCTCAGTTGGCTAGGTCATTGCTTTGCGAGTCAGAGTGGCGCTAACTGTGTGGGTTGTATTCCCACACCAGCTGAGGTTATCACAAGAATATCTCCTTCTCAACCTCACCCCTCGCCTGAGACGTGGATGACCCTCAGGTTAAAGCGTTACTAGTTGTCTTTTTCTAATGAGAAAGTGGTATTATGGTGACTTTATTAAATTATATTCACTAATCCCTGAATAACACCTTAGTTACCTATTTTGTATGCGTTGTTTTCTCTTTTTTCTGGACCAACTCATCGATCTGTTCCACATTTCTGTGGCATGAATTTTACTTGCCACTTATCAACCCAAACATGGATATAGTTCAAGTCTTGCTGCATTTGGACATGGACTGCCTCAGTATCTGAGGAACCATGAATGGTTCTGAACCTTTTGTAATCATGAGCGTTCATTCCCACTTTTGACATAATGCTGGAAATATATTCATTAATCAAGCAGTTGGTGAGGGTTGGGTTAAAGACACAACCCTGAAGAAATGCAACATTAACATCTTGGGACTGAGTTTATTGATCTCCAACAACCACAAGAATTTTCCTTTGAGCTTGGTGTCACTCCAACCTGTGGAGAGATTTCCTCTGATTTCCATTGATCCTACTTTTGCTAAGACACCTTGATGCCACACTCTATCAAATGTGACAACTTTTGAGGTGAGGAGCTCAATGCAGAACTTAAAACAAATGGCAGCGCACAACATATCATTGAGTAAGTGCCACTTGATAGCACTGTTGGTGATATTTTCTATCATAGTACTAATAATCAAGAGTGGGCTGATGGGGCAGTAATTGGTCGGCTTAGATTTGCCCTGTTTTTGCAGGCATACCATAGCTGGGCAATTTTCCACATTGTTGGGTGGATGCCAGTGTTATAGCTGTATTGGAATAATTTAGCTGGAGACACAGCTAGTTCGGGAGTGCAAGTCTTCAGTATTATTGTCGGGATTTTGTCAGAGCTGGAGGATTTGCAATATCCAATGCCTTTGACTGTTTCTTGATATCACATGAGTGAATTGAGTTGGTGGCAGTCTAGCATCTGTGAGGCTGGAAACTTCTGGAGAAAGATAATGTTGATCATCCACTTGGCACCTCTGGCTAGAGTTGGTTGCAAATGCTTCAGCCTTTAAGAAAATGGCAAGATATTTTGGAGAAAATTATTATTTTGCCTCAAAGCAATCTTATTTTGATATGCATTCAATATCGAAGCATGTGGGTACGGCCGTACAACATTGCCAAAACATTAACTGGCTTAATCAATGACTGAGTTTATTAGTCAACTGAATTTGATTTACGTAGCCCATCATTTTGAATTAATTCTACTTGTGGTTTCAATCAGATTTCACCAAGGTAACAACACTGGCGATTACCATGCTGAAAGAAGATTAGTGTTGGATTTAAATTCTCCAGTCACATGTTTGTTTTGTTTTCATTCTTTAGAGGAGCAGAGAATCATTTAAAATTTACAGTTTGGAGCTGACCATCCAGCCCAACTAGTTCAGGCTGGCTTGGAGCACCGCCTATCCTTCTTCATCAAACACCGTAATCCTTGATTCTTTTCTTCTTCATTATTGGAGATTGTCGTGAATTGTTAAGGTTAATTTCAAAATGGATTCTTGAAATAGCTTGCAAGTCAATAGCATTAGAAAACCATATCTTGGATATAGTAAAGTCTAGTCAATAGTACATTTTAAAACTGCGATATGTAGACTTCTATTAACCATTATTGTGAAAGAAAATGGGCCAAGTCCAAAGGACTACTCCTTTCCTATGTTCTTAGTTTTTATTAATCAATCTGTCTTTGACACACCTTTGGGTTTAAACCCAGACCTCCTGGCCCAGAGGTAGGGACACATACACTGCATCATGAGACCCTCTCTTATTACCATGCATTTGTAGGCAAAAACATAAAGAACTACAAAAATATCTTAAATAGTAATACCACAACATTTTTGATAGCTTATGACAATGATAAAATCTATGAGAAAATATTTGTTGTTCAAGGTCATGTTGTTGAAGCATGAATATTTTTCCCATTTATTTCTGCCCCTCCTTCATACCGATTCATCTTACATTTACATAGCTGCCAGCAAGAGAACTAATATTGTATGGATGCTCTTTCTATTTTACCATGTGCTGGCAGAAGCAACAAAAGAAAGAAATGTGCTGATTGGATGTGATATGTTCTATGCGCAACATTCATAAGACAACCTGATGATGTATTTGGGAAACATTTAGTTCACTAAGAATTGCATTGTGCACTTTGTCTATTTAAGACTACCATACACATATACCAGTGAAGCTATCAAAACAAATGGTATGGATGCTGGTGTTCAAGCCTGGAAGATCCTCACAGTGTTTTAAATGAAAGTATTCCATATGATTTAATGTATTGCAACAACTATATTTTCATTCTGCACTCATTGAGGGCATGTAACATACCAAGATTACTGCGCAGTTATGAAAGAACTGGGCTGGTTTTGGGGTGCAGTGGGGGGTGGGGAGATTTTGAAGCTTGTGAAGTCCACATTGATACCATTGGGCTGCAGGGTTCCCAAGCGGAATATGAGTTGCTGTTCCTGCAACCTTCAGGTGGCATCATTGTGGCACTGCAGGAGGCCCATGATGGACATGTCGTCTGAGGAATGGGAGGGGGAATTAAAATGGTTTGCGACTGGGAGATGCAGTTGTTTGTTGCGAAACGAGCGGGGGTGTTCTGCAAAGCGATCCCCAAACCTCCGCTTGGTTTCCCCAATGTAGAGGAAGCCACACCGGGTACAATGGATACAGTATACCACATTGGCAGATGTGCAGGTGAACATCTGCTTAATATGGAAGGTCATCTTGGGGCCTGGGATAGGTGTGAGGGAGGAGGTGTGGGGTCAAGTGTAGCACTTCCTGCGGTTGCAGGGGAAGGTGCCGGGTGTGGTGGGGTTGGAGGGGACTGTGGAGCGGACAAGGGAGTTGCGGACAGAGTGGTCTCTTCTCATCACCTCAGGGGATCTCCCACCTACACAGCAACTCATATTCCGCTTGGGAACCCTGCAGCCCCATGGCATCAATGTGGACTTCACAAGCTTCAAAATCTCTCCTTCCCCCACTGCATCTCAAAACCAGCCCAGTTCTTCCTCTCCCCCCACTGCATCACAAAACCAGCCCAGCTCGTCCCCTCCCGCCACTGCATGCCAAAAACAGCCCAGCCTGTCTCCGCTTCCCTCACCTGTTCTTCCTCTCACCCAGCCCTTCCTCCCACCTCAAGCCGCACCTCCATTTCCTACCTACCACCTCATCCCGCCTCCTTGACCTGTCCGTCTTCCCTGGACTGGCCTATCCCCTCCCTAACTTCTCACCTATACTCTCCTCTCTATCTATCTTTTTTTCTCTCCATCCTCGGTCCACCTCCCCCTCTCTCCCTATTTATTCCAGAACCCTCACCCCATCCCCCTCTCTGATGAAGGGTCTAGGCCCGAAACATCAGCTTTTGTGCTCCTGAGATGCTGCTGGGCCTGCTGTGTTCATCCAGCCTCACAGTTTATTATCTTGGATTCTCCAGCATCTGTACTTCCCATTATCACTAACTGGTCCAACGAGTTGGTTGTATCTGTTGGGGAACCAACCACCAACTTGTGGTTAGTTTAGAATATTACCAGCAATTTTCTTTCTCATTATTTTTAATCACCTGAGTGAATGTGCTATGGCCCAGCCCTGTGGCAGATGGGACTTCAAATCAGACCATCTGACCCTGAGGTAGAGATATTACCATGTTCCACAACAGTCCAAATCCCTTTCTATATTGGATATAATGGTCTATTTGCTTAGCAATGATAGGGGATTGACAACTAGTGAGTTACAATGAGAAGAGTTAGTTGTCATCATAAAATGAAGTTTATTGCATAATCGCAGTAGGGACAAATTAAATTAATTAGCAAGGAATAATAACTAAGGAGGTAATGATGACACATCTGTCTCCATTGAAATATCAAGGTGGATTCAACAAATTGGGTGGAGCTTAATGCAGCCCCCATCATTGCTTCTTTCAGGATTCTATTGTGCAACAGAGTCCATTCTTGCTTTGGCCTTCATTTCAATGTTCTCCCATCCTACTTCATCTAGGTCCAGCAGCCAAACCCTCTCTTAGTACTGCTAATATCCTGGCACCAGGACCAAAATCTGGCACTGCCCTTGTTTTCTTTGATGCTAGGACCTACAGGCACCAATTTTCCAGCTGTGATTAACTATAAGACCACCAAAAGGTCTGCCGATCTGAGGATTGGCAGCTTAGCAGGATGCCCCCAGCAGTGGCCATTCATGTGGTTGGGAGTACCTGGCCCCTGCCTTTGACGAGGGGCCTGGGGTTATTGTTACATCAATGGTGACCATTGTTGCCAGGGTGATCATCTTTGCACTACCAAGCACCTATCAAAGGTTCCCCTTTCCCCCACAGTTGGAACCCACCAGAGGCCACCAGGGTTTACATGGCATCCTGCCCATGTTGTAGGGGACCTTGCTGATGTCCGTAATATGTCAATGCAGCATCAAAAATGTCAGGAGGCAATGCTGACACATAATTTGAAGACGACGGTTCAACTGGATGCCCATTGGATGGCTAAACTGCCGTGTTTCCATCACTGTCAAAGTGATATGCTTATGGAAAGACCTGAAACATAGCCAGTCTTCTCACCTGTCAACCTGTCTACAATGAATAGGAAAATACAATCTCTGTGTTGACTGTATCAAAATCTTTCAGAATTTAAACATCTCCATTTAGCCTAAGATAACAAGTTGTAGAACTGGATGAACACAGCAGGCCAAGCAGCATCAGAGGAGCAGGAAAGCTGACATTTCGGGCCTAGACTTTTCTGGTCCTCTGATGCTGCTTGGCCTGCTGTGTTCATCCAGCTCTACACCTTATTATCTCAGATTCTCCAACATCGGCAGTTCCTACCACCTCTATTTAGCCCTCAGCTTTCTCTTTTCAAGTCTCTTTGTTCTTTCCTGTTCATTATGGCCTCGTTGTTCTAGAATCATCATTGTTAATCTTCCTTCCGCCCTCTCTAATCCTTCTGTTTCCTTACTATGATCCACAGACCGGAATTGTACACTGTCATCCAAACGTGACTGAACTAAGATTTAATAGCAAACCTTTTTATATGGCAACTCTATCTCTGCAGAAATAAACTCCAATGCTTGGTTTCCTTTCAGTTTGGTCTTATTGATGTGTCACTAAAATGTCTAGCAATATGTGTGTTTGTACTTGTAATTTTTTTCAGCAGCCACATTTTCCAGAAAATTCATTCACGTAAAGGCGAAACATGAATGCAAATTACTGATATGGGTATGTTTTCAGCTTTGTGCTGCTGGCACACTTTACTGAAATCACCACTCCTTTTGCTATTGTTCAGAGATAGATAGGAAGAACAAACCTTCCGTTGAACAGATAGGTGTCACTTTTGTTGATCATCAGACACTTGGGACAGTTGTTTGGATGTATCTTTTAACTAGTTTCAAAGTGATTGTGAGAACATTAAAGGAAAGATCTGACAAGAAGACAATCTATTCAGTCTTCCAAACAAAAGGAAAAACTGAATGGTACACAGAATAAAAGCCCCATATATGTTCTTTTACAATTTCCTGTTTAAAGAAATGTAATATTCAGAATATATTGCGGTCTGCACTGATTTCAAATATGTCACCGACGGACAATCTAAAGCAACATGAATATCTAAAAAAGGGTCACTGGATTTGAAATGTTAATTCTGTTTTCCCTCCACAGATGCTGCCAGGCCTGTTGAATTTCCCCAGCAATTTCAGTTTTTATTTCAGATTTCCAGCATCTGCAGTTCTTTGCTGCAAATCAAGGTAATTGTTGCCCCAACTAGTGTGACAGGGCATAGTTTCTAGTAAGAATGAATTCCAAAGTCATCTTAAAAGAGGAAACTGCCTTTTTTGCACCAAGTGCTCCACCCAAAAATGGCTTTATTTAATAGTGCGTCCCAGAAAAATACACTCTTTATTAAGAGGACGAGCAAGAGTGTTGGTAACCTTTTGCTGCCTGTTGTCATTTTGCACCTCAGCATTAAGTTAGTATGCAGTGCAATAAATGGGTTGAAAGAGTAGACTTATAGTTCCAGATGCTATGGGATATTTTTGCTATTTATTTGCACTCTAATTAGCAGTTGCTTAGGCATACAGAGCGTGAAATTTCTTATATCTATTAGATTAAAAAGTACTTGGTGCAACTCAGGAATGCCTTTTATAATGTGCCTAATTTTCTTTTCCTCGATTAATTAAAAATCCACCTGGATCAATGACATCGTTCAGAGGAAAGGAATGACCAGCTATATCTGGTTTTCCCTGTAAGTGACTCTAGTCCAAAAACAACCTAGATGCATCTTAAGTGATCTTTGAACTGCTGGCCAAGCTAGTAAGTAATATCAAACATAAATATTGCTAAGTGGAGACAAAATGTCAGAGCTTTCTATCTTATCAAGACTAGGAAACAACAAACAGATTCAAATAAAAGGACATAACACAGTGTGGAGCTGACTCCAGCATCTGCAGATCTTACTATCTTTGAATAAAAGGACGCCATTGTATACAGCATGAGAAGAGGATACTGATTGGTTGGGTCAGCATTGGCATAGCAGCATAGCCAGATCATTTAACTGTCAATCTTAATTCTCAGACCAGATTTGTAGATTCTGATTGGTCAGAGTCTTCTGGATATGAGTTTGCTCGCTGAGCTGGGAGGTCAGAGTCTTGTCATGCGGGAGTAGCAAGGGCTGATTGTCTCAACAATCACTTTTTGAATGAAATAGATACAATGCAGTTCAAAATTTGTTTTGACCAAACAAAATAGAGTCCTCTTCCTTCTCTCCCTGCTCCCCACACCCCCTTCACTTCCTTCATGTATACATTACCTTATCGGGCTTTGCTTGTTAATGGTTCACACGCCACACGGGTATTTTTCCTGGTGATGGAAAATAAAGTTCTTACACAATGGTGTCTTTTACTGAGTCCCACTGCACACACAACCACACAAAAAAAAGGTGCTCTCTCCTTCTCTCCATATGCTCCCCTTCACTTTTTGACGTAAGCATTGTCCTTATCAGGCTTTGCTTGTTAATATTTCACTAGGCATGTAAGTGTTTTCCTGGTGGTGGTAAATGTAGAATAACATCTTTGCACAAAAGGAAATAAAACAGGATCCCATGTATTTACACATGCAGCTCTTAGCCAAGGCATTACGTTGCGAGCTTGACTGATGAAGTTAAATTGGTTTCCAGTGCAACTTGTAGCAAAGTATGGCTTATTTAAAAATTATTTCCAATCACAAAACCACATCTACTGGTGGATGTACTTTTCTGGGATTTGCAAGCATAGGCTGGCTGTGCATGATGACCATGCTTCCCAATGCAACTGGTCAACAGAGTATGTTGTTTGATACAGTAAGACTTACGGCCTACAAATCTGGCATCATGTTGATGGTGAAACTCATATTTAAGAATAGTCATTTATGTGGTAGGCAAATGCTTTGATGGTGGCATCCTGTTCGTGGAGAAAACTACTTGTGTGTTCACTATATTGTAGCAGTGTGAGACAACCAGCTTCAACTATTCAAATTTTAGAGACACTTCCCCCAGCCAGGGTAATTGGAGGTAAATTAGGCAATGCTCAGGGCCAGGAGTGGTTGACATGGGCCTTTTCAAAGTTTTTGCACTGCAGCAAATGGTGATTTCATCAGTGTGTCTGTCCTTACACAGGTCAGTTTTGATATGCCCTCAGGGTCAAGTTTACATATTAGGGAACACTTTGAGGCCTTATTCATGAGGTTACCAATCAGATTGATCATTTGGGTTTGTAAGAATCCTGAGCTGTTTATTGACCAGTAAACATAGGCTTTTGGTTGGTGACAGTTGAGAACCTATTGAAAGAGTTCTCAACGAATGTGTCGAAGAAAAGGAACTCATTTAGTTTCTCCACTTCAACAGTAAATTTGAGTGCAGGACAGAGCTTATTAAGTTCAGTAAAGAAATCCTTTAATGTAGCTGCAGATTTAATTATCAACATATTGGAAATAAACAAGGCATTGCAGTTAGTGATCCATCAAAAATATATTTCTGTTGGTAGCCAACAATATTACAAAAGCTGAGCCTAGAGTGGATCCCTTGGCAATACCATCTATTTGGGGTGTACCCAGTTGAATTGAAATTGTGCTCAAGTACATGAGTTGCTATGTTCATGAGTTTGATGAACACAGATTCAGACACTGGTGGGACAACTAGATTGCAATAATATCGTGGCATAGATCAAATATCAATGGCATCTTTGAGCAATTTGGGAAAAAAGCTAGCAAAGTCAGAATTGCACATGGACGTATTATTGCTCTGAGTATGTAGGTCTCAGTGAAGGTAAGTCAGATTTGCAGTTTGATGTGTTTGCAAATGCCACAACCAAGTTAGTAAGCACACAGGATCCTGTTTTATGTGAACTTGCACATCCATTGAACCATTTTCATAAAGAAAGGATCATGCAGATAACAAATCTCTGTTGAATCCCCCATGGCAACATCCTTGACCAATCAGAATCTACCTTCCTGATCTGATAACAAAGATTGAGAGTTAACTCTTCCTCCATGCCAATGATGACCAACCAGTCAGCACCGTCTTCTCATGCAGAATAAAATAGTGTTCCTTTATTCAAGTCTGTTCATCAAATTCTAGTTCAGATTAGAGCAAGATAAAAACAAAATTCAACTTCCTATTTCCACTTGGCAATAGTTAAGTTTTGTATTCCCACACAATTATGCACTGTAAAATTGTACTGAATCTATTAAGGAAGATTTCCTATTCTCAGGATGGCTTAGATTGAGTACCTTAATGCCAACCATGCCAGCAATATGCAACTCTTGAGAATTATTAAAATGTTAGTTCTTGGTTAACAGATCAAGAACTGTTCCTCATAATGCCAATTTATGTTCCTTTCCTCATTTACAAGGCCTCATAACTCAAAACCTTTCAAAATTTAGTTGTAAAAAGATGGCTAATTGGAGAACCCACTCAAGACTTCATTATTACACAAATTGCTCATTCACATTCAATAAATTTCATTTAAAGATCTAACTCAACCCTGGGGCCTGACAGCTCAGTGGTTAGCACTGCTGCCTCACAGCACCAGGGACCCAGGTTTGATTTCACCCTCAGGCAACTGTCTGTGTGGAGTTTACAGATTCTCACTGCATCTGATTGCATTTCCTCCAGGTGCTCTGGTTTCCTCCCATAGTCCAAAAATGTGTGGATTAGGAGGACTGGCCATGTTAAATTGCTCCATTGTGCCCAGGGATAGGCAGGCTAGGTGGATTAGCCATGGGAAGTGCAAGGTTACAGGGTAGGGTATGGGATGGATCTGGGAGGAATGCCCTTCGGACAGTAGGTGTGGACTCGATGGACCAAATTGCCTGCTTCTGCACTGTCGAGATGCTGTGAATGATGTATGTCCCATTATAGACAATAAATTTTGACCCCAATTTTTGTTGCTTAGCGCATCTTATTCATTAGTATGTAAAGGTTTTAAACACTTTTGCATGGTAGGTTCCTGAGCAATGTAATTTGGTAATAAAATGTGAGGCTGGATGAACACAGCAGGCCAAGCGGCATCTCAGGAGCACAAAAGCTGACGTTTTGGGCCTAGACCCTTCATCAGAGACGGGGCTGGGGTGAGGGTTCTGGAATAAATAGGGAGAGAGGGGGAGGCGTACCGAAGATGGAGAGAAAAGAAGATAGGTGGAGAGGAGAGTATAGGTGGGGAGGTAGGGAGAGGATAGGTCAATCCAGGGAAGATGGACAGGTCAAGGAGGTGGGATGAAGTTAGTAGGTAGGAGATGGAGGTGCGGCTTGGGGTGGGAGGAAGGGATGGGTGAGAGGAAGAACAGGTTAGGGAGACAGAGACAGGTTGGACTGGTTTTGGGATGCAGTGGGTGGAGGGTAAGAGCTGGGCTGGTTGTGTGGTGCAGTGGGGAGAGGGGACGAACTGGGCTGGTTTTGGGATGCAGTGGGGGAAGGGGAGAGTTTGAAGCTGGTGAAGTCCACATTGATGCCATTGGGCTGCAGCGTTCCCAAGCGGAATATGAGTTGCTGTTCCTGCAACATTTGGGTGGCATCATTGTGGCACTGCAGGAGGCCCATGATGGACATGTCATCTAAAGAATGGGAAGGGGAGTAGAAATGGTTTGCGACTGGGAGGTGCAGTTGCTTATTGCGAACTGAGCGGAGGTGTTCTGCAAAGCGGTCCCCAAGCCTCCGCTTGGTTTCCCCAATGTAGAGGAAGCCACACCGGGTACAATGGATGCAGTATACCACATTGGCAGATGTGCAGGTGAACCTCTGCTTAATATGGAAAGTCATCTTGGGGCCTGGGATAGGGGTGAGGGAGGAGGTGTGGGGGCAAGTGTAGCATTTCCTGCGGTTGCAGGGGAAGGCAAAACCCAAAACCAGACCAGTTCGTCCCCTCCCCCCACTGCACCACACAACCAGCCCCGCTCTTCCCCTCCACCCACTGCATCCCAAAACCAGCCCAATCTGTCTCTGCCTCCCTAACCTGTTCTTCCTCTCACCCATCCCTTCCTCCCACCCCAAGCTGCACCTCCATCTCCTACCTACTAACCTCATCCCACCTCCTTGACCTGTCCGTCTTTCCTGGACTGACCTATCCCCTCCCTACCTCCCCACCTACACTCTCCTCTCCACCTATCTTCTTTTCTCTCCATCTTCAGTCCGCCTGCCCCTCTCTCCCTATTTATTCCAGAACTCTCACCCCAGCCCCCTCTCTGATGAAGGGTCTAGGTCCGAAACGTCAGCTTTTGTGCTCCTGAGATGCTGCTGGGCGTGCTGTGTTCATCCAGCCTCACATTTTATTATCTTGGATTCTCTAGCATCTGCAGTTCCCCTTATCACCAATGTAATTTGGTATTTGGTGCAATGAGGGAAACAAGGCAACGGGAATGCAAATGGACAAGACAAGCAATAAGCTGTCTCTTCAATCAATCTCAAAGCATTGTAAACCACAGTGACTGAATTCACTGTCAAATCAGTGACAATAGGAAAGACAATGAGAAGGAAAGGCAGATTGAATTAAGAGAGAAGGAAGAATTAGTAAATGAGAATAAAATTTACAGTTTTAAACTATTTAAGGCTTGATATGCATGGTTTAAAAATTGAGACATCTGAATAAGATTAGTTTATTTTCAGAACCAGAAAAGTTGACTGACAGTAATCAATTTATCATGTCATACTAAAGAACAAGATACTTAGCCTTGAACAGACAGGATTTAGTCTTTAATGATGAGTTTAGTTTTTATCAACTCTGCAAATGCAGCGCATTTACAGTATTCAATGTACATCAAAGCTGAGGAAGACAATGAAGCCAACAGTAGAGTGGCACCACTCAGACAGTGACCTTTGAACATTTAAATTTAGCACAGATCTGTTCCTCTACTGAAGTTGCATAATTTGTTAATGAATAATGGGCAACAATTAATAATGAATACTATTATCAATACCTTTAAACTGAAAACAAAACCTGGGACAATGTTCCATATGTTTAAATGAATCCACAACCTTTATTTAAGTTTTCTGATAACAATTTCCAATCTTATAGTTTTCCATTGTTGGCAGCTCACATGTTATGAACACTGACTTGTTTTCTATACACGTCTGTTTCTGTATATGTCATATTTTTTAAACTAAATAAAAATTGCTTGAGACCATAATTGAAAACGCAAGTACATAAAGTATTCAACATTCTTGGTTTCAGAACAAAACAGGGGATTGTAAAATAAATTCAGCTCTGCATTACAGTACACTAAAAGGTGACATCTCAATTGAGGCTCAGCTTATCCTCTTCATATCAGCTTTTACTCCATCAGTTACGCCATCAGATTAATATGTGTGTATGTGTGATGTCAGTATCCTATTCATGGATTGATAAAAGGTGGATTCAGAGTGGCAAAGACCCAGAACTACGTAGATAGAAAGACAGAAGCATTGAAGAGAGCTAGTTAGGGCTCTCACCTTTCAGTTGGCGAATGTTCCCCTTTGCCTCCACATAGTGGTAAGTACGTGATAGTTTTATTTCTCAACAATTCTGTGCATACCTGTCAAATATAGAATGCATTTCACATAATTAGGATGGGTTTTAAGATATATGCAATGAATAAAATATCCAGTGGGAAATTTTAAGAATATTTAAGTTAGTTGAGTCAATATTTATGTAAAATGTTACAGGCATATCTTTGAACTAATTAAAATTAGTAGTTGCACAGAAAACCTCAGGGACTACTATTCACTACAGAAATATTGCCTATTTGAATATCAAGCTTGACATTCAAAGGTTGCTTATCTGTACAATTAACAACTTACCAGGCTTCTCTTAGAACAAATTTGAAGAAATAAGTTTATCTTTCAAAATATCTATACTTAAAGGAATGTAATCTTAACTGGCTTATACTCATGTTGGGCATCTTAATACGAAATTTTGTCAAACTCCACTCTGTTTAAAAATGCCTTCATTTATAAAATGTGCTCTAATAATCAGGAAGCTGTATTTAGTTTTTTTCTTAGCCTTGTTGGTTTGATACTATGCATTTTTAATGTCAAGATCATTGTGTAAAATTCTTATAATGATTTTACATGAGGAAATGACAGCAATGTTTTCCTTTATGGAGCTAGCGCAGTGGGACAGGAAATAATAACGTCAGCATGTCAAATATTTGTATCATGGCTTTGTCTTCCTATTAGCACCTTCTATTGATTGATTCTTCCAAAGTATAGCACTGCTGAACTTCCTCAGTGTGTATTGAAACGAGATGAGTTTTTTTGGGGACTGATTAGTCTTTTGTACATTATATCATATCCCAGTCTAGACTCAACAGGTTCCTATTGGGTAAGTGGCTGGTCCTAGGAAGCAATTTATGATCTTAAATGGATTTGGTAAAGTATGCTGAATTAATTATGCATTTAAACCACTCATTTTTTTCACAACCTGTTTGTTGTTATACAGAAGCTTTCTAAAAAAAGCACATTGAATGCATTGGTCACATATATTCAAGATTACTGAAGTACAAACATGAAGGTCCCACTACTTGAAAATAGCATCTCAACCTATGTTAAACATGCTGAGGAGAAGAGCTTAAATATTCGTGCGAGCTGCAGAAGTGAAGGAAAATAAGTATTACTAGTCTTATGGATGATGGGGACCTTTAAGAGAGGTGCATCTGACCTGTATTCATTTGAATGATCACTTGACAAATGCAGCTACTGAAGAACAGGTGGCTGTGTGTCAGGGATTTGTGTAAATAAGCCTCTTACTCATCTGTACTCCTGTATCAGCAAAAACTTAACTGACCTAATTAACGAAAATGCAGCGTAAGTACATTAGGAATAATTTGACCTCGAAACCTAATTTCAGGTCATGCTTTGGTTCAAAAGGATACTTCTGTAGTATACTTGGGTTTATTTGCAATAAACCATCCAGTTCTAAATGAGAATATTTGTCAGAAGCTTAAAACTACTTATGTTAATTAGTTTTCTTTTCCATATGAATTTGCATGAAAATAGTTTTGAATTCATTGATAACTTGATTCTTAACTCTTTACCTTAAAGTTTTCCTATCAGTAAATAATTAATCAAAATGATTAGTACGGTGCGGTTACCACATTGGTCACAAAGACAAACGTAGCAGGAAAAACAAACATATGGACAAAAACCCAAAAGGGAACTTGATAAAAACATCTGGAAACTGTGTGATTATAACAAAAAATCTTATTGCTTGGCATTGCCTTCCAAATCTAGACATAATATTGATTCAGTCATCCAGTTCCAATAACTCTGAATTGCACGGTCTGATTCAGGTGAATAGTTGGTCTGGTTTGGTTATAAATGTGTACAGTAGTGAGTGTTATGTAGAGTTGAAACATGATTGAAGTTAAGGCCTTTAAAGCCGTCAGTAAGATGATTCACTTTTCAGGACCAAATGCAAAATCATAGCTCAGCTTTGTGTCTGAACATGTGGCTAATTTTCTATTCAGATTGGAATGTTTTGAATTACTTTACAGGAAATTTTCACCAATCATAGAGACTGAGACACACACACACAAAGAGGCCATTTGCTTCAGCATACATGCACGGACATTTTAATAAAAAATAATGCATAGTCCCATCTGAATGGGGCAGTCTTTAAATTAGTTCTGAAAATCACAAAAATCTAGCATTACATTGTATTTCTCACCTTTCATATATACTTACTTGCTTAATAGGTTATTTGCAGCCAATTTATGTAATCAGGGTTATCATCCCTCGAATCCTAGATCACACTATTTTTATTTCATTAGCAGCTATTTATTTAAACATACATCAAAAGAGAAGGAAAGAAAGAGGAAAGGGTTAATTCTTTCAAACTTAAATCCTTTGCCATCTCCCTCTTCTTGCTACACTTGAGTATTCACAATCCTATTACAAGCAGAACTGTTGAAAACCAATCCCATTCTACCTGTCCTTGTGGCTCATTCTGAGGATTAAGATTAGACTAAGCAGGGTTGCATTGACTCTGATAGTCTAGGAGGTAAAGTAACATCATATTTACAACATTACATTAACTGGCAAAAGTTTTGTCTTTTTGAAATATAGTACCCTCGTGAAGTGTGGCACAACAACAGTAACCATGGCAGCAAACCCCCTGGAAATTCAACCAAACTTGAAAGCACAAGAGATGGCTCTCTCCTTAGAACCACCGAAACCTTTGGGAGAAATTAAATCAGCCACAAGGGTAACTGGAGGACCAGCAACTCCTAGAAAAGGACCACCAAAGTTCAAACAAAGGCAAACAAGACAGTTTAAGAGCAAGCCGCCAAAGAAAGGAGTACAAGGGTAAGAGGAAATATAATTGCACAATCAATTTAATTCAGAGGGGTGTAGCTAAGTAGAATCATTGGGTGAAAGTAGACAGGTGGAATTGAACCTAAACTGAGTTACAATATTGTTCGATGGATAAAAATATGGACTACGCTGCCAAACAATTATTTGTTTTTTTCACATGAAAGAACAACCTTCCAACATTTTTGGAATCAGCAACTTTAATTGACAGTCATGACTGGTGATATTGGAAGGTCTGATGGGATGTTCAATTCATATCCAATCCAATGACCTTTCAATTATGACCATGGACTGCCCAAATTCCCGACTAGCTGCTTTGACATCGGTAGTGGTGTTTCAGCACAAATGCACTGAAAGAGAAAGGAGCTAATTAAATCAAAATGCTGAAAACAATGTTTAATTTGGTCAGTATTCCCTCCACAGAACTTTCCATACTTACGTTACTTCCAGTAGAGTAACTGTGGAATGGTATTGCAAGTTGAGGCTTGCAATTTCTTTATACAAAGCATAAATTATGTTTATTAATAATAAAATGCAGGATCAACCAATTTGGATATCTAGTCTCTACTCAAAATGATGCTGGAGGATGGTGACATATTATACATTTCACTGTATTTCTTTATTAAATACAAGTGACAATAAGTCATTGAATTCAACTCAGGTAGTTCACCTTAAATGAACCAGCTGATCAGCTATCAGGGTCTGTCTCAACAGCGAAACTGCATTACAGCGAGAGAAATATCAACCAAGGTTCTCAATCCTGACCATTATCCAGTCAATCAAAGTGCACGTGTGTGGACATTGGACAAAGACAGAATCAATTGCAACTATAATGCTCACAACAGTCAAATAGCCTTTTAAAACTTTGATGTCTGTAAACATAAGGCAGATTGTGACCTGTAGGATGATTTAATATGAGTTGCTAAATATTGTTTCTACCTCTCCTACAGGTTTGGTGATGACATTCCTGGAATGGAAGGATTAGGCACAGGTACGATTTCTTATTCAAAATTGCTGTTCTTCATTTTTCTGGCCTCATGTTGCACATTATTATTGAAAAAAGCAACTTTTCATAGCATTTGATTTGATTTGATTTATTATTGTCACATGTACCTAAGTACAGCGAAAAGTCTTGTTTTGTGTGCAGTACAGGCAGATTATACCATACAGAGGTGACAGGGTGATCAAATTTAGCAAGGAATACAAAGTTACAGCTGCAGAGAGGGTGCATAAAAAGCAAGATTAACATTAGATTTGAAATTTGAGGGGTCCATTTAGGAGTCTAATAACAGTGAGCATAGAATGCTATTCAGGATGGTCATTGACATAGTTTTATTGCATTCTCACTGTAATTATGCCAATTACATTATGCCAATGTGACAGTTTAAATTGGCACCAAATGGAAATAGCAATAAAGATATTATATCAGGAAAGCCTTTCACTATATGGAACTTGTGTTAGTCAGCCTTTCAATAATTCCATTCATCACAACCTCTGTTGTTTATTAGTATTCTTCATTTGATCTGCTGTGCACCTTGTTAGTCAATAACAATAGGTTGAAAATGTTTAATGATAGCTCTTTTCCTGAAAACTAATTAGAGATCATTACGGGTATATCTTGTAAAATAATGCCTCTGTGACATTTTGATACCACTTCGACAGTTATCCAAATAAACTAAACCAAATTTTCCGTATCAAGCTACTAATACAGTCATATAATAGATGTTTGTACATTCCAAGGATATTATTTATTACGTCAGAAATTATAATTAACACGTACCTTGCAAGAATCACACTGAAGGTGACAGAGGAGTCCATTATTCTGACTTATGCCATTTCCTTGCCTAGAAGAGATATCAATTGTCTACATGGGTATAAAGGCTGAAGAAAATAAAGAGCTAAGCACTTCAATAATGGAGTCAACACAGTGCCAACTGCACTATTGATGCAATTGTCCTTCTTTGGTTTACAGATATCACTGTCATATGTCCCTGGGAGGCCTTCAATCATCTGGAACTACACGAACTAGCACAATATGGTATCATCTGAAGTGGCGATGGAACTCTGCATTTTTACTGTGCTCCTCGGAAGACTTTCCAATACCACCCTGCCCTCTCCCTTCTATTTCACCAGTGGCTTCAAAAGCAGAAAAGAGGCCAAGCCTCAAGGTTGCAGACACAACTGCAAAGAAAAGCATACTAGTAAAAACAAACTCTCCTTTCCAGACTCACGTTTCCTTTGAACTCATATTATGTTTAAAACATGAAGGTGTTTTCCTGAAATGCAACACACAGAATTCTTGTCTCTTGTTATTACCAAAGCTGATCATTTCTCAACTGACCTTCTTTCATCCAGTTTCCAACTATGTTAGCTAAAAACTCTTTGTATCATGGACATACTAACAAGAACTATTATGCTTTTTTAAAATGCACCTCTGTGGAAACATCATGATGACGCATATGCAAATCCATTTTGATCATTGTGATTCTTTAAGTATTGAACTTTGTAGGAGAACTATGTATGTTTGTGATTCTGTGAATGTCCAAGGTGGAGTTCAGAAATCCCCAAAATTGCTAACACATACCTCCTTCTGAATGAGAGAGTGACACAAAACAGCACTGCATTAATATTAGTATCCATCAGTCAAATCACATTTTCTCTATGATTTGTTGCAACATTTAAGCATTAAACAGTTAAATCCTTGAACTTTGTTTCCCCCCCCCCTCCCCAAAGTGAACTACTCAGGGACTCTTAGAAATTTAAGTTTGTTAAAAACTTGTAATAAGAGATTGCTGGTGATTTGTTTAATGTGTGGATGAATTATTTTGTTATGAAGTGACTGCCGTTATTTAAGTTACTCACATTCATTCACCTATCTGTTTTCAATAATTCATTTATATTGGTTGTTTTTTCATTGTTACTCATGAACATTTTCATTTTATCCTCATTGATTGCAAATCAAATGTTAACTTTTATATCTAATTTTTTATAACTTGGACCAAATTGTTCCATTTTTATATCTTTGTCGATTGCTCTGCTTGGTTTTAGCTTACTGAATTCAAAATCCTCCTTGATCTCTTCTGTAATATGGCAGTTAAACCTTTTCCTCATCTTGTTAGATGTTGCTTCTTCTTTTCTGAATTACAACCTCTGAAATTTACTTTATCTTGTGTAAATTTATTGCCATAAAGCTACTGTCATCTATGCAAAGAGAAAGGTCCAATTTCCATTTTTCAAAGTTTGCATGTTTGATATTTCTTCAATTGTTTATCATCATCGTTTACTTTGTTTTATTCATTGACTATAAAGTTCTGCTATGTTTTCCATTTCTAACCTCATCCTGCTTTGACTTTTGTTTTGAATTTCACTTTTGATTGAACTTTTCCTTGCAATTTTAATTTCAAGATTTTTATAAATTTATCATTTAAAAATTACTAAGACCAACACATTTCATCATTTCTTCCTTCACTTCGTTGAGTCTTATTTCTGATCAGTTTTGGTATTTTCTATTTGTTTCTAATTCTGGGCTAAAACCAATAGAAGGAGGTATGTTCAGGAAAGATCAACAGCGCAGCTTGGGGATTCTTAACAAAAACCTTGACGGGTTGTAGCGTGTTTAAACTGAAACGTTGTCATCTGGAGATTGGATTGTTCTCTCATAAATCCAATAAAGCTTGAAAAAAAAGGAATATATGTGCAACTTGTTCTTCTCTTTTGGATTTGTTTTAAATCTAAAAATTTATTTTAAAGTCCACATCCTTCTCACAACCTTGTGCTGTCCATCCAGAAGACAGAATCGTCTATTCTAGGGACAAGCCTTCAGCATCTTGGTCCTGCCTTTATTTGTCTAAGCCTCAAAGTATTGGCGGGGATCATGGGCTAAAGAGATTCAAAGGTTTCCTGCTCAGTCTACCAAAGAATGTCCTTTTTGCTGAATTGGAAAGGAATATACAGTTCACTGTATTTGATGGGGTCAAAGCAAGATTACTTGATTGAGATCATAAAGATTTTTCAGCCCAACCAGAAGTAATTGAATTATCTTTATTGTTAGTTGTACTCACATGAGTACAGTGAAAATTTTGCAAGTTGCCACTTATGGCACCATCTTCAGCAGAAAGGTACCTAGGTACAGATACTTCAGTATAAGTTCTTAGGGAAAAATAATTAGAAAAATAAAGAAATAGAAGTCCAGCCCCACAGACCTTCAAAAGGACAAAATCATAGTAATAAATTAGAAAAATTAAAGAAATAAAAAGTTCAGAATAATAGTGCTTCCATGATAGTATACAAAATAAAATTAAAGAGAATTTAAGACAAAATCTATTTGCATATCTGTTCCATGGGTTGCTAATTGTGAAAAAGGATTATTTGATGTTATGAATGGTGGCACAATGGCTCAGTGGTTAGCACTGCAGCCTCACAGCACCAGGGACCCGCGTTCGATTCCACCCTCGGATGACTGCCTGTGTGGAGTTTGCATGTTCTGCCTATGTCTATGTGGGTTTGTTCTAGTTTCCTCCCACAGTCCAAAGATGTGCAGGGTAGGTGGATTGGACATTATAAATTGCCTGGAGTGTTCAGTGATGGGTTGATTAGGTTGGTTGGGTCTGGGTGGGATGCTCTGTGGGTTGGTGTGGACTTGTTGGGCCAAAGGGCCTGTTTCCACCCTGTAGGGTTTCTTTGATTTGCCTTTCACTGATAAGTAACCTCTGCCTTTTTGTTGTGGGGAGAAAAATACAGGGCTATGGGCAGAATTTGGCCTTGCGTGTTGGAAGCAGGAATAAATCTTGCTGGAAAGTGTTTTGTTTTGCCTTTTAACTCGGACATGGCATTAGTGTGTGATTTTTCTGTGTTTCCCTGGCCTATTGGAGTGAAAGGACATGAAGATGATTCACTTCAAGTAGTTAAGCCTGTCTGTTTTAAAATATACAGTGAGGACAAAATATCTTCATGACTGAAGAATCAGAAACGACAGAGCAAGCACAAGGCTCACTGTGGGAATATTGCCTCACTACCACCTACTGAATCCCCAGGGCCCAGCAGAGAAACACAGGAGGAAGAGGTTTGTGAAACAAAACGGGGATGGCTGAAAATGGGGAGCTGCAGCAGTGTGAACCCTTACTCATAGATACAATAATAAAAGAACTTCAATGATCTCTTCAGGACTGAAAAAGGTAAATAACATCTTATGTTCAAGTCAAAACCCCACACAATTCTCCACTATTCCCCTGCACAGAATTCCACTGGTCAACACAGCTTACAGGTTAACTTATTCTGCTCTCTCAGGGCATCTGCTCACATTGTCACCTGAACAGCAGTTCCTGAATCTGACCTTCTTCTTACTGCTATCTCGCATCTGTCTCTTGCTGTTGCTCTCTGGAAATGTTGTTCCTCCATCTTGTCAAAACACTCCACTTCATACAATCTCCTTTCCTCCTTGCAGGGGGAGAGAACATAAAACTTCGGGGAGACACAACAAGGAAGGATGACTTTCCAGTCATTGCTGCTTAACTACCATGATGTATCCACTGAAACTGCAGAGTGACCATGCACAACACCATTGGAGATTGAAGATTGTGCTCTCCCACACACCTGGCCTGGATACTACAAAGCCATATGACACACAGTAGTCCCTCATGTCACCAGTGACTGAAATATGGTCATCTGTACGATAATGACTTGGAATATTTTTCACTTGTCACATCTAACTTAATGCCTTCCAGTTTCCCCAGCTTATTCGCAGGAGGTTATGCACAAGAAGTCTGAGGAGTCCTCAGATAAGGTTGTGCACTCTGAGGAAGCACCATCACATGAAACATGTGCATCTCCTACTAGGTACTGGAAACAAGGACAGAAAAGGAGGTTGCAGATCAACCTAAGATAATAAAGTGTGAAGCTGGATGAACACAGCAGGCCAAGCAGCATCTCAGGAGCACAAAAGCTGATGTTTCGGGCCTAGACCCTGGCACAAATGCTGAGCAAGAAAGAGGTGTGGTGATCAGCCAAGGTACTTGTTCTGGAGCAGATTTCTATCTCCCTGATAAAGCATTAAAAATGACAGGCAACAAAGTGCAGTCTGGCTCACACAATGTCCGGGTTACTCAGTCTGCCTGATTAAATATTGTGAAAGAAAGCCTTCATGGGCCACACAATACCTCACTAAAGCACAGTAAAGCTTCTCACTCACTCGTGGCTGGCAGAGTGGCATCATGGTACCCATAAAAAGGATGGTGCAGAAAGGGCACATGCAAGTGGGAACCCTGCTCAAGGAACTTTTAAAAAATGTATTCTTTCCTTGGAGATGGGCAAGTTTGTGACAAGGCCAGCATTTGTTGCCCATCCCTACCCATCCTTGAACTGAATGGCTTGGTAGGCCATTTCAGAGGGTTGTTCAGAGTTAAGCGTCACACTTAGGTCATACCAGGTGAGGAGTGTAGGTTTCCTTCATTAAAGGACATTAGTGAAGCAGATGGGCTTTTACAACGATCAATTCCAGTTTCACGGCCATCATGACTAGCTTTCAATTCCAGAATGTATTAATTAGATTGTAATTCCACCCATTGCAGTGGTATGATTTCAACTCTGTCCTAACTAGATGACCCCCTACATTGAGATTATGTCCTCTTGTATTAGACTTTCCATTAAGGAGAAGCAACCTCTCTGCCCTCTACCACATTAATCCCCCTCAGAACTTTACAATTCAATAAGATTTCCTCTCACTTTTCTAAACTCTAATGAGTACAAGCCCAATCAACTCAGCCTCTCTTTATGAGATAGTCTCTTTAATGTCTTTAATGAGTTGGACCAAAGGATCTGCTTCCATGCGACTCATCTCAATGACTCTATGACTCCCTGTGCATGTTAGATGGATTGGCCTTGCTAAATTGCCCATAGTAACCAGGAATGTGCAGACTAGGTGAATTAGCCATGGGAACTGCAGGGTTGTAGTGATAGGATAGGGTGTGGGTCTGGATAAGATGTTCTTTGGAGAGTCTGTGTGAATTTATTGGGCCGAATGGCCTGATTCCATACTAAAGGGATTTTACCATCCTATCAGCCAGGCACTCTGGAATTCTAGCCTGGTGACATTACTACTGCATTTTCTTCCCTGCAACTCCTTTGACTCTTACCCTGTTGTCTATCCCCTCAGTCAGAACTCTGTCTGTGACCTTGTGTCCTGTTGGTTGAGTCTATGTCAGGCGGGTGTAGTAACACTTGCCTTTGTGACAATATTCATGAGCCCAAAATCTAGAGGACATCATGCATTGGCTTCTACAAAGAATTGTGCAACTATCTCTTGCCCTGCTGAAGTCATAGGGAAACTGCCATGTAGCAGTAATGAGAAGGAGAGGAGAATGATTCTGTAGTTTCACAAAAGGGGCCATTGGGTATTTACAAGTATGTGACTTCTATCTGAGCAGCCCTGGTCACCGTTTTGAATGTGTAGTTAAACATGAATCTGTATCTCACCGCGGGGCAAGAAATCAGTCATCATCCTGTAAAAGTGTAGGAAATTCCAGGGTCTGTCTGGATAGGAAAGGAAAGATACACTTGGATTGATCAAAAAGCAGTTTATAGCATGTTAACAGCTAATGACAGCTTACATTGCTATGTTTGACATTGTTACAGAGACAAGGAGGAGGGCCTGTGTGTTAGTTCTCACTCCTTGGAGGTTGTACACTGTTTCTCCCGCTGGTCCATGTGACATCATCGTGGTGAGTGATGTTTAAGCCACTCCTTCTGTGCCTGTACACATCAATAATAGTGTCAACGTTAATAGATATTTTAAATAACCATGCCTCTTGTCTGTTAAATGGCCATCACCCTTGGTATGAAACCTATAATCAGAATGGAAAATGAGTAATAGATACGGATCAGATGGCAGGGTTACTGTGTAGTGCTTTATATTGGGATGACACAGCATGGATCAGTTTGTTCAACATTGATATGCCTTGTGGCCTTCACAGAATAGGTACCTTTGGCAGCCAACTGAATGTTTGCAGGCCCCCTGACCACCCTGGCTTTTCTTCCCCCTGCCAATTGCTCTCCATCTTCTTTGAGGTTGCAGAGCAGCCTTTACCTCCGGCTCCTGCAGCTCCAGAACTTTACGTAATCCAATATTGTCCAAGACGGCAGACTATTATCATTTGGTGGTTGCCATTACTCTGTTGGTACATCCTGAAGGGTGCCATCAGATCCAGCACTGCTATCACCAAGCTTGCAACTACCCATGCAGGTGGCTAGCTGTACCTGTCCCGTGCGTTATCCTGCCTCTCTCCAAACAGAAACCACATTTCCAATACATCAGCATTTTGTTCTGTTTCAATGACCCAAAAGTACTAATTCCATCATTCCGAACCTTAAAGTTTAATCCCATCCCCTATGAGCGAAATGGGTAACAGTGTTTGAGTCAAGAATGACTGTCTGCCTGACCCATCCCCATGATATGACTACACATTCCATGATCAACAATTCCTAGAATAGGGCTCAGATCCAAAGCTTCTTAACTAGCAGTGCAGATGCTGCCTCTGTGCCAGAAGATTTCTGGAAGAATGATGAAACTATGTTAAATGGAGAAAGAAAAGACCATCCTTTACTAACTTTGAGTGAGAGTAGTCTCAGCACTACATCCAACTGAAACAGATCTCTCATGTTACTTTGAATTAATTTCAAGACATGAGCTAAGCACTCCGAGTAAGTTGCTTGGGTAGAACATTATACAGACCTGGTGCAACTTTGAATATCCAGGACGGTAAAAAGGGCTAACATTTTGTATAAGCAGTGATTACATACACTTTAAAAAATGTGACCTGAATTCATGAAGGTCAGGAAGCTTTTGAATCACAACAATATGTTTAATCTTGAAAAAGTAACGTGGAAAAGGAATTTGGAGTATAGAAAGGAAGAGGAAACACAAATCAAACAGAATAATCAGCTATAAGGGTCAAGGATTTGGAAGGGAACATGCCAAAGGAAGAATGCTTCTTATCCCAGAGGGTCCAAGGTTTCCTATCAGGATTAGTGGCAAATAGTTGTTTTTCAGACTGAAGGGAAGCGTGTGGTGATATCCCTCTGGGGCCAGTTTTGAAAGCACAGCTCTTTTGATGTATATTAATAACCAGAACTTGGGTTTACAAAGAATTGAGCTATAAACTCACAGAAATTTGCAGCACAGAGGGAGGTCTTTCCACTCATTGTGACCATGTCGGCCATAAAAGAGCCATGCAGACTATTTCACTTGGCGTCCTTTGTTCCATGGCCCTTGGATTACAGAGGCTCAAATGCATACTCAAATACTTAATAAATGTCATTAATCACACAGCCTGGAAGAGGCTCTTCATCCCTTTGAGTCTGCATTGACCCATCGGTACTAATCCCACTTTCCAACACTTGACCCATAGCCTCGATTGTTATGACATTTCAAGTGGTCATTCAAGTATTTTAAAGGTGGTGAGGTTACCAACCTCAGCTACCTTCCCAGGTAGATTCCCACTCCCCTCTGAATGAAAAGGCGTTTCATCAAATCCCCTCAAAATCTCTAGCACTTTACCTTAAAATTATGCCCCCTTGTTATTGGCCCTTCAACAGAGGGAAACAGCTGCTCTCCATTCACCCTGTCCATGCCCCTCTCAATCTTATCTACTTCAATCAATTCCCCCTCCCCTGAGTCTTCCCAGCTCTAAAGAAAACAGACCAAGTCTATTCAGTCTCTCTTCATAGCTAAAATACTCTAACCAAGGAAAGATATTGGTGAACCACCTCTGCACTTCCTCCAGTGCAAACACATCCTTCCTATAATGTGGTGACCAGAACTGCATACAATACCAAAGGTTTTCAGTGTTTCTGTCTCTACCACCACTTCAAACATCTGTTCCAGGCTCCCACCATCCACTGGATGAGAAATTTTTCCTCAACTCCATTCTAAGCTCCTTCTAATATTTAAATTACCTCAATGACCACTGGGTATTGACCTATCTGCCAAAGAAAACCCAGCCTTCCTAGCCATTCTGCCTATCCAATTTCTCATCATAAATAAAATTATCCATTCCTGGCAACATGCACATGTCTCTTCTCTGTACTTAGTTGTACAGTTACAGACTTCTGAGAATGTGGCAGCCAAGACAATATGTAGTTCTCTAGCTATGCCTCAATGATAGAATACCAGAATAATCTCTGTGTTCTTACATTCAAAAATAACAAATATTGGCAATCACAGAAACTTAGACAGCATTCACTGAGAGAGAGTAAGCTAACGTTTTGAGTCCAAGTGACTCTTTATCAGAGCTCAGATGAGACCCAACCTTGAGTTCCACATGTGTAATAATGTCTCTGTACAGGCTGATTAGAAAAATACGATTCTTAGCTTTATTAATAGAGGCCTGGTGGGATCTTTTGGTCTCAACAATGGTTGGGTTGTGTTCAAGTTCAATGTTAAAATTTTAAAGATTTGAGTCCTAACCACAAATGGCCCCAAATCCACCCACTTGTCTGTTTTGGAAGTCAAACTACAAATGGTAAACCCAGGAATTGGGATGGGAAACCAAAATAACTTAATGAGGCTGGTAGCCTTTAATGTCCTGCTTCAGAGTTTTGACAGTGGGTAGCCAGGTTCTCCAGGCACAAAACAGAAGTTGCTGGAAAAATTCAGCAGATCTGGCAGCATCTGTTAAAAAAAAATGAGTTAACATTTCAGGTCCAGTGACCCTTCCTCAGAAGGCACCTGACATGAAGGGAGAGGGTCAGCTTCAGAAAAAGGTAAGTATAATCATTGTAATAAGGTCAGCCATGTTGACCTCATAGAATGTGAGTTCCCTGATTGGGGCTGGTAATTTGGCCCAATTGGGGAGCCCTGGCTGACAGATATAAACAGGAGTGTTTTTCACCAATGCCTTTAGGGAGATGTGGGCGCTGACTGGAATGGAATTATTAATTTTCCCGTCAAACTCTGTTTAGATTTAATCTTGACCCTCGCCCTTCACCTTTTTCATGTAAGCATTGCCCTTATCATGCTTTGCTTGTTAATGTTTCACTAGCCACATGGATTTTCCTGATGGCCGAAAATATAAAGTTTTAGCACAATGGCACCTTTTTACTGTGTCACTCCACATTCACACACAGCCACAGGTGAATAAAAAAGAAGGAAAAGGAGAAAAGGGGCATATCAGAATTTTTATTGACTCTTGGATATGGCTCTGAGGAGGCCAGGCCAGAGTCAACTACAGCGCATATTTAAATAAAGGCGACTTGATGATAGGATACCAACCTCTGCGGAATTATTTCAGTAAGTGACTTAAAATGTTGGCTCATTAATTGGAAGAGAAAAATTTACAAGACCTTTGGACTGTGGACTCTTTCCAATAGACAACACAGGCTGGTTTGTGCCCCTGTTATGAATACCCAGGATTGGCCATTTCAGAGTATAATTTTACAAGGGACTTTGTGGCAATAACATAATGGCTCCAATCACTGAATGTGATGCAATGATTAAAATACCACCACAAGTTAATTAAAATAGAATTGTATGATTGCATGCTCAACAAGGATTGACTCACTAGCACTCAATCCATTCCCACTACAATAGTCTAACGCAGGAAAGGAAAGCAACCCCATCCACTCCTTCAGAATACAAAGAAAGAAAAAGTAGTAATTGGAATGCTGATGCAACACAAAATCATCAGAGTCTTAAATGTCTAATGGTGAAGGCAGCTTCCCATGTAACACCGAAAATAACTTCACAGATTATCTGTCATCAAATCACCCTTCATTTACACGTGAATGATCCTTGACTTTAGTACTGCCTCATTCAGAGTCAGGTAGCAGACTGTCAGTATCTCTGACCCTCATCCTTTTTTATGTCAGTCAGCACTTCCCGATTGGATCAGATTAATGGCCCCAATCAGAGAACTCATATTCTATGAGGTCCACCTGGCTGACCTCATTGTAACCACTACAACACCAACAATGAAAGACACTCACAAGCCATTCAAAATAAGAGCTTCCACCATCTTCTCAACAAAACTAAATAAAAGGTAAAAGCTCAGTAAGAGATAGTAGGAGCTGCAGATGCTGGAGAATCTGAGATAACAAGGTATAGAGCTGGATGTACACAGCAGGCCAGGTAGCATCAGAGGAGCAGGAAAGCTGATGTTTTGGGTCTGGGTCCTTTCTGAGAAATTTTTCTGAAAAAGGGTCCAGACCTGAATGTTAGCTTTCCTGCTCTTCTGATGCTGCCTGGCCTGCTGTGTTCATCTAGCACCACACCTCGTTATCTTAAAGAAAGATAAATGGACTTTCTAGCATTGCCTGCTCTGCAAGAACATACAAGAAAAAACTTGGTGGCAATGTGAAAGTATTTAAAGCAATAATGTTAAATAGTCAACCAAAGAACAAGCTAAAAACCCTGGGATGCCTGTTTTTCTCATTCTTCATGGGATATGGGTGTTGTTGGGTTGGCCAGCATGTATTGTCTGTTCTATTTTGCCTTTGAAAAGGCAGTGATGAATATCTTCTTGAACCACATGCACTCCATTTGAATGTAGTTATACCCACTGCCCACAGGGAGGGAGTTCCAGGATTTTGACCCAGAGATAGGTGTGAATTAGTGGTGATATATTGCCAAGTCAGGTTGGAGGAGAATTTGTAGGTGGTTGTGTTCTCATGTATCTGCTGTCCTTGTCCTTTCATGTAATCTTGGGTAATTCTTGATATGAGTCTGGCAGTGGAGAGAGAGAGAGGGTAGACATTTTGCTTCAATATAGAGCTGGATCATGTAGTTTAATTAACAGATAATAAAGTGTGAAGCTGAATGAACACAGCAGGCCAAGCAGCATCTCAGGAGCACAAAAGCTGATGTTTCGGGCCTAGACCCTTCAAGATGAAGGGTCTAGGCCCGAAACGTCAGCCTTTGTGCTCCTGAGATGCTGCTTGGCCTGCTGTGTTCATCCAGCTTCACACTTTATTATCATGGATTGTCCAGCATCTGCAGTTCCCATTATCATTAGTTTAATTAACATGCTGGTTTTCTGGGACCATATTGCCCCAGGACACTTTCTCTGAGACAGGAACACTCAACACCAGCTGATTTCTCTGTCCAATAGTGTTCACACAGAATACTGCTTCGAAAATGAGGACAACAGAGTCTAGATTTTCCTCAATTAATTTGAGTAGTGTGAAATGTATGACCCGACCATGGGCCTGTGATCTCCGAACCAGGCAATTCCTGCAACAGTAATTCTCTGCAGTAATGTTCAATCAACAAATCAGCTCTTCACTTCCTCCTCCCATTGCATGTATTTTTCATCAATGATCCCCACCTTGTGGTCACAGTAAATGGTTACAACTAAAATAACTTGTAAGATCCTTGTCTAAAAGATCTTTCATGTCGTCACTTGCTATCAGAGAAAGTGAGGCCCTGCAATCCAGCTTCCAGCTTTCTCATTGCACTAGAAGGGCCCCAGGAAAGCTGTAAACCACAAGCATTAATTGTGTAACCCGAGTGAGTTATTCATTTGACTTGGTTGATGTCAATTCTTAACATTGCCACAGAATTACAGAATTATTATTGTGCAAGAGGCAGCCCTTTGGCTCACTGTGCCTGTACTGGTTCTATTATCAAGTGCCAATCTCCTGCCTTTACCCCATGCCCCCGCACACTATTTCTATTCAAAGAACCAGCCCTTGCCCTCTTGAATGCCTCAATCTCCAGATCCAGGAGGTGGCTTTTAAATAGTTCCCTTCATGATCAAAAGACGGCTGGCATCTCCATCATCAGCTTCTCTTGCCTTCCCTGTGCCAATTGTCTCCAGAGTCAACAACAATGATACAACCTCTCTAACACAGTAAACTAGCCTGAGGTGTTTCACAGAGCATTATCAAACAAAATGTAAGAGACACTTATATGAATCTGTAAGAGCTGAGTCACAGAGGTATGTATAAAATAAGTTCTTCAGTTCGGAAGAGAATTCTAGAGGCTTTGGACCCAGCATCTTAAGGCATGCGGTCTAATGGTGGAGTAATTAAAATCCAGTATGCTCAATAGGCCAGAATGGATATTATTGGGGAGGGCTGAGTGACAGAAATGAGGATAGTCAGGGCCATTATGAGACTGGGAAATTAGGATGAGAACTGTAAAATTGAGGAGTTGCTTAACCATGGCATTTAGGTCAGCAAGAACAGGCCTTAGTCGTGGTTAGGAAATAGACAGCAAAAATCCAGATGCCCTTAACCTTATAGAAGGTCGATGTGAAATGCCAGACAGATGTCAGTTGCAGTGTTCAATTCTAGCAGTGACAGAGGCATGAGTGAGGGTTTCAGCAGCAGGCGTGCTGTGGCAGCAGTCAAGTCAGATCATATTATCAAGATGGAAATAAGTGGAGTCAGCGATGATGCATACGTGGTCAGAAACTCATCACGTGATCAAATATGACACCAAAATTGTGAACAGTATTGTTCAACTTCATACATTTGCCAGTAGATGGAGTTGATGTTTAGGAAATGGATTTTGTACTGGAGTTAAAACAACAATAGTGTCAAGTCATCCCAATATTCAGTTGGAGAGAATGATGGCTCATCTGATAGTGGATGCAGGACAAATGGCCTGATATTGCAGAGACACTGAAGGAGCCAAGCATGGTGAGGGCGAGGTAAATCTGGACATCATTAGTGTAGGAAACTAACATTGATAATTGATGTAACTGAAGGCCAGCATTTAGCAGAGAAACACAAGGGGTCAAAAGATAGGTTTGAAGGGTGATATCAGATATAACTGTAATGGAAAGAGAAGCTATTGGGGCAAGCCTTTATCTATAAGTAATTAGAATGTAAGAAGACAAGTACCATCCCACCCAAGGGACAGGAGGAGGACCATGTGCTCAGCAGTGTCAAAGTCTGCAGCCAGGTTGAGAGAAATGTGAAAGAATACCCTGCCTTTGTTATAGTTACGTAGGCTATTTCATTACTGGGACAAAGGAGGAAACTGGACTGGATAGCTTTAAACTCAGAGTTGTGCAGAAAATGTAAATAAATTTGGAAGGTGGCAACATTTCAGATCTCCTTGAGTGCTCTACTTCTGACCTACGTACTCTATTTCTTGATGCTTTTTGAATTTGATTCTGATCTTTGCCAGTTCCCTTCTTCCCTAATCACACCATTTGCTATCTGTCTTTTCCCTTTTAAAATTCTCATCAAAACCTACCTTCTCAACAGACCTTTCAGTTCTCACAACTCAATTCTCCTTTCTAGATTCAGTGCTGCTTTTCTAGCATTTCTTTGGAAAGTACCTTGGCATATTTGGCAAAGACAGTATGTTGCTGGTCTGGTGAAGTATATTGTAGTAGAGGGGTGCATTTATACAGTCATAGAGTCATAGAGCTGCACAACAAGGAAACAGACCCTTCAGTCCAACTCATTCATGCCGACCAGGTATTCTAAATTAATCGAGCCCCATTTTCCATATCCCTCTAAATCCTTCCTATTCACGTACCAATCCAGATGCCTTTTAAATGTTGTAATTGTACCAGCTTCCACCACTTCCTCTGGCAGCTCGTTTCATACATGCACCACCCTCTGTGTGAAAACGTTGCCCCTTAGGTCCCTTTTAAATCTTTCCCCTCGCACCTTAAACCTATGTCCTCTCGTTTTGAACTCCCCTACCCTGGGGGAAAGACCTTGGTTGTTCACCCTATCCAAGCCCATCATGATTCATCAACTTCAATTAGGTCACTCCACAGCCTCTGATGCTCCAGGGAAAATAGCCCTAGTCTATTCAGCCTCTCCCTTTAGCTCAAATCCTCCAACCCTGGCAACAACCTTGCAAATATTTTCTGAACCCTATCAAGTTTTGCAACATCCTTCCTACAGCACTTTCAGGAGTTTGAATTGCTGTTTAATGTTCATGTTATAGTCTGAAGCTTTGGATAATGATGGTCAAGTTTGCAATATTCTTTCTAAAACTAAGACTGTTTATTATTTCGATTTCCACATAAATAGTTTCTTTGCCCTTGCCCGATCCTGGCCAATATTAAATTACTATTAAATGTTTTCATAAGCTTGAGGGTTAACTGGTACAAAGTGTTCCTCACCCATCCCTCTACTCAATCAGAATCTGAACCCCAGTTGTATTGATCTTGTTGTCTGGAACTCCTTTCTTACACTCTTTCTAACTCACTCCTCCACTTCAAAAGTCTTCTCAATAATCTATTTCCGTTAATATTTCTTGTCATCTATCCTAATCTGCTATTTCTGTCTCTCCATTCCTTAGTTGTCTTAATATTTTCAAGTTATTGTATACTCTCCTGTTTTTTCCATATACTGTGCCCAAAGACGGCATTTACTACCAACCCTTAGTTAAGCTTGGGAAACTACTGTCGGGCTTGTTGTTGTTTTCTGCAAAGTAGCTGATTAGGGAGCCTCCTTGTGTGTACTGTCTGTGATCAAGTGTAATGAAAGAACTGACAGGTTGAAAGCCAACCTATCTGACTATCAAGTTCTGGAGCAGGATTCAAACCCAGGTCTTCAGGCTGAGAGACAGGGACATAATCCACCATACAAGACTTCCATAAGACCTATCGTCTCTTAATTCAAAATTGATTTGTTCAAACTACGTACAAAAGATAATCACTAATTTTTTCACTTTGTCATACAATTTATATTACTTTTCCTGATGATTGGGCAGTTGAATTTTTTTTTCATTTAAATGTGACCTTTAAATGACCAGATCTGAACAGTAAATGCAAGTCATAGTTCCAATTTAACACAACACTAGCAGATGAATGCTGAATATACATGATCAAGTTGTTATCATTTAGGGACTGATTCTAGAATCAGGGAGGAGCAAAGCTGTGAAAATACCACAGATACAAGGGCCTAACTCTGTTATCTACTTATAACCAGCTGTTTATTTAGTATCACATGGCAATTACTCAGAAGCCTTTAACAAAGTTGCTCACTGGAAAATTCTTGTTAAAGTGTCACAATATGAAATCGGGGCACATTATAAACTTGGATCTGCCCTTTTTAGTAACTTATTCTCTCATGGAATGTGGACAATACAGGCTGAGCCAGCTTTTATTGCTCATCACTACTTGCCCTTGAGAAGGCGATGGTGAGTTGCCTTCCTGAACCACTGTAGGTTTTGTGCAGGTAGAACCTCACTGCCACTTGAGAGAGAAGTATAGCGTTTTGATCCAACACAGTGAAGGAATGGTGATATATTTCCAAGTCAGGATGGTGTGTGTCTTTGAGGGGGGCTTGCAGGTAGACGTGTTCCCGTGAATCTGTTGTCTTTGTCTTTCTAGATGGAAGTGGTTGTGGGGTTGGGTACTGTCTTAGAGCCATGATGAATTTTGACAGTGCATCTTGTAGATGGTGAACATGTTGGTACTGAGCGTCGGTGGTGGAGAGAGGGGATGTTAGTTCATGTGGTACCAGTCAAGCAGGCTGCTTTATCCTGGATGGTGTCAAGCTTCTTGAGTGTTGTTGGAGCTGCACCCATCCGGGCAAGTAGTGAGTATTCCATCACACTCCTGACTTGTGCCTTTCAATAGTGGACAGGCTTTGAGCCGTCAGAGGTGGGTTAACTGCGGTAGAATTCCAAGCCTCTGACCTGCTTTTGTAGTCAAAGTATTTATCTGACTAGTCCAAATGAATTTGTGGTCAACAGTAACGCCAAGGATGTTGTTACTGGGTTTAGTGTTAAATATCAGGGGATGATGATTAGATTCTCTCTTGTCAGATATGGTCATCTCCTGGCACAGGACTGCCACTAATGTCACTTTATACTTGTCAGTCCAAAGCTTGTTGCATTTGAACATTGAATCCCTACAGTGTGGAAACAGTCCACACTGACTCTCTGAAAAGCATCTCACACAGACTCACCCTTCCTGCCCTATCACTGTGACCCTGCATTTCCTATGGCTAATCCACCTAATCTACATATCTGTGGACATTATAGGCAATTTAGATGGTCAATCCACCCAATCTACACATCTTTGGACTGTGGGAGGAAACTGGAGCACCTGGAGGAAGCCCACAGAGACGCAGGGAGAATGTGCGCACTCCACATAGAAAGTCGCCCAAGGCTAGAATTGAACAACATCGAGGGCCGAAGGGCCTGTACTGTGCTGCAATGTTCTATGTTCTATGTAACTCAGTTGCTTGGCGCTGAGGTTGTGGCGTTAACCACTGAGGCACAATACATGGACTGCTCCAGTATTCGAGGAGTTGTGAATAGTGTTGAACACTCTGCAACCATTGGTGAACATCCTCATTTCTGCCCTTATGATGGAGGGAAGATCAATGATGAAGCAGCTGAAGATATTTGGACCTGGGACATTAGACTGAGAAACTCCTGCAGTTCGGCTTGGGACTGTGGATTGACCTCTAACAGCCACAACCATCTTCCTATGAGCTTGGTATGACTCCACCCAGTGACTAGTTTTTCTCAAGCTACTTGAAGCCACACTCAGTCAAATGCAGCCTTAGTGTCAAGGGCAATCCCTCTCACCCCAGCTCTGGAATTCAGCTCTTTTGTCCATTGTTGAACCAAGGCTGTCATGAGGTCAGGGGCTCAGTGGTCCTAGTGGAACCCAAACTGGATGCCACTGAGCAGGTGACTCATTACTAAGAAAGTGCTGTTTGAAAGTATTGTTGATAGTAGCTTCCATCAAGTTACTGATGATTGAGAGTAGACTGATAATTGTTTTGGGTGGCACTTTTCCTGTTTTTTGGTGTACAGAACATAGTTGGGCCATTTTCCGCATGGATAGAAGCTGGTGTTGTTGCTGTACTTGAGCATCCTGATTGGAGGCAAGTTTTTGAGCATGAGTCTTCAGTCCTATTGCCAGAATGGTGTCAGGGCCCAAAACCTTCACAGTATCCAGTGTCTCTAGCAATCCAGAGACTTGCTGCTCATTCTGCACATATCAGAATGGGGGATACACTAGTGTCACATCCTGATCAAAGATGTGGAATAGAAGTGCGAGTGACCATGTTCTATAAAATATGGAATATACTGTTGATGATACAAGACAGATACAAGTACTTTGGACCCTCTGGTGATGACAAAGTATCAGACAGTCACGCAAACAAGTACAAAACCATGTGTTTCTAAGATGATGCATCCACAACTTTTCTTTTTAAGATAATCCCACAGTGGAACAAGCTGCCACAGTCCCATTGCTTGAAGCCCATATTTAGAAAGTCTATATAAGCTTTGATTATCACAGCTACTATTATTTCCACAGTTCTGCTGCACTAACCACAAGTATATGTTTTAGCTCCATATGGATGTTATTTTGTGATGCTAATGCAACCGAAGCAGAAGCAGGAATAGAATTTATCTTAATATGTAATCTATAACCCTTTAGACAACTGAACATTGTTAATATGAATGAACTCTGTTTTAGTGCTTTAACGTAATTGTCTATTTGATGTTTTATGTGACAACATAATGTACCATTGCCAATAGTGAATGACTATGTAGTGTGTATCCTGAATCAACTACAACCCCCAACCCACTCTGCTCCTCAGTCACCTGCTTCTCAATCCCTACTTTATGTATGTAGAAGCACAAATGATGTAAGATGGTACAAAACTTCCATGTACAGCAACAGCCTCTGAACACCTGTTGCAAATGCTCATGCTTCATTGGTTCAAACAGTAGTGTCAGCAGTCTACTCTCTTCTACATGAAGGGGTATCATATCCAAAACTGATCATGTTGTCAGTCGTTGCTTTGAGGTCAGATGTTGAAATCATGTCAGTTATTCCTCTCTAACCCAGCAGTATTTGAAAAGTGCCTGTCTGTTGCCTTGGCTGAGTTTTGGTCATTCAGGATGTGAAGAATATTGAAAATTGGATTTTCTGTTCCCGCTGCTCAGCTATGCATTGAAAACAGCATTGGCTCATGGAAGGAAAACCAACATGGTAACACTTCTAAAGTCATTTGCTAAATTCATACTTAAAAATCTGTTCCAGGACTTGGAAAGCACAAAGCGCCTGAAATAACTTTTAGACAGTCAAAATCATTGAAATGCATGACTCATTCCTACTTTAGAAACATAAAATGACAAGGCAGGAAATCATGTCACCCAAGCATCTGTTTCAGTCTGTGTATGGTTTATTCTGACACTAACACTGCCTGGAAAATGATGATTTCAGCCAAGGGATCTCCCTGTGGAGAGACAGGTGCTCATAGAATCCTTCTATTTCTCTCTTTTGGTCCTCAGTATATCTTCACTCTAGGCTCTGGATATGAACTCCAGCCTTTAGGTTACTTATATTCCTTTAATATCTATCCCCCAATCCCCAACCCTGGCTGCCTTGTGCAGTGGCTCATTGCAATTTGCGTTGCTGGGGCAGGAAAAATGATGTGTGGTTTTGTCTCATGCCTGGGAGAGTTATCTCAAAATTAAGCTTGTGAATTTCTGATGGCCACACCCTCTATCACCCTACCCAGATACGACAGACCTTGGAAATGTGTTGGACTTAGTTGGATTTGAAAGGACAGATGAAAGTTCTCCTTGATGAACAACACACCAAAGAAAAGCACCTTGGCCATATTCTTGACAAAATGCACAAATAGAGTCATACAGCACAGTAACAATCCCTTTGATCCAACTCTCCCATGCCAACCTGGTTTCCACAAGTGAACTAGTCCCATTTGCCTGTATTGGCCCATATCCCTCTAAACTTTACCTTGTCACGTACCTCTTCAAATGTCATTTAAATGTAATTGTAAATGTAGTTGTAATTGTATTTGTCTCTACACTTCCTCTGGCAGCTCATTCCATTTGCACATCACTCTCTGTGTGAAAAGGCTGCCTCTCAGATCCCTTTTAAATCTTTCCCCTCTTTCCTTAAACCTATACCCTCCAGTTTTAGACTTCCCTACCCGGCCAAAAGGCTTTGGCAATGAAATAATCCCATAAAGGCCCATGCCCCACCACCAAGTCACCTTTTATTTACATACAGAGAGTCCTTGACATTGATCCAGCTTCCTCAGAGCCAGCTCTCAGGGTGAACACAACCTCTGACATTCCTGTTTATATCTGTCAGCCAAGGTTCCCTGATTAGACCACGTTAACAGTCCAGTTCGGGGAACTCATATTCTATGAGGTCCACCTGGCTGACCTCATTACAATCACTACAGGCTATTCATCTTATCTACGTCCCTCATGATTTTATAAACCCCCATATGGTCACTCCTCAATCTCCTAAACTCCAGGAAATAAAATCCCAGCTTATTCAAACTGTCCTTATACGTGAAACTCCCCAGTCTTGATAATATACTTATTAATTTTTTCTGCACCCTCTCCACACACCCCACAATATACCTTCAATAATTTGCTTTTTTAATGGGTGGAACAATTCTCGACAAAACAATGAACATTGAATCATGCTGCAAGGTCCAAGCTATCTTTTTGAACTGTGCACAAATGATTTTATTTCTGATCTCTCTGAGTAAACAGGATGAATATAGCCATCAAATGTTTCCTCTGCTCAGTTCACCAATGTGATATTCCAAAAGAATGCAGAGTGATGTAGGGACTTGACCACAAGAACAGCACGCCTTTGAATAAAACACTGATCTGAACACTGACGTCATTTGAATCGAGCGTCCTTCCAGTGGGCAGATTGATTTTAGTTACTCTCAAAGGCTTGTAAATGCACCTTGGGTAAACATTCCAAGGTATTCGTCCAAAAGGTTAAGCAGTCCAAAATTTACCTCAATGTATTAAGTTAGACAAGAACAGACCATAAACCTATCAAAATTCATATTCTTTTGAATGCTATGAATGTAAAAAGAGATTCTTAATATTCCTATGTCAACAAAAATCTTAAACTGTATGTCAAGTTAAACTCACCTTGCAGCCCCACTCCCCTCGCCAAAATCCGTAATGCCCTCATCATCCAGCTTTGTGTCTACTCCTCCAAGGTTTCTGGTTTTCATCCCTTCAGTCTTCCTCTTCCGTGAAACATAAAGACTCGTATCAAAGTGATCAATAATTTTTTTCCGTGATCATCTATCAGGACTTTCAATGGGCTTGGGGAGTGAGGAACCAACAGTTTGTGGGGAAGAACAAAGTAGTCCCAGGTTGTTTGCAGAGAATATGGAGTTCCTTCAGGGATTGAGGAGAAGAAAACGGCTCCAAGGCTGAAGTAGATAAAGATGGGGAGTCTGGTGTGGGGAGCAGGGAGGTTGAAATGGGGGAATAGCAAGAAGGGAGGTTTGAAGAGTATAGGGAGAGATGGGGAGGCAGCGGGAAGGTGGGGAAAGGGAAAGGCTACAAGAGCTGGGAAGAGGACAACTGAAAAGGAGAAGAAAGGGAGGTTGTAAGGATTGGGGGTAAAGAGGGAATCTGTAAAGTGGTGAGAACAGTTACAAACCTGTCAATAAAAGAATATTCAGCCAACTAAGATCCAGGTCAACTTGAACTGACTGAGGTAATGAGTTTCTTGTAAATGAATGTGAAATCTCTAGCTTAAAGGGATTTGGAGGTGATTGTCTATGAAATGTAAAAAGCAAGCACACAGGTGCAGCAGGTAAGCAGGAAGGCTAATGGAATGTTGGCCCTTATTTCAAGCGGTTTGGACTATAAGTGTAGGGAAGTCTTGCCGTAACTGTAAAACCACATCTGGAATACTGTGAGCAATTTTGGTCCCCTCATTTAAAGAAAGATATTATTTAATTGGAGACAGTTCAGAGAAGGCTCACTAGGATGATCCCTGTTATGGAGGGATTGTCTTAGGAGTAAAGGTTAAACAGGTCAGAACTCCACCTCCTGAAATTTGAAGGTTTAAGAGGTGATTTCATTGAAACAAAGGATTCTTAAGGAGCTAGACAGAGCAAATGTTGGGAGTATGTTTCCCCTCGCAGGAAAGTCTAGGAAAAGAGGGCACAGTCTTAGAATTAAGGGGCACCAATTTAAGACTGAGATAAGAAGGAATTTCTTCTCTCAGAGGGTTGTGAATCTTTGGAACTCCTCACCATAGAGTGTCAGTTGTGAGGGCAGAGCCCTTGTGTACATTTAAGTTGAGATGAGTAGAAGGGGAATTAAAGGTTATGGGGAAAGGGCAAGGGATGGATATGAAGAATGTTGGATCTGCCATGATCTTATGAATGGCAGGGCAGGCTTGAGGAGCCAAGCAACATATTCCTGTTCCCATTTCTCATGGTCTTTATAGAGCATATATTCAAGAGACATTATAGGAGAAAATGTTATTGATTGTTATTGTAATAAAATTGTTAAATTTAACTCTTAGAGTGAGATCCAAAATGCAGCAAAAATAGGTAAGTAACCACCTGATTAATATTGTCCACCTTCATGATAGAAATGCAATAATTGTGACCTCACCATTCTGTGGGAAGGTGCATTTCTAAGGTTTTGGAGTAGATTTGTAGCTCGGGTTATGGGTGTTGAGGTTGGTTGGATTGCTGAGCTGGTTTGTTGTTTTGCAGACGTTTCGTTACGCTGCTGGGTAACATCCTCAGTGCGGCCTCTGATGAAGTGTCGGTGTGTTTTCCCGCCTGGTTTTTAGACTGTGGAGTCGGTTGAGATGAATTGCCTCACTTCCAGTTTTCCTTCGTAGTGGAATGTATATGGGGTCGTGTTTAATATGTTTATTAAGGTGAATTTAGAGTGTGTTTTTTTGTGTGTAGAAGTGTGCGTCAATTATTTCACACTTGACCACAAATGTACTGTGAAGAATTTCTCACATTTCTCTCACCAGAGTCCTCAAAAGTTTGGAAACTCTTTAGTCATATTATTATTAATTAATCTAATCTATGAAATTGCTTCACACCTTAGTCATTTGAAGAATGAGAAAACTAATGAAACTGGATGAACCTCCAAGCATCAACCAGGAAAGACCAAAGCAAACCCAACCCTATTTACTCTGCAAACTCTTCCTCACCAACAATTATGTGCCAAAACCGTAGGAGTGCTCCACTGTCTAATCAAGCAACAGGCTGATATGATCACACCTGTTGAATTCTACTTCATAGATATTTCACAGTCACCAGCATTACTATCATTGGGTATGTCCTGTATCATCAGCAAGTCTGGCCAATCTTAAGTGGAGGCACAGTGAAACAGGACAGAATTGCCATGGAGGCCCTTAATTTTGACCTCAAGCCTCATGAAGTCTCATGAGATCAGATGACAATCACTTGGAAAATCATACTCACCAAACTGATTGGTCTGCAGGTTAATTGGTCTCCACCTCCTGACAGACTACATTCTAGCATCTTAAAAGAGGTAGCATATACCTTGCATTGATTTTCCAAAATTTAACAGGTTCTGGAAGGATTCGTTTAGACCAGAAAGTATCAAAGGTAAACCTTCTATTTGCAAAGGGAGAAAGGCAGAAAACAGAAAACTATAGGCAAGTTAGCTTGACATCTGTCACAGGAAACTATCAGAACTGATCATTATGAAGGTTATAAGGGGGCACTTGGGTAAACACAAGGTAGTCAGGAAGAGTCAGCATAGATTTGTGGAAGGGAAATTATGAATAAATAGTTCATTGGGATTCTTTGAGGAAGTAACATGCAGTAACAATAAATAGGAGCCCATTGATGTACTGTGATAATGGGAACTGCAGATGTTGGAGAATCCAAGATAATAAAGTGTGAAGCTGGATGAACACAGCAGACCCAGCAGCATCTCAGGAGATGCTCCTGAGATGTTGCTTGGCCTGCTGTGTTCATCCAGCTTCACACTTTGTTACCATTGATGTACTGGTCTGATTTGTCAAGGTTCCTTATAAAAGGTTATTGCGTAAAGTAGAAGCTCAATGAATAGGAGATAAGAAAATAGCATGAAAATAAGTTGCTGGCTGACAGAAAACAGAGATTATGCATAAATAGGTCAGTTTTAGATTGGCAGTATGTGACGAGTGGAATCCCACTTGAGTCTGGGCTTGGTCTTCAATTTTTTAGATCAATCTTTTATATCAGTGACTTGTTGAGGGGGATCAAAGATATGGTGGCTAAATGTTGAGATGACGCAAAATTAAGTGGGAAAATTTGTTGTGAAGGTGACATAACAAGGATGCAGATCAATATAGATAGGCCTAATGCATAAGTAAATATCTGGCAGATAGAGCAGAATGTGGGAAAATGTAAAGATTGTTCACTTTGGCAACAAAATGAAAAGGCAGAGGATTATTTAATGAAGAACAACTGCAGAATTCCAAGGTACAGAGGGATCTAGATTCTCTAGTGCATGAATCACAGAAGGTTAGTTTGCAGCTACATCATGTAATCAGGAAGGCTAATGGAATGGTAGCCTTTATTATGAGAGGAATTGAATATACCAAGTTTTTTTCTCTTTTCTTTCATGGGATGAGGGTATTGCTGGCTAAGCAGCATTTATTGCTCATCCCTAATTGCCCAGAGGGCAGTCAACGGTCAACCACATTGCTGTGGGCCTGGCGTGACTTGTAGGCCAGACCAGGTAAGGATGGCAGTTTCCTTCCCTAAAGGACATTAGTGAAGCAGATGAGTTTTTCCGACAATCAAGAATAGATTTACAGTCTTCATTAGACTTTTAATTCCAGATATATTTACTGAATTCAAATTCCACCATCTTCCATGGCGGGGTTTGAACCTGGGTCCCCAGAACGCTATCGGGTCTCTGGTTTAACAGTCCAGCAATAATATCACCAAGCCATCAACGCCCCCGCCACAAGCTGCAAGGTTATGCTTCAGTTATTCAGCGCATTGATGAGGACACATCTCTGCACATTGGAGGCAGTTCACAAGGGGCTTGTTAGATTGCTATTTGAGCTGAACAGGTTGTTTTCTGAAGAAAGACTTGAAAGGGCTGGATTTATTTTCATTAGAGTTCAGCAGAGCAAGGGGTGATTTGATTGCAGCATATAAGATTGTGAATGGTCTTGACAAGATGGACATGGAAAGGATGTTTCCTTAGCCCTGAACAACAGGACAAAATCAGAGGTCACAAGATAACAAAGTGTGGAGCTGGATGAACACAGCAGGCCAAGCAGCATCTCAGGAGCACAAAAGCTGACCTTTTGGGCCTAGACCCTTCATCAGAGAGGGGGATGGGGTGAGGGTTCTGGAATAAATAGGGAGAGAGAGGGGGAGGCGGACCGAAGATGGAGAGAAAAGAAGATAGGTGGAGAGGAGAGTATAGGTGGGGAGGTAGGGAGGGGATAGTTCAGTCCGGGGAGGATGGACAGGTCAAGGAGTGAGGTTAATAGGTAGGAAATGGAGGTGCGGCTTGAGGTGGGAGGAAGGGATGGGTGAGAGGAAGAACAGGTTAGGGAGGCAGGGAAGAGCTGGGCTGGTTTTGGGATGCAGTGGGGGGAGGGGATGAGCTGGGCTGGTTTTGGGATGCAGTGGGGGAAGGGGAGATTTTGAAGCTTGTGAAGCCCACATTGATACTATTGGGCTGCAGGGTTCCCAAGCGGAATATGAGTTGCTGTTCCTGCAACCTTCAGGTGGCATCATTATGGCACTGCAGGAGGCCCAGGATGGACATGTCGTCTAAGGAATGGGAGGGGGGATTAAAATGGGTTGCAACTGGGAGGTGCAGTTGTTTATTGCGAACTGAGCAGAGGTGTTCTGCAAAATGGTCCTCAAGCCTCCGCTTGGTTTCCTCAGTGTAGAGGAAGCCACAACGGGTACAGTGGATGGGCCAGAAATAAAGGGAAAGATTTCTCTCAGAGAATTGTAACTCCTGGGAACTCAGAAGGCCATACTGGATGGCCTTTGAATATTTTAAAGCTGGAGGTAGATAGGTAATTGATAGGGAAGGGAGTCAAAAGTTGTCAGAGAAAGATGGGAGTATGGAATTTAGAATACAGAGTTTGGCCATGATCTTATTGAATGACGGGGCAAGATTGAATGGCCTACTTCTGCTCCTAATTTGCATGTTCATAGATCAAACATATGCATGTAAACACTATCACCTACCAAGTGCATTCTGCCTCATCCTCAGCTGGAGAATCAGTACTTTCCAAACGGTGACCTCTCCAGCCTAGAATCAAAAGGGTACAAGCCACATGGGAAAACCACTCCTTGTAAGTTCCCCTCCAAGCCACATACAGTCTTGACTTGGAACTATATTATTATTCCTTCACTCTCACTGGACCATTATCCTGGATGCCCTTTCCCTACAGTACTGTGGCTATTACACCAAGGCTGCAGTGGTTCATGAAGGAAGCTCATCACCACCTTCTCTAGAGCCATTAAAGATGAACAGTAAATGTTGGCGTACCGAGTGTTACCCACATCCTGAGATTGAACAAATGAAAAGTCATGGCTAAATTATTGGCTCATAATGAATATGTAAATTTTGACTTTACTATGTTTCAAATCATTAAGTTAAAAATGCTCTTACTTTGTTTTTGGTAACTTTCTTCTTTTGCTATTGAAACAGAAACATCTGTTTGCCCTGGTGTATTTTGTTATTCTTGAGCTGACTTTCATGGTGTCTATCAATGTTGAAGTGATGACTCACCATCAGTCACATTCATCACATCAATTGTGTAATGTAGCATTTATTTAATGGTACCGTACATAACTGCCTAGTGCAAACAGTATTCTCTCTCCAAATCAAATGTGGTTGCACTGAGCCTTGCCAACAGAGTGAATTGCAAACAGAATTCTTGTGAGGTAGGGGAGGGGAAGAAAACACAAGGGATAAATCCACATGGCAAGTGTGCTCTGCAGCCAAACGAACACACGCAATGGCTGGAACAGCTGCTTAGTTTGAAAAGTAAAAATTAACTTCAGCAAATTTCAGATCAATATAAAACATATTAAACTTTAAAGCTAATTTAGACTGAAGTCTTTTTCAACTCTTTTCCACTGTGAGAATGAAGCCAAACTATTTTTTCATGGTTTGCAAATGGAACGATAGAATTGATTGAGCATCACCAATTTCCTTTAAGCCACCTTATTAAACTTATAGACTGTGATAAGAGAGCGCGAAGTATTGGAAAGAAGATGTGGGAAAACAACACTGATCTTCTTCCTATAATACTGGGCATTCTTCCTGAGGCTGGATGCTTTCCTAAACTGCGTGGCAACCTCAGCCCAGCCTGGCATTGTCTGCTATTGTGGCCTCCACTGATGGTTGTATAGCAGGAGGAAGTTTGGTCCGAGGTTTAGCACAGTTTCCAGCCTCAGGAGGAATGTGCAGCATTATAGAAAGACAGTCAGGGTCCATTTCCACCATCTTCTTTCTAAAACCTGTCACTCACTCTATCTCTGCTACTGGACCCACATTCCACCCAGGCTCAAGCTCTACCAATCTCACTATTGCCTGCAAAATCTTTCCAACTTGCCCTCATCCACCCCACACCCTTGATTCTCATAATCCTGCATTGCCACTGGGTGACCTACTCACTCACTCACTCAGAAAACTTCTCCTCCTGCACCAACAGTGACAGCAATACCAGTCACTTCCACCTTCCATAACAACTTCCACTCTCTCATTTGAGGAGTAAGATGCCCCATTCAGGCAGAAAGAGACAACTGCTTGGACTGCTAATCAGGTATTTAGCAAGCAATAACTGGTTGGGTATTCACAGCTGCCTAGCAAGAATCTCACCACAGACAAAGCTTGCCAATCGAACAAGATGCAGTGAGATGATCTCAACTTTGAGATTGGCTTTGCTGAACATCAGGTCCAATTCTACGATTCATCTCACCATAGCCCACATTGCAGAAAGCTACCATCCTAGGTCATCAACATTGTTCAAATAAATATTAACACCAGCCCCTGGGAAGCCCACTGTACATGTCCTACCAGACTAAGAAAAAACCTTTCACCACCTCATTAATAGCAAATTCACAGGGATTAAATTCACAAGGGAAGAAGAAACCAACAACCACCTTCTGTTTCTGGATGTTAAGGTAGAACGACTGACAAATGGGGAATTCCAAACCTCAGTAAACTGAAAAGCAACCCAGACAGATCAAATCCTCAACTTCCACAGCAAACCCCCCAACATCCACAAACAAAGCTGCATTAGGACACTGTTTAAACGGGCCAGGACATACTGCAACACTCCAGAACTATGCTGGGAAGAGGAAGAACACTTATACAAGATCTTTGCCTTAAACGGATATCCCCACAACGTCATCCACAGTTGCCTACATTACACAATAACAGGATGACACTGCATGACATAACACATTTATCACACTTCCCTACATCAGCAACACATCAGAACTGACACCAAAACTCCCAAGTCCACTAGGAATCATAGTGGCCCACAAGCCCACAGCCACTCTATGACAAACACTTAAAAAGATTAAAGGCCCATTCCCAAAGCTTGCAGAACTAACATGGTTTACAAAATACCATGCAATGACTGCCACAAATATAACATCAGGCAGACAAGAAGGAAACTAGCATTCAGAATGCATGAACATCAGCGAGCAGCAAAATGGCATGATGAACTCTCCTTAACATTGATGTACTCAGACAATGAAGGCCATCAGTTTAACTGGGACAAAGTAACCATAGTAACCCAAGTCAAACATAGACACACACAGGAATTTCTAGAGATATGGTTCTCCACCCATACTTCAATCAACAAACATATAGAATTGGACCCCATATACAAACCCATACCGATCAAAACTGGAAATGACAGTACTCACCATAACAGGCCAGACAGTATAAATTCCAAGCTCAGTAGAATAACATCGCTTCATCGGAGGCTCCACTGGTGATGTTACCTAGCGCGGTGATAAAACATCTGAACAAAAACAAGCCAGCTCAGCGATTAAGTCAACAAACTCATCCACAACCCAAGCTACAGATTTTTACCAATACTATAAGCCCCTTACACCATTAATAATGGCGCACCTCATAACAATTTCCTTGCAACTTTATTCCTCAATGTTTTTCCAGTAGTTGGTAGCCTTTACATAACACCCAATTGTGTACTTCTGTTGTTTCTTAGATTCCTTTGTTTAACCAAATAAATCTTGCCTCTGACACCATGGGATATTCACTTTCTCCCACTCCAACACTGTAAGATTTTGCTTACACAATACTGCCACACTTTTTTTTTCCCATTCCTATCTTTCCAGAACACCTTGGGCTGAATGTTGCTGCCCCAATAGTGGTAAATGCTGAAATATTTACCTCCACTGAGGGTCAGAATGGTAAGGCAGCTTCTGGCCTACACCTGTATTGAAATCAGGAAGTTCAATTGTGAACTCAGAAGGACCACTTGGATGATAAAACTGATGAGGCACTGTATAAAGAGTCAGGGATCTGTACTGGAGGAGTTTGGGCCTCCATGTAATGCTGGATTTACTATACAGCTAATGGAAGTGGATTAGCCATTACAGGATCTGCAGGTTACTTTCTGATTCTCAAACTAAGTTTGCCCAGTCCCTCGCCATCTCCCAAAAAGGTTTATGAAGGAAGTTTGAATCTTTCAAAAACCTCACAAACTCAATTATGTTTACAAGTTCTCTGAAAATAGATACAGGATATTAGTCATACATCTAAGATTCAAATATTCTATGTTGATTGACAATGCCCATTGTAGTCAAAATAATAATAACTCTCTTCCTTTGTATATGTGTATGTTTTGGGAGGGGAAGAAACAATATGACGCTATAATTTATTACATCAGTGGAACTGGATCATTGTTGGCTATTGTAGTGGGGGTAGTGTAGGAGCGACGATAAACAGTCAAACTGCACATAACCTCTCTACAATGCCCAAAATGTACCAAAATTCAGTAAAACAACAATGTTTTTCAACACTAAGGCCTCCATCTCTCAGTTCATTAACCAAACATGTATTTAAAATATTTCTGGGGCATTTTGACATCATACGATTCATTACAAATATGCATTTGTAATTAATAATCTAGACTCGCTACACAGCATTGCACCATCTGACAGCCCACTGCCATGCTGACCGTAGCACAGCATGATATACCCTGTATTGCATCGCCTCATCGGTAACTGATATTTGCTTTTAAATGAATATATCAATTAGATAGATTTTGCACTCGTGGTCACTATGAAATATCATATTAACAAAATTAATCAATCTGTTCAATAGTCAAATTTTTATTTTGCTGTTTCCGAATGTACAGATATGTAAGAAAATACTAAGTGACAAACTGAGGTTGTTACATTTTTGTAAGCGGCTACCAGTCTGCAGTTAAAATAACCGTACAAAACATAAACAAATGATTTCCTTTTCATTATGTCTGCTCTGCCTCATTGCGGTCACTCAAACACCAAGAAATACAGACAAATGATTCATAGCTGTTAAATGTAAGTAGCAAGATTGAAATCTTAATCACATTTAAAAGATATGTGAGCTCAGGCAGAAGAGTTGATTTCTAAGAAATCATTTTACATTTTCAGTCAGGACAAGTAAATTATTAATTATTGGTGCACTCACTCAAGATATAATTCAAGAAACTCCTTGCCCAGTACAACAAACAAAAGACAAATACAAAGATCAATCTATAATGAATGAAGAGGATTCATTATGTGAGTCTGAATGGTCACTTGATTTATTCATGTTTGAGAACAAGACATTCAACTCGAACAGTGAAGTCTGACGCAAATTTCAAATCAAAGGAAATGAGGCCCTTGTTTTCTGAAAGCACTGTGTGTTCACATAGAATAAGGATTGTAAATCCTAGTTTTTGCACATCCTTTCTCTATGAAGGTTTGAAGAGTAGGGAGACCAGAAAGAAAGTTTTGAACCACTTTGGCTAGTTTTCATTTTGTTTCAGAGTAGCAAAGATAGGGGACATGATTTTTGTATTATTAGTATGAGATGCGGTTCAGAATGTATTTAATAGTAATGCCACGTGCACTTTTTGCTGATTGTTTTAAGGTTCACTGTGGACAATGCAGTTCCTTTAAAACAAAGGCAGTTCAAATGCTTTCACAGGAATGTACTGATTAGTCAATGTTTGTTAAAGTGTTTAACAATAATTAAAAGTTGATAAACATTTTAAGCATTTAGAAGTGTTTAAATAATTATGAAAGTTTTTGTAAAAGCAACTATTTAAATTGCCTACAAATATTTAAAATCATAACAAACATTCATCTGCCTTTGAGTTGGAGCCTGATTTTAAGGGGTCATTGGCCTTGCTGGGATTGCACCTTGTTGCAGTGCCTCAGTGATGCCCTTATTGGTGGTCATACTGCGGGAACAATTTGAAAATCTCACCGCAACCAGCTCGGAAAACTTTGCATCTCTAAACATGGTAAACAGAAATTACCACCACCTTTCTACTAACTGTAAAATATAGGGCAGTGTATCCAGGAATAGTCAGTAACTCATCTGACATTTCTTTCAGCCTGGTCTCCAATATTACCACATCATATTCCCATGGTACCTATAGGCCACCATCCATGCCTTGTGCATTCACACAGATGCAGTAAACTTGAACTTCTCTTAAATGGACCCCACATAATACTTTACTGTTTCTTATTTTCATGCCATATTTCTCTTCCAAATTTTTTGCTCACCATGTTTTTCCTCTCAGATGTGTTTTTTTTTTCTGTCAAAACTCTTCTCAACAGCATTAACAAACCAACCCAAAAGGGCACTGGTCCCTGACTGTTCAGGGGCCAACCATTTGGCTCCATTACGTCCAGAACTGGTCCCAAAGTCCTTGAAATCTCAAACACTCCCTCCTGCATTATCTCTCTAGCCATAAATTCATCTGTTCTGTCTTTCTTCTTCGATAGTCATTTATATGCAGCACCAAGAGTAATTTGAAGTTTAGTACCTGTTGTGCAATGTGATCTCACCTTGCTCCAGCCTCCAGCAAGGACTCAATTTCGTCATAAGCTGCAAGTTCTGGACTAAGGCACAGCCCAAAAATATGATGGGCTATGTATCATCTGCGCCCATTTTGTTTTAACATCTGAAAGACCCAACCATGTAAGGGTAACGGTGCACCTGTGTGGTTGAGTGACACAAGATAACAAAGGCCAGAGGCCCTGGTATGGCAGGATAAAAACTGAGCCCCATGTCACTGACTGAGAGAGAATACCGACTGAGACCACTGAGAGAAACCACAGCAGGGAAATCATTGGGAGACCAGAAGAAAAGGCGTTATACCATTGAAAAGCTGCTATTCACAGGACACGGGTATCCCAGGCTCAGAGAAGCACAAGGAACAGTCAGACACAGCCAAGAGTTGGGGATACTCCTCAGGGGAAATGCAGAGAGTTGTTCAGTACAGTTGAGATGCAGATGAATTCACCAGGAGCTGAGAAGGCAACAGGAGGTTTTTGGCTCTGCTGGTGGGGCAAATGTAACCATCTTAAGTAGTAATGTTCTGTCCTGAGTGGCTAAAGGGGTTGTGCAGAATTTTCAGCTATAAAGAATTGAAATCCTTCAGGAGATTGTCAGTGTTGATGAGAGTTTGTGAGTCATATTGATTATTACTTTTTGAAAGTGTTGCTGACAAAGACATGGAACCTGCCTTGGTTATGTCAGCCATTTAATGTGCTGTCTGGTGTGTTCAGCACTGGCTCACCTGTAAACTCATAGTTACCTAGTGTCAATTTTAGATGTTAGAGTTTCTCCAAAATTGCCAATGCTAAGCACCAGCATCCCAAACTTCAAATGACCTGAAACCTATTTTGCTCACATTCTGCCTGGGTCATAACTGGAACTCTGTACCTGGTGGGTGTACCTACACAACGGGGACTGCAGCAGTTCATGGATCTCCATCACCTTCTAAAGAGCAATGCTGTGGATGTGCTGTGAATGCTGACTATTCCAGTAAAGTCTAATCTCAAGAACAACTGAAAAAAATTATTCCTATTCTTGCCACTCTGCATTGGTTGCATTCTGGAATGCAATGGATTTAAAATCCTTTTTCATGTTTAAAAATACACTTCTCTCTTTTGTTCTAAACTGCCGACTTCCTCCAGCAGTGCCCCTGTTGAAGATCATTTGTCTACTAACTCTGTGTTCCTGTACATCTCCAAACTCTCATCCACTACCCACAGCAGCTGGCTCAGCCACAATGCTTTGAATTTCTACTCTTAAAGCCCTCTGCATTGTTTCTGCTGTTCCCATGTGTAAACTACCCCCAAAGTCTAGTTCTTCAACCATACTTTTGGTCATCATTACTTTCAGGTTATTACTCACCATGTCTTTTGCATCTTTTGCATCTGTGTGGTAAGATTGTTTAGTTAAAGGCGCCATATAACAAAACATCGTTAATGGCAACCGGCCAGAACACTGGCATTCTGCCTATTAGAGAGAGTTACACAGATGTTTGCAGTTGTACAGTTGTGGGGTAGAAAGCCTCTCTATTGGAAAACAATAGGACAGCGCCCATTGCCTAATGAATAAGTTATGAACTAACAACAGGAGACATCTGATTTGTTGCATCCTTGAACCAGTGCAGCAAGTTTAAATTACGTGCTGATTTTGGCAGCAAAGACTGACTGTTTGTACGCAGGAAGCAGATGAAAAGCCAAGAAAGTTAGACTTTTGATATCTGGTTTCAATTAAAATATAAAATGAATAACCTGCTCACAAAGATCTTCTGAGCCAAAGAAGCAGATGAGTTAAAACCCTTTGCTTACAGTTGACTTAGTAAACATAGTTAAGTTGTGTGGAATCAGAAGCAGCACCAATGCAACAGTTTATACTCACAAGTCATAACATTCGGTTACAGTATCAACAGGGCCAATGGGACAAATCACCTCAATAAAATACACTAGCAGATGCCAATGATGACTGGCAGATACATCCACGTAAGGCACCTGTTCACTTAGCACTTTGTTCTCACTCTTTCACGGGACACAAGCATTCCTGACAGGATCAGTACTTCTTGGCATCTTTAATTGCATTTGAGAAAACAGCAAGATGTATTCTGAGCTGCTGCAGTCCATCCAGTGCAGATGTATCCATGATGCTGTCAGTAAGGGTTGCAAATTTTTAACCTAAGTCTCTGCGAAGAAATGGTGATATAGTTTCACGCCATGATTGTACGTGATTTGAAGGGGAATTTGCGGGTGGTAATCCCCATGTGTCTGATACACTTCGTAAGACTACAGATCACGAGTTTTATAGACGCCTTTGAAGGGCTATTCGATAGTTACCACAGTACGTCCTTTATTGATATCACTGCGCATTAGAACACACAACAGTACAGCACAGTACAGACCCTTTGGCCCACAATGTTGTGCCAAACTTTTACCCTAAACCTAAGGTCTATCTAACCTCCACCCTACCTTATACTATCACCCATATACCTATCTAATTGCTGCTTAAATGCCCCTAATGAGACTGACTCCATTACCCTTTCCGGCAATGCCTTCCACGTCACTACCACTCTCTGATTAAAGAGCCTACCTCTGACGCCTACCCTATATCTACCTCCCCTCACTTTAAAACTATGCCCCCACGTAATAACTACCTCCTAACTAGGAAAAAGTCTCTGGCTGTCTACGCTATCTATACCTCTGATCATTTTGTACACCTCTATCAGGTCACCTCTCATCCTTCGTCATTCTAAAGAGAAAATCCCTAGGTCTCTCAATTTTTCCTCGTAAGACCTTCCCTCCATTCCAGGCAACATCTTGGTAAATCTCTTCTGCACCTTTTCCAATGCTTCCACACCTTTCCTGTAATGAGGAAACCAGAACTGGAAACAATACTCCAGATGCTGCTGAACTAGGCTTTTGCATAGCTGGAGCATAACTTCACGGCTCTTGAACTCAATCCCTCTATTATGAAAGCTAACACACCATACGCCTTCTTGACAGCTCGATCCACCTGGCTAGCAGCTTTGTGGGAACTCTGGACATGAACCCCAAGATCCCTCTGCTCTTCCTTACTGCCAAGAATCTTTCTGTTAACCCTGTATTCTGCTTTCAAATTTGTCCTTCCAAAATGAATCACTTCACACTTTTCAGGATTAAACTCCATCTGCCACTTCTCAGCCCAGCTCTGCATCCTATCAATGTCCCTTTGTAACCTAGAACAGCTGCCTGTAACTATTCATAACCCAACCCGCCCTCGTATCATCCGCGAACTTACTAATCCACCCTTCCACTCCTACATCCAAATCATTTACAAAAATCACAAATAGAAGAGGACCCAGAATTCATCCTTGTGGTACACCACTCATAACTGAGCACCATGTTGAATATTTCCCCTCTACTACACCCTTTGTCTTCTAAAGGTCAGCCAATTCCGAATCCAATCTGCCACATTTCCCCCTATCTCATGCCTCCTTTACTTTCTGCATGAGCCTACCATGGGGAACCTTAACAAATGCCTTCCTTAAATCCATGTATACCACATCCACTGCTCTACCTTCATCCACGTGTTTGGTCACCTCTTCAAAGAATTCAATAAGGTTTGTGAGGCATGATCTACCCCTCACAAATCCATGATGACTATCACAAATCAAACTGTGCCTATCCAAGCGATCATTAATCCTATCTCTCAGAGTCCTTTCCAATAATTTGCCTACCACTGAAGTAAGACTAACTGGCCTGTAATTTCCTGTTATCCCTGTTCCCTTTTTTGAACAAGAGAATGATGTTTGCCTCTCTCCATCTTCCAGCAATATACCCGTGGACAGTGAGGATAAAAAGATCATCGCCAAAGGACCTGCAATCTCTTCCCTCGCTTCTCATAGAATCCTGAACGCACTGGAAAAAATCCGCTCAGATGGAGATAGTTAAAAGTTTTGTTGTTGGAGATAGTCATTGCCAGCTACTTGTGTAGTGCAAATGTTGCTTACCACATATCTGTCCAAGCCTGAAAGTTAGTCACTCCTTGCTACATTTAGAAAGGGGCTTCTTCAGTATGTTGCAACCTTCATTATTTTTATTTTTATCATTTTTGGTTTGGAGTTAAGAGCTGAAGGTATCCTTTGAGCAGTGAGTAGCAGGTTGTTTTTTTAAAAAAGTTATTTGATATTTGTTTGATGAGGCCGGGACTGCAAGGTAATTGTATGTGGCTTCTTGTTCAAAGAATGTTCTAGATATTTCGACACTGGAGAGGCATTGTACTCACACAGATGGCAGATGTTTGAATGTTAATGGGGGCATCGCAACAGAAATCAAAGTGTGAATTGATTTTGAGGTGTATTTTTTGTCAGAAGCATTGTGGCTCCCAAAGCTACAGGACATAGGCTTAATTGCTTCCTCGTTATCCTCCCATTATTAACTTATTAATGTTTGGAGAACAGATTTTCAGTTATTAGTGTTAAGTTAATATTCCTCAGAGCCTACTGGAAGCTATCTCAATTGACTGGTGTCTTCAGAAACCAAGCAAGATACAACTCCATGGCTAAAAATTGATGTCTGTGATCCTGGGTACCTGAGGAGCAAATGAGGTGGATTAGCTACTTGGCATGTCCAGCTGAAGATTGTTGCAAATTTTTCAGCCTTGTCTTCTTCACTGCTCCCTTAAAACTGAGACAGAGAATATTTATTGAGACTTCTCCTACAGTTAATTGTTTAATTCTCCATCACTATTCATGTCTGAGTGTGGCAGGACTGCAGGCCTTTAATATCTGTTGTTTATGGGATCTCTTAACTTTGTTTTCCAAATATGTCTTACCACCTAGTATGCATGTAGCTCTATGTTCATAAGATTGGCCCACCATTTTTGCAATATGTGGTGCTGATCTCGGCATGAATCTCTGCTCGCCTCGTTAAACCAAGGTTGATCCTGTCATTTAAGGGAAACAGTTATCTAGAGTGTAGCTGATCACATCACCAATGGTGATGTCAGCTCTTGTGATATTCAGTGTGGGGATGGTCTTACACTAAGGCAGTCAAAAAGAGATCTCTAGTTGTGCTGTATATAATGTAGATGGTTTCAATAAAGGTATTGGCTGCAAACATCCATCCATATTCATCTTTGAGCATGCTTTCAACAGATTTTCCAACTTAATCATAATGGTAGAGTGAGGATGTGGCAGACCCAGATGTTACAGATTGCGGTTAAATACAGTTCTGCTGCAGTCTCATCACAGCCAGAACACCTCATAGACGTCCAGAATTTAACTGAGTATGTGTTATAAATCGACCCCATTCAGAACGATGGTAGTAACACACGTGGATGTATCCTTAGTGTGAACTGTGACCTTTATCTCCACAAGAGCTCTGTGATGGTCACTCTAACAACACTGTGATGGGTAGATGAAAAGGCATCAGGTTGGCTTATAAGGGTAAGGTTAGGTTCTTCTCTCCTATTGGTTCCCTCACCATCTGCCAAAAATCTAGTACGGCTGTTGCACCCTTCCAGACTCGGCCAATCAGTAAATAGTAGTGTCATTAAGCCATTCACAGTGATGAACATTAAGGTTCCACACCCAGAGCACATTTTATGCTTTTGCTACTCCGTGCTTCTTCCAAGTGATGTTCAATATGGAGCTGATTTTATCAGTTCATGGAAGATGGTAGAAGACAATCAGCAAGAAGTTTCCTTGCTTGCACTTGATCTGATACCATGAGACTCCATGGCACCCAGAGTCAATGGTGAGGATTCCCAGAGCAACTTCTACATGGCTTGTAGAGCTATATGTTTCAGCACAATGGCTAAAAGAGGAGGCTAGGAATACTCTGGCAAGTAACTCATCTCCTGACTCCAAAACTTCTGCCTACCATCTACAAGGCACAAGTCATCACAAATATATGCATTTTCTTTAAGTTTGGTGCTATTTTTTAATTCTTTCTAATTAAGGATGGATAGTGAGTCTGATGGGTGCAGCTCCGACAACACTCAAGAAGCTTGACACCATCCAGAACAAAGCAGCCTGCTTGATTGACACCACATCCACAAGCATCCACTCCCTCCACCAGTGATGCTCGGTGGCTGCACTGCCGACAAGATGCACTGCAGAAATTCACCAAACATCATTGGACAGCACCTTCCAAGCCCTTGACCACTTCCATCCAGAAGGACAAGGGCAGCAGGCATATGGGAACACACCGCCTGCAATTTCCCCTTCCGGCCACTCACCATCCTGACTTGGAAATATATTGTCATCCCTTCATTGTTGCTGGGTAAAAATCCTGGAATTTCCTCCCTAAGGGCATTGTTGGTCTATCTACAGCACACGGATTTCAGTGGCTCAAGAAGTTGACTCGCCTCCATGCCCTGAAGGGCAGCTAGGGACAGGCTATAAATGCTGGACTAGCCAGAAATGCCCACATCCCGTGAGTATATATATAAATGTAAATCTCGCTATGAATCACTGTCTTTGGAAATTGCAAATACATGTTTTGTATCTCACAGGACTTGAGTATCACATAATAGTTGGAGCAGGTGAAGAAAACGTATTTTATTGAAAAATGTTTGGTTAAACTGGCAGCTTTGTTCAATCAATAACACTCTCATCAAAATGAACAGTTGGATGCAGAAACCTCACTCCAAGATTTGAGCACTTTACTGCAATATTAGGGAAATGCTTCTTTGTTTGAGGCATTGTGATTTACATGCGATTTTATAAAATATTCTGCCTGGCTGTAGACAGATATAAAATTGCTTGTGGCCCAAATTGAAAATCCTTTTTTAATCATTTCTTCTCTTCTGAATACAGTGATTGATGTTGCTGTTAATATGAATTTCCACAAAGAAGATTATGTTTACACATTTGATTGAATTATTGAATAAGTTACCAAAAGAGCAGACAAAGGCAATACAGTCAATGTGGAACACATGGGCTATAAGAATGCCTTCAGTAGGAAAGTGTATAAGAGAGTTCAGACAGTGATCAGGACATGAGCAATTAGCTGAATAGCAAAATATACTGAGAGGTGGCTACAGAACAAAAACACATGATAGGTGTTTGAGAAAATGTTGTCAAATTTGTTGAAAATAGTATTTTCCCATTGTTTACTATATGTAAAACTGAATTAGAGATATGGGGCCAACATCTTCAAATGCCACCTTACCAGAAGTTTGAGTAAGAAATAAGTGAGACAAAGACTATTTTTTAAAATCATAACTAAGTGAAATCACGAGGGTATATTAGCAGAGCTGCCCAAAGTGCGTTAGCATTTTAGCTTAAAGGGGAAGTCAATATGAATGCAGTGGCTGACATTTAAGGCGATATTTCAAACCACGCAGAAAAGATACATTTCAACAAGTAAGAAAAATTTCTTGAACCATTGAAATCCGTGTGCTGTAGATAGACCAACAATGCCCTTAGGGAGGAAATTCCAGGATTTTAACCCAGCAACAATGAAGGGATACAATATATTTCCAAGTCAGGATGGTGAGTAGCTTGGAGGGAAATCGCAGGTGGTGTGTTCCCATATGACTGCTGCCCTTGTCCTTCTGGATGGAAGTGGTCAAGGGCTTGGAAGGTGCTGTCTAATGATGTTTGGTGAATTTCTGCAGAGCGTCTTGTCGGCAGTGCAGCCACCGAGCATCACTGGTGGAGGGAGTGAATGCTTGTGGATGTGGTGTCAATCAAGCAGGCTGCTTTGTTCTGGATGGTGTCAAACTCTTTGAGTGTTGTTGGAGCTGCACCCATCAGACTCACTATCCATCCTTAATTAGAAAGAATTAAAAAATAGCACCAAACTTAACGAAAATGCATATATTTGTGCAAAGGCAGGTGCCAGGTCTGAAGATTAGACAGAAAAAAACCCAGGAAATAGTTAATAAGGAAGTTAAAAAAAAAAGAGAATGAGAGAAAGCTATCTGAATGTAAAAGTAGATAGTAAGACCTTCTGTAAATATTTATAAAGAAAAAAATGTTAACAAAGTGAGCATTGAACCTTTGAAATTATGACCTGAGAAAGGATAATGGAAAATAAGCAGATGGCAGGTGAATTGAACAGGTATTCCACATCAATCTTCACTGTAGAGAACACAAGTAACATCCTAGAAACAGCTTTAAAATAGACATGGGAGAGCAGCCAGATCTCAAGAAAAGCACAATCACCAGAGAAGTGGTACTGAGTAAATTGTTGGAGCTGTGGGCTAATAAATGATTGGATCCTGATGGATTTCATTGCGGGGTCTTAAAAGAAGTGGCAGTGTAATGGTTTATGCATTTGTTTTAATTTTCCAGCAGTGCAGAAATTTGAGGAAGGTACCATTAGATTGGAAGATAGCAATATATCTCCTCTATTCAAAATGGAGGGAGACAGAAGCAGGACCAACTAGCTTAGCATCTGTCACAGTGAAAATTTTAGAAACTATTGTTAAAGTTATGGGAAGGCACTTGGATAAGTTCAAGGTGATCAGGCAGAGTTAACATGGTTTTGTATGAGGGAAATTATGTTTAACCAATCTTTTGGTGTTCTATGAGGAAGTAGCATGCGCTGTAGATAAAAAGGAACCAGGAGATGTACTGTACTTACATTTCCAGGATGTATTTGCTAAGAAGCCACATCAAAAGTTATTGTGGAAAATTAGAGCTCATGGTGTAGGGAAAACATACTGTCACAGATTGAAGATCAGCTGGCCCACTGGATGTGGGCAGTAGGCGTAAATGGATCTTTTTCAGATTGGTAAGATGTAATAGTGCTATGTCACAAGATTGAGAGCTAGAGCCTCAACTGTTTATAATTTATATACATAACTTCGATGAAGGGACATGGAGGATGGCTGCAAAATTTATTGATGACCGCAAGACAAATAGGAAAGTAAGTTGTGAAAAGGACACAAGGAGTGCAGAAATTTATAGACAAGTGGATAAAGATCTGATAAATGGAATATAATGATGAAAAGTGTTGTAGTCTTCCATACTATTGTCAAGTATTGTAGGACCCCACAGTCTTTGCGGTAACCAATGCTTTTAGCTGTTTCTTGATATCACATGGTGAGAACCAAATTGGTGAAATTGTCCATTCTGGCAGAATCTCAATGGTGAGAGGTTGCAGATTTCGGAGATGCAGAAGAATCTGAGCATCCTAGCAAATGTGTTCACCTAAGATTCATATGAATAGTTATCAAGGGAAGGTGGGGATGCGCAATTGAGTTTACAGTCAGATCAGCCATTGAATGGTGGGGCAGGCATGAGGGCCTAATGAGTTTGTTCCTGTATTTAATTCATAAATTTGTCTGTATGCATGATCATTTTGCCCACTTCTGCTTCTTGTTCATGTGTTTGTCTGTTAAACATTGCAAAATACTGGAGTTCACTTTTAGAATAGTGGAATAAAGAAAGGATGATAATATTAATCATATAGATTGTATAATTAGATTACATGTACTGTGTGTAGTGCTGGTACTGATCACTCAAAAAGCTACTGGCATACTGGAAAAACTCTAGGTAAGATTTTAAAGATTGTTACGACTAACAGGCAAGTTTACAGCTGGTTGTAGATGTATTTTCTGGGAAAGATGCATTCATTCAGAGAGGTGGTCTTTTAAGTCTGGACCAGCCATAATCTGTTGCCCGTTCTTAACTGCCCTTGAGATGGTGCTGGTGAACTGCCTTCTTGAACCACTGTAGTCCATTTGATGTAGATAGACCCATAATGCTGGCTGCATTTGGATACCATCTGTTTTCGTGTCTGAAGAGTCACAAATGGCGCTGAACATTCATGAACATACCTACATCTCTTCTTCTGATGGAGGGAAGGTCGTTGATGAAGCAGCTGAAATTGGTTGGGCTTACGACATTACACTGAGGAACTCCTGCAGAGATATTCTGCAGATGAGATGACTGACCTCCAAAAACCACACACAGAGACAGTTTGTCCCTGCTTACCAGTTTTGCTTGAGACTTTGATGCAATACTCAAAGGATTGCAGTTTCAATATCAAGGGCTGTCACTCTCACCTCACTTCCGAAGTCCCATTATTTTGTCCATGTTTCAATCAAGGCTATAATACAGTCAGGAGCTACGTGACCTGGTTAAACTTAAATTTAGCAGCTGTGAGTAAGTTTTTGTTAAGTAAGCGCTGCTTGATGGAACTATTAATTTATCACTTTAATAAATTTATCACTTTAACAAGTAGACTGGTGGGATGATAATTGGCCAGGTTAGATTTTTCCTGATTTTTGTGTACTGGACATATCTTGGTGATTTTGGACATTGCAAAGTAAATGCCAGTGTTGTAGTCTTCCATACTATTGTCGAGTATTGTAGGAGCCCACAGTCTTTGCGGTAACCAATGTTTTTAGCTGTTTCTTGATATCACATGGAGTGACCCAAATTGGCTGAAGGTTGGCATCTGTGGTCCATGCATCTTCAGATGAGTCTGAGATGGATCATCCATTCAGAGCTTCCGGCAAAAGTAAATGCTTCAGCCTTTCTCTTTTATCCTGAAATTCTGGGCTCCCCCATCATTGAGGATGGGGATAGTTGTGAAACCTTCTTTTGTTGCTTGTTTAATTATCCACCACAATTCACGGCTTGATTAAACAGAACGCCAGATCTACTGGCTTTGGAATCGCCTAGCCTTATTTGTTGCTTGCTGATAATGTTGTTAGGCATGCATGTGTTATCGTTGATGCCTCATTTTCAAGCACAGCTGATATTGCTCCTGGATTGCCCTTCATTAAACAGGATTAATTTGTTGGTTTGAGCGGGGGATATACCAGGCCATGAGGTTGCAAATTATGTTTGAGTGCAATTCTGCTGCTGCTGATAGCCTGTTAGTGTTTCATGGATGCAAAGCCTTGAGTCATTCTATTTCAATCCCATTTAGATCAGTGGTAACGCCACCACACAATATTGGGCAACTTCAATTTGAAGACAGGACTTTGTTTCATCAAGAAGTGTGCAATGGTCACATCTACCGATATGGTCATTGACAGCTGTATCTGCAGCAGACAAATTGGTGAGGGTGAAGACAGGTATGTTTGTCCCTCTTGTTGGTCCTCTCAGCACTATCCACACACCCAGCAGCTGAACTGATCTTGGTGATGAAACATAGAAATCATTCACCCAGGGCACATTCTGCACCTTTGCCGCATTTGTGTTTCTTCTTCCAAGTGGTTCGACATGAAGGAATATTGAACCATTGGCCAAGGCTGGGGTGGAGTGAGGGGTTGCTGGTATGTGGTAATCAGTAAAGGAGGCTTCCTTGTCCATATTTAATTTGATGCCATGATAACCTCTTGAGGTCCAGAGTCAATGTTGAGAACTCACTCCTGATACCTCTGCTAATGGGATAGGACATATACAGCAACAGTGATGGTGTTGTCTGGGATGTTATCTGTAAGGCATGATTCTGTGATTATGACTGTGTCTGGTTGCTGCATGTCTAGTCTTTGAGACAGTTCTCCTAGTTTTGGCATGTGCCCTCTGATGTTACTAATAAGGACTTTGCAGTGCTGAATTTCCTGTTGTCATTTCCTGTACCTAGGTCTATGCCGGTTTCTATGCATAGCAGTTATATATTTTTTATGTATAGCAATTAGTTAAAACTAACTGTCTTTTTGTATACATCATGTAATTGGGGCAGTGGGAAAATAAAAGGAGTAACTCAATGTGATGTGAGAATTTGAGCTGTCCTTACAGATAAACAAGCCTGAGAAGGACCCAAATGAATACAGCCATTAAACTTTTGGAGTGCAAATGAATAGGATGCATAGAAAGATCCCAAGGCCTACAGATTACAATGGTTAGCTAATATCATAAGATCATGGGACTCTGGGGCTGTCCATAGAAGTGTTCATGATTGATTAAGTATCCCACAGGATAGGGTGTTTGGATTGGGGGAAGGGCAGTAAATATGTTACGTTTGACTATTGTAACTCCAAGGCAGTGACAGCGGGAACAGGCAGCCCTGAGGTGGTGGGAGAGGGAACAGGCAGCCCTGAGGTGGTGAGAACTGCAACAGGCAGGCCTGAGGCAGTGGGAGAGGGAACAGGCAGCCCTGAGGTGGAGAAAGCAGGAACAGGCAGCCCTGAGGGGGCAAGAGTGGGAACAGGCAGCCCTGAGGCAGTGAGAGCAGGGACAGGCAGCCCCGAAGGGGCGAGAGTGGGAACAGGCAGCCCTGAGGCAGTGAGAGTGGGAACAGGCAGCCCTGAAGGGGCAAGAGTGGGAACAGGCAGCCCTGAGGCAGTGAGAGCAGGAACAGGCAGCCCCGAAAGGGCGAGAATGGGAACAGGCAGCCCTGAGGCAGTGAGAGTGGGAACAGGCAGCCCTGAGGCAGTGAGAGTGGGAACAGGCAGCCCCGAAGGGGCAAGAGTGGGAACAGGCAGCCCTGAGGCAGTGAGAGCAGGAACAGGCAGCCCCGAAAGGGCGAGAATGGGAACAGGCAGCCCTGAGGCCGTGGCAAAGGTGAGGTCAAGCCCTTGTGAGGAGTGCAAGCCAGTGCTTAGGGACTGTGAGGTTAAAATATTAACTGTGTTTCTTTGTTTTTCCATGCTTTAGTGGGAAAAACTGAAATGTTTAACATCTAGTCTTCCATTCTTTAGTTTTCTGCTTTGTACTAAGGTTCTGTGCCTAGGTACACGTGTACCTGAGATGGCACGGTAAGTGACAGCTTGCAAAGTTTTCACTGTACTCATGCGAGAGAGTACATGTGACAATAAAAGCTAATTCTAATATCTGAAAGCAGCCACGAAATCTTGTTCGACTCCACTGAACCCACGAACCACGTCAATGAAACGTTGCCAGCACACACTTCACGCATAGAGTTGATGGGATGCAGAGATGGAACTTGCCTCATAGGGAAACCAAAGGGTGACGGCATGGACCATGGGTTTCCAGCCAATAGTGTGCGGCCCTGCTGGAGGGGGCGTGGCTCTATGACAACGTGAGACACGTCCTTGGCCAATGGGAAGTTGAAGATGACGTCAGCTTTTGACAGCTGCTGGTTGCCCTGATTGGCGAGCTGGGCTGAATGGCCACGGAGCGGCTGTACGGAGTCGCCGCTTAGAGCGGGCGCGGCGCCCCCCGAGGCTCGGATGCGGAGGGGCTGACAATGAGCCAGAGTGATCCCGGGGGAGAGGGAGCCCGTATCGCCCCTCTCTGCGCCTCCTTCAATCAGGACTGCACGTAAGAAAGCGGCCGCCTCCTCCTCCAGCGCTGATCGCGGCTTTTGTTTTCGGAATGTTTTTACAAACAGCTTGATCAGAGGACTTCTCAGTGTGCCCATCACCCGCTGGCATTAAAGCTGCATCTGGGTTTATTTATCAGAAGCAAGGAAATGAGTGCGCTATACCTCCAATGGTCGTGGGGTTTTTTTTTCATTTTTCCTGCAGGGATTTTCTTTATTTTCAACGTGGAGCGTCCGTTTACTGTTACAAAAACTTCCAGGTTATGAAGCACAAGTGACCCCTTTATCTGAAGTTAGTGCCATAACTTCACAGATAATAGAAAGGTATCCCATGCATGGCAATAATTGTAACTTTTGTATTGCCAGAGCAACTTTTTAGTTGGATCCACGTTATACGAAACTTGACATTTCAGCCCGGAAACTGGAGACTGGCAGTGTTTCAGTGCTAAAGCTTCGCATAAAAAATGACATATTCCAATAAATACCTCAAAATAAGCATTTGGTTTGCCCACAATGCATGTATTCGTGAAAGAGATCCGAACACATTGTTTCTTCATGCAATTATGATATTACCATGCTAATTGTGCTCTGCAAAGCAACGTTGATGATGTCAGAGTTAATATATCTGCAGTTTTGCGGGCATTCTTGTGTTCAGTACCTCATGCCTTCCCTGTTCGGAGATATACAGGTGTAAATTCTTGTTGAGTACAGTCCATGTTCATTTGGTACCCATTACAGGATAACAATTATATTTTATCTGTAAGCTATAAGAGAGCCCGTGAACTATTCAAACATGGATATTATAGGCTCGGCCTAGGCTAGCCAAATAGCCACATGTGTACTTTCTGGCAGGAGTCATAAAATGATGATCAGGAAAGGGATCCAGGCTGACATAGTCTCCCTCTTTCTAGGCATAGAAATAGTTGTAAACTTTTTCTCATGGACACTGCTGAAAATGGCTAAACTGCAAACCGTAGATTGAACCTTGCACCTTCCTGCACTTTATAAATACTTAAGAAACAGGAGTAGGAGTTGGTCAATAGGCTCCACATGCTTGCTACACTATTCCAAAAGATCGTGGCTGCTTTTGCTCATGACTGTATCAATCTTATTCCTGAATATCCTCCATGAATAACTACAGCGTTCTTGAACAGGGAATTTCACATGTTACAATCCTCTAAATGAAGAATTTGCTCACTAACTGTCTGAAATAGTCAATCACTTACTCCTTGACTATAAGTCCGAATCCAGACTGTCCCAGCCAGAGAAGGAATGAACTTTTCAATGTCTACCCTCAAAACCTCAAAACATTTCACGTATTTCAATAAGATCACCCCTTATTCTGCTAGATTACAGACAAATAGGCTTATTTCACTCAATCCCTCCTCATTGGTCTGCCCTGTCATTACACAAACACTTGAACCCGGTATTGCCTTTAGATTATGAACTAATGGCTACTTAAAGACTTTATTCGACCTGCACTGCTATAACTTGTGTGGCAAGGGAAGCAGAGGAAAGTTGAATGGCCTGGCAGCTTTCACTGCATGGGCGAATGGCGGTTAGGAAGGCTAAGGTTGGTGATGTATCTCAGTTTTGTTGGAGGGCATTTGCTGTCTATCAGATGCCCTGCCCCAAGGCCATACCCTCAATATAAGGCCGTCCCTCAGCCTCTACACCTGAGACTCCTGGGCTCCCTTGTCCTTGCTTGGGTCAGTCAAGCAGAACCCCTAGACTTGGCAGAAGTGCAGCACCTGTCACACCGCTGCAGAGACGTTGTGTAGCCCCATCAGTAATCACTGGTGCTGCTAGTACAGAGCTATTGATCAATCAGTTTAGTCAGTAGGCCTATAGCATGGGATGTCCTTCCAGCTAGGGATGTGTTGATCAGTTAAAGCTGCTCCCATTGTCACTGCAGGGCAGTCAGGTGTCTGGTCAGTTTGACACAAATGGACATTTTGATGGTATACCAGATGATCCATCTCCTCCATACTCCCTCGACCCCGTTTACGAATGAAAGCATTATTTTAACCTACTGAATGCTGTAGCAATCTAGGAGCATGCATTTCAGTTGTACGCAGCAGCATTTATCCTCCCCCTGCTAACCTACCTTTTCTGATAGTTTTGTTGCTCTTCTGCTTTATTGCCATGATGTGGAGGTGCCGGTGTTGGACTGGGGTGGACAAGGTCAGAAGTCACACAACACCAGATTGTAGTCTAACAAATTCATTTGAAATCACAAGCTTTCAGAGCACTAATTCTTTGTCAGGTAAAGTGACCTGATGAAGAAGCAGTGCTACAAAAGCCTGTGATTTCAAATAAACCTGTTAGACTATAACCTAGCGTCATGCAACTTCTGGCTTTATTGTAACTCTTCATTGCTACTGATTCTGCAGTCTTGCTCCTCCCGATTCAAATGGTGTAAGAGGTGTCAGTCTTGTGTACATCTTGGAAAAACAGACAAGAAGCATCCAGCCTGTTAGTTTGGGAAGAGTGAGATATGTGGTGATTTTTGAAGGAAGACGGTATAGAGACTTTAAGAAAGCTAACTGAGCACAAGCTATGTGCCATATGTATGCCACTTAGAGTGGGTGTGGAGGAAACAGCAAGTGGTTCCATTTCAAGCATCTGATGTTGAGTTCAGTATTATATTAAAATGTTATTGCTTAACATATGAGGAATGTTTTAGGACTCTGGGACTATACTCACTGGAGTTTAGAAGGATGGGGGGGAATCTAATTGAAACTTTCAAAATACTGAATGGCCTGGATAAAGTGGATTTTGGGAAGATGATTCCATTAGTCGGAGAGTCTAGGATCTGAGGGTGCAGCCTTAGAGTAAAGGGAAGACCTTTTAAAATGGAGATAAGGAGACACCTCTTCAGCCAGAGCATGGTGAATCTATGGAATTCACTGCCACAGCCACAGAAGGCTGTGGAGGCCAGGTCATTGAGTATATTTAAGACAGAGATAAATAGTTTCTTGATTATCAAGGGGATCAAGGGTTACGGGGAGAAAGTAGGAGAATAGGATTGAGGAACTTATCAGCCATGATTGAATGGCAGAGAAGACTTGATTGGGCGAATGGCCTAATTTCTGCTCCTATGTCTTATGTCTTATGGTCATGCATTGGAATTTGAAGAATGAGCAGCAGCCCTGTTGAAACATATATGATTCATAGGGGGCTTGACAGGGTAGATGCTGAGAGGTTGTTTCCCCTAATGGGAGACTCTAGGACCAAAAGGCACAATCTCAGAGAAAAAAGTTGCTCATTTAAGAGAGATAAAGTGAAATTTCTTCTGATGCTGGTGAATCTATGAAATACTTTACCACAGAGGACTGATGAGGTTGGGCCTTTAAGTATATCCAAGGCTGAGATAGGGTTTTATTCAAAGGCGAGCAAGGGTCATGGGGAAAAGGCAGGAAAGTGAAGCTGAGGATTATTAGACTAGACGTGATCTCACTGAAGAGCAGAACTGACGCAATTGACTGAATGGCCTATGTCTGGTCCTGCATCTTTTTTAAAATTCTATTTTATTCTTTGCCCAGATCACAGATTGATGAAAATCAACAAGAGCAGTTTCTTAAAAAAAAATTGGGGGAAGATAACATTGCATTGCTAATGTTAATGGATTCATAATCCATAGGCCAAAGACAGTTCCCTGGCAACATAAGGTCACATATCACCAGGGTAACTGGAGGTATTAAACTTCAAATAATAAATCTTGAATTGAAAGCTCACCTCAGTTGGACTGACAACTACCATCTATTGTTATGAAAACCCATCTACTGTGCTTTAAGTAAGGAAACCCACTGTTTTTGCCAGGTCTGGCCTACATGTAACTTCAGAGTCATAACAATGTGGTTGTCTCTGAATTGCCCTCTGAAATGACCTAGAAATCTATCAGTTTGGAAAGGCAATTAGGATGGGCAACAATGCCTGCCTTAACACAACACCACCTCGAGGTAGAAACATTTTTTCGAGGGCTGTGCCTGAGATTTTCTCAAAAGTAACTTTTTGGTTTTCTATGTCTCCTTTTTCCATTGTCACTAATGTATTTATTAAGTGATGCAGCCACGTAGAAACAGTAACTTCTGTACCTGTGTTAACTTTGCTGGATTTGAACTCCTGTAGAATCAGAGTTAGAAGAGTTTCTCGATATCCTCAATAATTGTCAACCTTCCACGAAACTTAAAGCCACAACACAAAAGAAAACATTACTTTCTTAGACACCACTGTATTTAAATGGACAAAATTAACTGACGTAAGTTAGCAACAAAGTTATTGTTCAAAGTAACTGACACGTGCTTCTACACACAAAAAGCCATCGCTCTAAACACAGCTTCCACAGAGTGGAAGGATCAAGGCTAATAAGCTCCATGGCACAAAGCTTGAAGATTTTAGCGAGGCTATTACTGTATCTCAATCTCAGATTTTACTTTATCAATTGACATTATTAATTCCAAATGAAACCACTCCATCTCCTCTCACATTATATTTCCTGAATGTATGCAGCATTGAGCTGAGGCTTTCACATTAATGTACAAGGAATTTGTTACTTCTGTGTTTTCAAGTTTTGCTATCTCCAAATTAGCTGGGCATTCTTGTCAAGTTTATAACTATTTCCTTTGCAGTCTCCCTTTCCCCGTGCCCTTGCAGGTTCCTTCTCTAAGCCCTTAAGCCTGCCTTATTTGCCTGCCCCTCGTAGTGTCCATCCTACACCTGCATAAGCTCTGCCACAACGCCATACGGCGTCTCCCTCTCTCCTCACCAACCTTTACCACCATATTCTTCCCCACACTCCTCCTTTGAGCCTCCTTCTTCCCCCTTTATCATCTTGGAGCCTTTTCCCCCCCACCATACCCCTCTCTTCCATTTGGAGTCTCTTTTTACACACCCCCCTGCAAATGGAGGTTCTTTCTCTCTCCCTGCCCATCCTGGGTGTCTTTGGGTTTTCAGGCGTATTTCACCCACCATGTATTTTGAGAACTGTCTCATATCCCATAAAAAGAGAATTGAGACCCATGTCAAGCCCTGTCTTCCTGGTCAATTTATAACTAGAACTTTTTTTCTGAGATTCGCTGGTTAGCTCTCAGAATATCTGTAGTTTTTAATACCTAAAATCAAACAACTTACTATTGTTAAAAGTGACAAAAATAATAATTACCAACAACTTCTAGCAACTACATGTCTTCTAAAAATTGGTGTCACATAGTTTCCTCAATTGTTGTTCAGCACTGAGTTTGGAGTTCAACAGAAATTAAAGCCATAATAATACAAATGTATAATATTGTCTAATTAGCAACACTGAAGGAAGACATCAGCTAATACACTAGCCAGCTAATAATACTCTCTGATTCTGAAAGTTGTGCATTGCTTATTGAGCATGCAATCCAGACTACCATTTCAACGTGGTACTGATGAAGTGTTACATTGTCAGCGATGTGGCTTTTTGGAAGACACCATCTATATGTTCCAAAACATTTGATATTTTCTGTTGTACTATTTAGGACTCGGACCAGCATTTCTCTCTTCACGTCCCAGCACTATCATAAACAGATTACCTGGTAATTTATTTATTTCTTATGTATAAAATTCTGCTATTGGGTGACACACTGGCTCTGTGGTTAGCCCTGCAGCCTCACAGCGCTAGACACCCGAGTTCGATTCCAGCCTTGGGCAAATGTCTGTGCGGAGTTTGCACGTTCTCCCCATGTCTGTATGGGTTTCCTCTGGGTGCTCCGGTTTCCTCCCACTGTCCAAAGATGTGCAGGCTAGGTGGATCAGCCATGCTAAATTGCCCGTAATGTTCAGGGGTGTGTGGGTTATAGGGGGATGGGCCTGGGTGGGATGTTCCAAGGGGCAGTGTGGACTTATTGGGCCGAAGGGAATCTAATCTAAAAACATTTTAAAGTATGTATTAATACAATTATTGGATTTGGATTACAAAGTAGTGGCACACAGGCATTGGTTACCCCTATGAAGGTTTATTGAACAGAAATAAACAGATCAGTGAGTCTTTCTGGAACAGTAATTTAATTTAGCATTACTTAGAAAGTCAGTACCTTGTAGACCCCTGTGGTGGTAATGGAAAATTCGTTATGCTACTTGTTTATGATGGGTGGGTAAACATTGAAGACCATTAGCTTGTTTTCAGTTTCAATACCAGAGATTGATTTTTTTTGGGCAGTTAGGAAGTAATGTAATTAAGGTTAAAGACAAATTTAATTTTCTGTCTGTACAGGAGTATAGAACAGACCAGGGGAAAATACAGTCACCTCAGTAAAAAAAAAGTTTAGTCTGTGAAACTTTCAAATTCGAGACAGTTGCTTAGAAATCTGCCTGTTATTAGAATGGAGAAAGTTTAAGTTTTGAATTGTGGAAGTGTTCATGTTGGCAGACTTGAAAAGGACTCATCAAATTATCCCACTACAAAACTATTCATTAAGTAGATCCCTAATGTATTGATGTGTGTAATTCTTCAGGACTTTGAGTTTCTATAATAGATAGCATTGGGAAACAGGTTGATAACTTTGTTTTGAATGTGTTTTAAAATTTTTCTAAATTGCCTTCTGTATTTTGACAGCTTGGTAATTTTATTTTGGCTTTTGAATCATAAACTTCAGTCCTGTTGTTAGAAAACCTGTGCAATCTTGTGTAACTATGGTTCATAAATTTCAAAAAAAAACTTTAAAGACACATTTCAGTCTGGGATCTGACTTGCCCAGTAATTTCATCAGCTGTGATCATAACACTGTGCAAACTAGTGACTATGTTCCCTTACTGAATAACAGTTACTGTTACTACTTAAGTAATTATTTGACCATAATTTTTGGCAGGATCCAGGCTCCCAAGTATGTGGTAAAGCCGTATTATTAAAGTTAATAGGTATTTAGAATCTGGCGATGTAACAAATTAGCTCTCAGATTTCTTTCTTTCACTCATGGTGAAGAACATCCCAAACCAGACAGTTGTTGTCAGCGTTTATTATTGGTTTCAAACATTTTCTGCCGTTACTAAAAACCACAAGGGGCTAGCTTAGTTCAGTTTTTTATTGTGCACACTGACTAGCCTGTCTGGAAAATAGCAGTTTTCTTTAAGCCAGAACCAGATGAGTTTATGGCATGTGATTACAGTTATTTTGCTGTAAATGTATAATAAGAGTTTATCTTTAATCAAAATATTTGGATGCCTTAGCAACCACACTGACATGTTCAACTGCATAATAGTAACACAGACTCCATAATGATAGGTGATACATGTATGTAGTTTTGACTAAGCTATAATTTTATTGCAGATTCTGCATCTGTATTAAATTTGGCAATGCCAGCATGAATAGAGGTTATTTCAATGTTCAAATGGATCTTCTGTGACGCAGCTTGTGGACAATTGTAATATTTAGTTGTTAAATTGACCTCCCGCTTAACAACCACTGCCCAAATATTCCTAGCATAATCTATGTTATTATAACTTCGTATGTGAGCATTGCTGGCTAAGCCAGCACTTATTGCCAATCCCTAATTACCTTTTAGAAGGTAGGTTGCCTTCTTGAACTGCTGCAGTCCTTGAGGGCTAGATATATCCAGAGTACTGATAAGATGGGACTTCTAAGGTTTTGACCTAGTGAGAGTAAAGGAACATCACTGTAGCTCCACATTAGGAAAGTATATGACTTGGAGGAGAACTTGCAAGTGATGATATGTATTTGCTGCAAGGGTCCTTCTAGATGGAAGTGGTCGTGGATTTGGAAGATACTTTCAAAGGAGCCTGACTGAGTTACCACAGTGTATTTGTAGATGGTACACATCACTGTCATTCTGTGTAGGTGGTGAAGAGAATGAATGTTGAAACTGGTGGATGGGGTACCACTCATATGGTTTGCAGTGCCCTCAATGATGTAAAGCTTCTTGAATCACTGAAGCTGCACACGTCCAGGCATAGCACATTCCCAACTTGTGCTTCGTAGATGGTTTCAAACTTTAGGGCAACAGTGGGTGAGCTAATCTCCACACGGCTTTTATCCTCTAGTCCACCTTTGCACCTGTAGTATTCATATCATTGGTCCAGTTCCTTTTCTTCTCAATGGTGACCACCAGGATGTTGATAATCAACAATTCCCAGGATCTTAGAATCCCTACAGTGTGGAAGAAGCCATTCCACCGAAGAGCATCCCATCCAGACCCATCCCCTACCATTTCCCCATAACCCTGCGTTTACCATGGCTAATCTACCTAGCCTACCTGCCCCTGGACACTACAGGACAATTTAGCAAGGCCAACCATTTAACGTGCGCATCATTAGACTTTGGGAGAAAACTGGAATACCTGCTGGAAACCCACACAGGCACAGGGACAATGTGCAAACTTCACACGATCACCCAAGATTGGAATCAAAGCTGAGTCCCTGGTGCTGTGAGGCAGCAGTGTTAATCAATGTGTCACTCTGTCACTCAAATAGGACATATCAAAGCCATTCTACAGGACAATGATCATCTATAATCAAACCAGCCTCTGCTTTCAAAGCACAAAACAAAGCATTTATTGGTGTATATGATTCCATGATTAGCCCACACTGGCAGTATAACCCTGAGTGCTTCATTCTCCCTATAAGAAACAATTTAAGGTGATCACTTGAGCGTGTAACTTTTTCATTTACACTTCCTATAAGAGATATACATGCAAGGACCCATTTTCTGCAAACAAAAGGAATATGTTCAAGCCTTGCACATTTTGTGAATGGCCTGGAAGCTGGTAGAGCAGATGATTACTTGTTGCTTTTTCATTGGCAGTGCCTTGCTCAATCAAATTTGCTTGCCAACCAGCAACTATTTCTCGTAAAGTATAAATTGTTGTGATTATTTGAAATTTTACATTCTTGCATTTGTCCTGATGCATGTAAGTCAAAAGCTTTAGCATCTCTTTCTTTTCATCGTTACCCATTGTAGCCAGACCCTATATTTACATAAGACTTCCAAAGTAATAACTTATCCTGAAATAATTCAGTGGAGCATTAGCAAACACAAATTGATTTTATGAAAGGTAAAATGGGTCATCAATACAGATTTTAAGGAATATCTTAAAGGAGTGGGGAGGCTTAGGGAGAGAAACAGCCTGAAACCTAGGCAGTTGAAGGCATGACCAAGGTGGAGTGGATAAATTTAAGAACAAGCAGAATTACAGAATTTTGGGACTTGACAAATGGAAGAGCTTTGGAAAGGATTTGTAAACAGGGATGAGCATTTTAAGATTGAAGATTTACTTGACACCGCTACTATAAATCCGTGCAAGGTAGGATGTGGGCAGCAGCACTTTGGATAAGTTCAATTTTGGGAGTAAGCAAGACAGAAAGCTAGTCAGGAATGAATTGCAATAGTCTAGTCTATCCATAACAAATGCATGGATGAGGATTTCAGCAATACACAAGCCAAGGTAAGGGCAGAGACAGGTGATGGTACAGAGCTGAAAGCAAACAGTTTTGGTGATGATGTGACTGTCTGGTCTGAAACTTATGTCTGGATGTCAGTCAGGATGCCAAGGATGTGATTGGTTTTGTTCAATCCCAGGCACAAAAGAGGGATGGAGTTTGTGGCAAACCCTGAAAGCAGTGCCTTTGCTTTTATAATGCTTAGTTGAAGGAAATTTTGCATGATGACGAGAAATCCTCCCGTGACATCCTTGAAAATGATATATTAATAACTAGTAGCTGCTTTCATTTTTTTCATGCAACACCTTCTTCTCGTCACATTTTTCCTTACTTTCATGTCAGTCTTTTTCATTACATCCCACACCTGCTAATCATTCTTCACCTCATAACTATATATGTTCGTGACTCTCTTGTGCAAAGCCACAAGGATCAATTCGCATATTCTGCCTCAGCATTCAAAGACAGGACATTTCAGATGTCACATCTGAATTTTCATTCATAGCTTTGCTACATTCCATATTGCTTTTGAACTTGTGGCTGAAACTAGCCAAAATGCTTCAATTTGCGTAAACTCCTGACCACATATTCCCAATGGCATGTAGTTGAAGAATCATCTTTAATGACTCAGAAGTGCAGTGCAAGTTAATGCATTTAATTTATTATAAGGTTGGGTGTTTCACCAATTGCATCCCTCACTATACAATAACTGTTCAAGGGAGAACAGAAGAGTCAGAAAGGCAGAAATTGCTGGAAAAGACTCAGCAGGTTTGGCAGCATCTGTGGAGAGAGATCAGAGTTAATGCTTCAGGTCTAGTGACCTGCTGGACTCAGCAAACTTGCTGAGTTTTTCCAGCAATTTCTGTTTTGGTTTCTGATTTCCACCATAAGCAGTTCTTTCAGTTTTTTATTTAGAGTTAGAAAGGCATTTGCTGTTGTAAACACTCTGGTTGTTATGTAAAATTCATTCCATTGTCCAGAATGGAATGCCTAGATGCAGAGAACATCAAGCAAATCCAAGACATTTTTGTTTTAAAAATGTCACGTTATACCAATATTAGATCTATAACAACAATAATCTGTGGCAATATCTGGGGTGGTATGATGGCTGAATGTTTACTGCTGCCTCACAGCGTCAGAGATCCAATTTGATTCCACCCTCAGACAACTGTCTGGGTGGAATTTGCACTTTGTCCCTTTGTCTGCATGGGTTTCCACTGACAGTCCAAAGATGTAAAGGTCAGGTGGATTGGCCATGGGAAATGCAGGGTTACAGAGACAGGGTAGGGGGTGGATCTGGGTGGAAAGCTGTTCAAAGGGTCAATGTGGACTTGATGGGCCGAATGGTCTGCTTCCTCACTGTAGGGATTCTTTAATTAAATCTGTATCAACCATGGTATGAAGAGTACCAGTACTGGATCTGTAAGAAACCTGATACAAGTTGTATCATTGTCAAATATGCATTAATGTTGACTTTGAGAGTGTTACTGATTCATCATTGATCATGAAGAGTATTAGCACCAGATATGGTTTACACAAGAATATCAATACCAGGTGATATAAGAGTGTAAGCTCCCACTCTGTCGCTAAAATGCTATAAGGAAGGTGAATGAGGATCTCCCCACTTGTTACCTGCATTCTTGGCCAGAAAGAATGCTTGGCCTTTTTTTGAAGGTAACAATGGAAAAGTCAATATTTCCGTTCAGTAATGAAGTCAGGACAGAAAATGAGATGTCAGGCTCAAGTTATGGATTATATTGATTCTTATTTTGTTGTTTGTTCTGCAGATCTCTGGCAGTTGGTACTAACTCTGGTTATAAGCTTTTCTCATTGACGTCGGTGGACAGGTTGGAGGAAATCTACAAATGCAGTGAGTCACAGTTCTTTTAAAATTTTGAACCTTTGACAATGAAATACTATTGCTGCTTTTGAGGAATCTCCTGTAAATGTCAAATCTTTATAGTACATAAAATAGCAATTTTAGATACATTTGTGGCACAGCAGCATTTTATGCATATTCAGATTCAGGTGACAAACAGGTTAAAAAAAATTGTTTCTACAGGAATGTAAATATATTGTACAATGAAAGCCAGAAAAACAGCAAAGTGCCTGTTAACCAGAATGAAGGAGAGAGCATTGTGTTTTAATTTACTTAGTGCATTTCATTGTGGTCATGACCAATGGAATGGAACTGTTTCTGTTTTCAGAACCACAAAAGCAGATCGGATGAAGCAATCTGAAAGATGCCCACGTGTACAACACACACTTTACCATTCAGCTTCTAAAATACATTGAATTGCAAATATTAAAAGATCAGCAGCACTCTTGTAAAAATTTTGCACCGGCAACCTCAGTATTTTAATACTAGCCAACATCTCATTTGACAGGAACGTTTGATCCTCCCCAAGCCCCTAGTCATCATAGAATCCCTGCAGTGTGGAAGCAAGCCATTTGGCCCATTGAGTCTACACTGACCCTCCAAGGAGCATCCCACCCAGACCTACCTACTCACCAAAACTATCCCTGTAACCCTTAATCTCCCGTGGCTAATCTAACTACCTTGCAATTTAAATAACAAAGTGTGCAGCTGAATTAACACAGCAAGCCAAGCAGCATCTCAAGAGCACAAAAGCTGACATTTTGGGCCTAGACCCTTCATCAGAGCGGGGGATGGGGAGAGGATTCTGAAATGAATAGGGAGAGAGGGGGAAGCGGACTGAAGATGGATAGAGGAGAAGATAGGTGGAGAGGAGAGTATAGGTGGGGAGATGGGGAGGGGATAGGTCAGTCCAGGGAGGACAGACTGATCAAGGAGGCGGGATGAGGTTGGTAGGTGGGAAATGGAGGTGCAGCTTGACGTGGTAAATCTCCCCCTCCCCCACTGCATCCCAAAACCAGCCCAGTTTGCCGCCTTCCCCCACTGCATCACAAAACCAGCCGAGCTCGTCCCCACCTCCCTAAGCTGTTCTTCCTCTCACCTATCCCCTCCTCCCACCTCAAGCCGCACCTCCATTTCCCACCTACCGACCTCATCTCACCTCCTTGACCTGTCCGTCCTCCCCGGACTGACCTATCCCCTCCCCACCTCCCCACCTATACTCTCCTCTCCACCTATCTTCTCCTCTCTCCCTATTTATTTCAGAACCCTCTCCCCATCCCCCTCTCTGATGAAGGGTCTAGGCCCGAAACGTCAGCTTTTGTGCTCCTGAGATGCTGCTTGGCCTGCTGTGTTCATCCAGCTCCACACTTTATTATCTTGGATTCTCCAGCATCTGCAGTTCCCATTATCTCTTGCCCTGCAATTTAGCATGGCCAGTCCATCTAATCTGTACATCTTTGGACTGTGGAAGGAAACCAGATGACCAAAGGAAACTCATGTAGACATGGTAGGAATGTGCAAAATCTGCACAGTTGCCTGAGGGCAGAACCGATCCCAGGTCACTGGCACTGTGAGCCACCGTGCCGTCCCAGCTAGCTCCTTCACCAGACAGATGAAGAAAATGCATTAAAATCAAATAATCCTGAGCAGTGTTGAAAAGTACAGGACAATATTTGCTGTTGCAAAAGCTTGGAGCTGAACTTAACTTAGTATTTATACACCGAACATCTAAATTCCAAAGTTGCTGTTTTTTGAGGTTAGAATAAAAAAGGGAAATGACAGGAGTGTTTTATGGAGCTATTGAAAATGAAAGCAGAAAAGTATTGAAATGCTGACAAAATTTAACCTGCAAACTCTGGCTTTTTTTGCTGAGAGATAAAGAGTCCCGTTTATCTCTCCTGTTCTCAGTGAGACGTGGCTCAACTAAACAGCATTTTTACACAGTATGAGTGAGGTTAAGCTGCACGCAGCTGATAGTGTAAATAAACCCAGTTCCCTTAGCCTGATGACATTGTAGGCCATCAAAACCTTGCTCTGTGGGGAAAGTTTTCAACTTGTAAATGGGTTTGAGCGCAGGTTGGAACACATACTGAAGAAAATGTGAGCACGCAGGAAGCTCACTGCATTTACTGACTTTCAGATTTTGATTCAGAACGTTAGAATGGTTATTGGGAGAGATGTTACCAAATAGGATCATAGTCATACAGCATAGAAACATGGTCTTCGGCTCACCATATATATTTCAACCAACAAATGCCAAACTACACTAATATATTCAGAGATAATGGGAACTGCAGATGCTGGAGATAGCAAGATAATAAAATGTGAGGCTGGATGAACACAGCAGGCCAAGCAGCATCTCAGGAGCACAAAAGCTGACGTTTCGGGCCTAGACCCTTCATCAGAGACGGGGATGGTGGGAGGGAACTGGAATAAATAGGGAGAGAGGGGGAGGCGGACCGAAGATGGAGAGTAAACAAGATAGGTGGAGAGAGTGTAGGTGGGGAGGTAGGGAGGGGATAGGTCAGTCCGGGGAAGACGGACAGGTCAAGGAGGTGGGATGAGGTTAGTAGGTAGCTGGGGGTGCGGCTTGGGGTGGGAGGAAGGGATGGGTGAGAGGAAGAACCGGTTAGGGAGGCAGAGACAGGTTGGACTGGTTTTGGGATGCAGTGGGTGGGGGGGAAGAGCTGGGCTGGTTGTGTGGTGCAGTGGGGGGAGGGGATGAACTGGGCTGGTTTAGGGATGCAGTAGGGGAAGGGGAGATTTTGAAACTGGTGAAGTCCACATTGATACCATATGGCTGCAGGGTTCCCAGGCGGAATATGAGTTGCTGTTCCTGCAACCTTCGGGTGGCATCATTGTGGCAGTGCAGGAGGCCCATGATGGACATGTCATCAAGAGAATGGGAGGGGGAGTGGAAATGGTTTGCGACTGGGAGGTGCAGTTGTTTGTTGCGAACTGAGCGGAGGTGTTCTGCAAAGCGGTCCCCAAGCCTCCGCTTGGTTTCCCCAATGTAGAGGAAGCCGCACCGGGTACAGTGGATGCAGTATACCACATTGGCAGATGTGCAGGTGAACCTCTGCTTAATGTGGAATGTCATCTTCGGGCCTGGGATGGGGGTGAGGGAGGAGGTGTGGGGACAAGTGTAGCATTTCCTGCGGTTGCAGGGGAAGGTGCCGGGTGTGGTGGGGTTGGAGGGCAGTGTGGAGCGAACAAGGGAGTCACGGAGAGAGTGGTCTCTCCGGAAAGCAGACAGGGGAGGGGATGGAAAAATGTCTTGGGTGGTGGGGTTGGATTGTAAATGGCGGAAGTGTCGGAGGATAATGCGTTGTATCCGGAGGTTGGTAGGGTGGTGTGTGAGAACGAGGGGGATCCTCTTGGGGCGGTTGTGACGGGGGCGGGGTGTGAGGGATGTGTCGCGGGAAATGCGGGAGACGCGGTCAAGGGCGTTCTCGATCACCGTGGGGGTAAAGTTGCGGTCCTTAAAGAACTTGGACATCTGGGATGTGCGGGAGTGGAATGTCTTATCGTGGGAGCAGATGCGGCGGAGGCGGAGGAATTGGGAATAGGGGATGGAATTTTTGCAGGAGGGTGGGTGGGAGGAGGTGTATTCTAGGTAGCTGTGGGAGTCGGTGGGCTTGAAATGGACATCAGTTACAAGCTGGTTGCCTGAGATGGAGACTGAGAGGTCCAGGAAGGTGAGGGATGTGCTGGAGATGGCCCAGGTGAACTGAAGGTTGGGGTGGAAGGTGTTGGTGAAGTGGATGAACTGTTCGAGTTCCTCTGGGGAGCAAGAGGCGGCGCCGATACAGTCATCAATGTACCGGAGGAAGAGGTGGGGTTTGAGGCCTGTGTAGGTGCGGAAGAGGGACTGTTCCACGTAACCTACAAAGAGGCAGGCATAGCTGGGGCCCATGCGGGTGCCCATGGCTACCCCCTTAGTCTGTAGGAAGTGGGAGGAGTCAAAAGAGAAGTTGTTGAGTGTGAGGACGAGTTCAGCTAGGCGGATGAGTGTGTCGGTGGAGGGGGCCTGGTTGGGCCTGCGGGACAGGAAGAAGCGGAGGGCCTTGAGGCCATCTCCATGCGGAATGCAGGTGTACAGGGACTGGACGTCCATGGTGAATATGAGGTGTTGGGGGCCAGGGAATTGGAAGTCCTGGAGGAGGTGGAGGGCGTGGGTGGTGTCACGGACGTAGGTGGGGAGTTCCTGGACCAAAGGGGAGAAAATGGAGTCCAGATAGGTGGAGATGAGTTCGGTGGGGCAGGAGCAGGCTGAGACGATGGGTCGACCAGGGCAGGCAGGTTTGTGGATTTTGGGAAGGAGATAGAAACGGGCCGTGCGGGGTTGGGGAACAATGAGGTTGGAGGCTGTGGGTGGGAGGTCCCCTGAGGTGATGAGGTAATATATTTACTTCTTCTTGGTCCATAATCCACTACGCCCATGCATTTTAAGTGCTCATTCAGTTGCTTCCTGAATGTTGTGACAGTCTTTGCCGCCAGCACTCTCAGGCAGCTTGTTCTATATTTCTGCCACCCTCTGGGTGAAAAAGATCTTTCTCTCAGATCTCCTTGAAACAACTTATCCTCATCTTAGATAATTGTAACAGAAATAATGAGAACTGCAGATGCTGGAGAATCCAAGATAATAAAGTGTGAAGCTGGATGAACACAGCAGGCCAAGCAGCATCTCAGGAGCACAAAAGCTGACGTTTCGGGCCTAGACCCTTCATCAGAGAGGCGGATGGGGAGAGGGTTCTGGAATAAATAGGGAGAGGGGGGAGGCAGACCAAAGATGGAGAGAAAAGAAGATAGATGGAGAGGAGAGGATAGGTGGGGAGGTAGGGAGGGGATAGGTCAGTCCGGGGAAGACAGACAGGTCAAGGAGGTGGGATGAGGTTGGTAGGTAGGAGATGGACGTGCGGCTTGAGGTGGGAGGAAGGGATGGGTGAGAGGAAGAACAGGTTAGGGAGGCAGAGACAGGCTGGGCTGGTTTTGGGATGCAGTGGGGGGAGGGGACGTGCTGGGCTGGTTGTGTGATGCAGTGAGGGGAGGGGACAAACTGGGCTGGTTTTGGGATGCGGTGGGGGAAGGGGAGATTTTGAAGCTGATGAAGTCCACATTGATACCATTGGGCTGCAGGGTTCCCAAGCGGAATATGAGTTGCTGTTCCTGCAACCTTCGGGTGGCATCATTGTGGCACTGCAGGAGGCCTATGATGGACGTGTCATCTAAAGACTCATCTCCACCTAACTGCACTCCATTTTCTCCCCTTTGGTCCAGGAACTCCCTACCTACGTCCGTGACACCACCCACGCCTTCCACCTCCTCCAGAACTTACAATTCCCTGGCCCCCCAACACCTCATTTTCACCATGGACGTCCAGTCCCTATACACCTGTATTCCTCATGCAGATGGCCTCAAGGCCCTCCGCTTTTTCCTGTCCCGCAGGCCCGACCAGTCCCCCTCCACCGATACTCTCATCTGCCTAGCCGAACTCATCCTCATCCTCAACAACTTCTCTTTCGATTCCTCCCACTTCCTACAGACAAAAGGGTTGGCCATGGGTACCCACATGGGCCCCAGCTATGCCTGCCTCTTTGTAGGTCACGTGGAACAGTTCCTCTTCTGCACCTACACCGGCCCCAAACCCCACCTCTTCCTCCGTTACATTGATGACTGTATCGGCGCCACCTCTTGCTCCCCAGAGGAGCTCGAACAGTTCATCCACTTCACCAACACCTTCCACCCCAACCTCAAGTTCACCTGGGCCATCTCCAACACATCCCTCACCTTCCTGGACCTCTCAGTCTCCAACTCAGGTAACCAGCTAGAAACTGATGTCCATTTCAAGCCCACCGACTATCACAGCTACCTAGAATACCCCTCCTGCAAAAATTCCATCCCCTATTCCAAATTCCTCTGCCTCCGCCGCATCTGCTCCCAGGATGAGGCATTCCACTCGTGCACATCCCAGAAGTCCAAGCTCTTCAAGGACCGCAACTTTCCCCCCGCAGTGGTCAAGAACGCCCTAGACCACGTCTCCCGCATTTCCCGCACCCTGCCCCCGCCACAACTGCCCCAAGAGGATCCCCCTCATTCTCACACACCACCCCACCAACCTCCAGATACAATGCATCATCCTCCGACACTTCCACCGTCTACAATCTGACGCCACCACCCAAGACATTTTTCCATCCCCACCCTTGTCTGCCTTCCGGAGAGACCACTCTCTCCATGACTCCCTTGTCCGCTCCACACTCCCCTCCAACCCCGTTACACCCGGCACCTTCCCCTGCAACCGCAGGAAGTGCTACACTTGCCCCCACACCTCCTCCCTCACCCCCATCCCAGGCCCCAGGATGATTATCCATATTAAGCAGAGGTTCACCTGCACATCTGCCAATGTGGTATACTGTATCCATTGTACCCAGTGTGGCTCCCTCTACATTGGGGAAACCAAGCGGAGGCTTGGGGACCATTTTGCAGAACGCCTCCACTTGGTTCGCAATAGACAACTGCACCTCCCAGTTGCGAACCATTTCAACTCCCCCTCCCATTCTTTAGACTACATGTCCATCATGGGCCTCCTGCTGTGCCACAATGATGCCACCTGAAGGTTGCAGGAACAGCAACTCATATTCCGCTTGGGAACCCTGCAGCCCAATGGTATCAATGTGGACTTCACAAGCTTCAAAATCTCCCCTTCCCCCACCGCATCCCAAAACCAGCCCAGTTTGTCCCCTCCCCCCACTGCATCACAAAACCAGCCCAGCCTGTCTCCGCCTCCCTAACCTGTTCTTCCTCTCACCCATCCCTTCCTCCCACCTCAAGCCGCACCTCCATTTCCTACCTACTACCTCATCCCACCTCCTTGACCTGTCTGTCTTCCCTGGACAGACCTATCCCCTCCCTACCTCCCCACCTACACTCTCCTCTCCACCTAGCTTCTTTTCTCTCCATCTTCGGTCCGCCTCCCCCTCTCTCCCTATTTATTCCAGAACCCTCTCCCCATCCGCCTCTCTGATGAAAGGTCTAGGCCCGAAACGTCAGCTTTTGTGCTCCTGAGATGCTGCTTGGCCTGCTGTGTTCATCCAGCTTCACACTTTATTATTTTATCCTCATCTTAAACTTATGCCCTCTGGTTTAAGACACGCCAGCAGTGAGCAAAAGAATCTCAGGATCTACACCATTTATACCTCCCATAATTTTGTACACCTCCTCTGCTCCAGCAAAATCAAACTCGGCCTATCCAGTCTCTCCTTATAACTGAAACTTTTCATCCCAGGCAACAAACGTACGTATTATTCCATCTATAGTCTAAACAATGCTCTATAAAGTTGCAACAAAACTTCCTTGCTCCTATATTCTACATCCCTAATGAAGACCAGCATTCTGTCTGCTTTCTTCACCACCCTATCTACCTGCACTCACGCCTTCACGAATCAATGGACTTGCATACTACGGTCCCTTGATTTCCTAGGGATCTACCAAAGATTGTATAAATCCTTCTCTTATTAGACTTCCCAAAATGCATCACCCCACACTTAACAGTATTGTACTTCATTTGCCATTGCTCTGCCCAATTTACCAGCTGATCAATAACAGATTGTTGCCTGCGACCTTCCTCCTCACTCTCAACAACACCAATTTTCAAGTCATATGCAGTTTTACTAGTTATACCTTCTGCATTCATATCCAAGTCGTTAATGCACATTACAAACAGCAAGAATTCTAGCACTGATTCCTGTGATACACGGGTTGAACACAGGCTTCCAATCACAAAAACCCACCCTCCACTAATCACCCTTTGCTTCCTATTTGTAAGCCAGGCTTGAATCCAGTTTGCCAACTTGCCTTGGATCCCATGGGCTCTTGCCTTTGATGTGGGACCTTGTCAAAGGCCTGACTGAAATCCATGTAAACCACATCAACTGCACTATCACTCATCGAGATAGTTAGTCAAGTTTTCTAAAAATACACTAAATGAGTCTGACAGGATTTCCCTCCATCAAATTGACTGATGCTAAGTCTTAAATTGGAGCAATGTTGCAACATACTTTCCCAAGTTCAAAGTTGCATCCATAATTTTCCTCAGTGTCATAAAAGCTACTAGTAAAAGCAAGGGCAGACACGCTGGCAATTGAAGGATCTGATTAAAACTGATGCAGAGATTTCAAAAATGGCATGTGCACACAGCTCTGATCTTGCCTATTATTATGGAAGGGCTTTGTTCACTGTGCTTCTGCTGAGAATTTACATTTTTTGGAGATTTTCTGAATCCCGTCATGGTGGGTTGGCAATCTTAGACTTGACCTCAGTAGGAACAATGTGACCAGCAGCTAAGCATCAGCATGAGGACGAACAGCAGCCTGCTATTCTGAGATTTATTGCTGGATACCAGAATGGGGAGGAGCAGCGGGCTGCAGCTCATAGGAGGAATAACATGGTGTATAGCCAGAAGATGAGCTTCCTTGACATATCTGAACAGCTATATTTCAGGAGTTCAAGGCAATAGAGCCAAATGGGTGACAGATGTCTGAGAAACAAACCTGATCTCCACTAGATGTGATGTCCACTGTTAACAAAGACAGTTAAAATGACTGCTGCTCTCAACCTTTTGGCCACTGGACCATTCCTGGGCTCTGCTAGATATCCAGGATCTCCCAGTTTCAGCCAAAGCAAGTGACAAGTGACTGATGGATTGTTTTTTCAGGATCAGTAATTGTGAATTCCGTCTTTGTTGACATCAATCAGAATTTGCAAGAAATTGAGTATGTATTGCTGGTGAGGTTCTCACAGGGAAATGTCAATTGCACACACAGAAATTCATGCTCCCTTAGAACAGCTAGCAGTATCCTCCAACTTGCATGGGCTTCCTCTCCATTACTGTGTAGCTGGTGTGTAACCACAAAATGTTGGTGCAACCATGGACAGTAGTTCTAGGGAGCTGTCATGATTTTTTCTTCCTGTGGCAGTTTTATCTCACTGAAGATGTTGCTGGGAGATGAGAGATACCCACTTCAAGCCAGCAATACCTATAAAAACAAAAACGCGCGAATGAAACACAGTGATAATCCAGTGACTGAACATGTAGTCAGCATGCTGAAGACATGTTTCAAGTATCCTCAATGGATCTGGAGGTTCCCTTCAGCACATAACCAGGTTGTTCACAATGTTGTGATGTGTTGCATTGCCTACAGTGTTGTGCAGTAGTAAGGTTTGGAGCTGTAAGAGCTACAAATCATAGAACATTTTTGGATTCTTGTTGGTTTCTTCCTCATTTTGCTAGTGAAGTTTATCCCTGTCCAGTTCCTTGCAGACCCTGTCAGTATTCCGTGCATTAAACTGGCACACAATCCTTGACTAACCTGAATCTACCATGAAACCAGTTTCTTTCTCTTTTTGTTTAAGTTTGTATTTCTGATGAATCTTTAAAGTGGCCCTTCAAATACTAAATATGAGGTGAGGTGATGTCATACACGTCATCAACCTGCAGCTGCACATTGCTTCTGAAGTAAAATGCTAATAAAGTGGCTGCATTAAAATACCACAGATGGATGAATTAAAATTCTGTATTAGTGATCCCAGCTGTTATTGGAAACCTGTGGCTCTAAATGCATCTGAGTTTTAAGTAAGACTGCAATTCTTGTGCTTGGATAGGGGGACCAGTTTAATAAGGCAAATGTAGAGAGCTAGTGCAACTCCGTATAATAGCGAGGCCCTGAATGCCTACTGAGACAGATTCCCCTTTGTGAAAACAGGGCCGTTTTGTACAGACACCATGAAACTAAATGTGGTGCTAACTTAAAAGTCAAAACATCTTTAGCAAACAAACTATCCCTTACTTAACTACTCAACTACCCTCAGATGCTTGCTTCCCACCACGTTTTGACCCCAAACACAAGCCCTGACACTCTCTGTCAAAGTGTGACCTTGCATGTAAAGTGACGACATGTAATTAGATGATGTACAAGGCATGTATTTGAGAAACAAGAAGGGCTCAGAGATAGAGCCCAGGGGGAAATGCAGCAGTAACAGCTTGAGGGGAAGTTACTGTGGATGTTTCTCTGGCTATGACTGGATATGTAGGAATGGAATCAGCTCAGGCATTCAGCTTAGGCCTAGCCATCAGTTTAAAATAAAACTCAGCAGCATCACAGGCACCGATCTGGGAGCCTATTTCCAGGGCCAGTCCAGGCTGTGTTTCCTCAAACTAGGATTCCCCCTTACGGAGAACTATTGAGGCTGGAGCTTCTTCAAAGAATAACTCTAATCTATATCTGTTTCATTTCAATTAACTTCTCTCATTTGCTGAATGCTGGGCTGTCAATTGCATATGTTCTTGTTGAAGATGAATTGAGTCAGAGCAACAACCAAAAACGTCACCAGGGTATTCCAGAACAAAATCTTGAAAGTTGTACTATTCAAAATCTTACCATCATTAACATGCAAGTAAGATTCAAGACAGGGCAGCCACAGTATAATGCTTATTTGTGACCTGTGCTCATGTTTGCTGCAACACCTTGGGTTTCTAAAGCATCTTTAACATGGTGAGCACCTTAAATGCTTCACAGCAATGAAAACAAAATGGACACCGTGCCAAAGGAAGTGATATCGTGGAGAGAAGGAATGTTCAGTTACCAGCTGCTTAGAATAAATACTTTGTTCATTTTTTTTGAAGACTGAGAAGTGCTGTTTAATCAGTATTACTCTGCATCCTTGTAGGGAACAGTGAGTGCCTATTTGAGTGCCAAGTAAGCCTTGAGACGTACAGGAATCCATTGTATCATAATTTATCCAGCCAAGCATGCACTTACAAAGGGAACATTTCCAATCGTCACCAACAAGTCACAGAGCCAGACTGTAACAGTCACCAGATCCCGTGTTATTATCACATGTACTTTTTTAAATTTCCTTCCTTATATTTTCAACTCAGTGAGAATGTATTTATTTAGTACCTTATCATGTCTCCCAGGAAACCTTTCAAAGTACCCCCCATCTGAACTACTTTTGAAGCTCGCTTGTTGCTGTTATGTAACCAGAGTTCACATTAAGACTTAAGGGAGTCTTCCTGCTCTTAGCTTTTCGGGTTTTTATAATGTGGGGCTCATTATATCCTTTATTTTTCGTTCCTTCTGTAATTTTCGGGTTTGTAAATCTGAAGTTCGGTATCACTTCATCACTCATAGACTAATGAGATGCAAATTTGAGCTCTGTGGCATTGATAGTTCTGGTGTTAAGGGAGCCCGTTGAGTCAAAAAAATGATTGACACCTTCCTCCAATAATATCTGTGTGGTCTGGGCTGATTGGCATATTGTCCAAGTGGGTTTTAATGTGTATGTCATGGAGTAGGCAGGTCATGACTTCAGTTTGTGTCTAGTACAAATTTGATGCCTTTTGAGGCATTTTGAACTGAACTTACTCCTGACACTTTTTCTTAATTACAAACAATGTAACTTGTGTTCACCTGCTGGAGACATTCCCACACTGGCTGTATGTAAGGAGATCACCATTCAATTTAGAGGTCGGGTGCCCTATACTGTCTTCTTGTTGCAGCAGAGTTAATGAAGATGTTGTTAGGAGTTGAGAATGTTAGAAGGAAGTGGTGCCTGTCAGTGTGTTTGAAAGACCTGCAGTTTACCACCTGCTGTCCATCACAGGACTTTTGTTGCATCTCCTCTTGGGGGGCAGCAGCCTGGCAAAATGGAGCAGAGGTAGTCGAGAAGACCAGCTACTCTCTGAGTTAGAAGGAGAAGGAAGGCTCAGAGCAGGAAGCTGTAATCACCAAGGGTTCTTCAAAGAGAATGTATCTAACTGCATCTCAGTTGAGAGCAGCCTGCCTGGTGACTGTGCCTTCATCTGCAGCGAACCGCAGCTGGCAGCAATGTCACTTCCTCAACCAGCAACTTCAGAGTAGGGTAAGGGCCACACTTCCAGTGATCATCAATGTCAGCAACACTCTCAGTTTCTATACCGCTGGATCCTTGTAGGCTGGAAAAGACATTACCAATATATTGTAGTTCGCCATATTGTTTTGTTCACTCATGGGACACGGTCATCACCGGCTGGGCCAGCATTTATTGCCCATCCCTAGTTGTCCTTACGAAGGGGGTTCTGAGTTTCCGTCTTGAACTGCTGTGGTCCTTGTGCTGTAAGGTAGATCCACAATGCCATTAGGGAGGGAATTCCAGGATTTTGACACAGCAACAGTGAAGGAATGGCAATATATTTCCAGGTCAGGATGATGAGTGGTTTGGAGGGGAAATTCCAGACGGTTCCCATAAATCTGCTGCCCTTGACCCTCTAGATGGAAGTGGTCATGGATTTGGAAGGTGCTGTCTGAGGATCTTTGGTGAATTTCTGCACTGCGTCTTGTCGATACAACACTTCTGAGCATCAGTGGTGGAGGGACTGGATGTTGGTTGATATGGTGTCTGTTAAACAGGCTGCTTTGTCCCAGAAAGAGTCCAGCTTCTCGCATGCTTTTGGAGCAGCACCCATCCAGGCAAGTGGGGAGTATTCCATCACACTCTTGACTTGTGCCTTATACATGGGGACGGTCTTGGGGAGTCAGGCGATGAGTTACTCATTGCAGTATTCCTAGCCTCTGACCTACTGTTGCAGCCACTGTATCTATCATGAGTCCAGTTGGGTTTCTGGTCTATGGTAACCCCCAGATGTTAATGATGGGGTATTTAGGGATGGTAATGCCATCGGTTGTCAATGGTTAGATTGTCTCTTATTGGAGATGGGCATCGCTTGACATTTGTCTGGCATGAAAGTTACTTGCCACTTTCGAGCCCAAGCCTGAGTATTCTCCAGGTTATGTGCATTTGAACACGGACTGCTTCATTATACATTGTACAATCATTGGCAAACATCCCTAGTTCTGACCTTGTGGTGGCAGGAAGATCATTGATGAAGTCACTAAAGATGGTTGGGTTTAGACAGTAGGGCACTACCCTGATGAACTCCTGCAGAGATGTCGCAGACCTGAGATGATTGACCTCCAGTAAGCTCAACTATCTTCCTGTGTGCCAGGTCCAACTCCAACCAGCAGAGATTTTCCTCTAATTCCCATTCATTTGAGGTTTGCTCATGCTCCTTGATGCCACGCTTGATCAACTGCAGGCTTGGTGTCAAGGGCAGTCACTCTCACCTCACCTGTGAATTCAATGTATGAACCAAGGCTATAATTTGGTAAGGAGCTGGGTGGCCTTGGCAGAACTCAGTCTGAGTATCAGTGAGTAGCCAGCTCAGTTCACAAACAATACGGATTCTCTTATTCTGCAACTTGCCTTAGCTCATGAGGTCCATTCTAACTGCTTATAGTATTCTGTCTAATGCACCTCATATGACTTTCAGCATGCGTCTAAATTCTTCTGGATCCCAGAAATTGGCTGTGGGTTTTGATTGTCTCCCTAAATCAACTGTGCCAGTCTTAAACACATCCTTGTCTATCACAAGTGCTGTACTTGAAGTTGTTACTTTTATCGGTTTTCCCAGCATTTCTTATGAATCGTCATGTATTCTGCCGTCATCTCCTTCCCACTCTGTATGTGTGGTCATGATTCCTTTTATGTGCAAAAAGCACACACTGTTTAAAAGTAAACGACTCTCTGTAGAGTTGTAGGGAACAGCACAGAATTTGCATCTACCTTACACCATCACAGATGCAAACTTGTTTATTAAGATCATGCTTCTCTCAGGAAGCACTGTAACCTGCTGGCCCAGACACATAGGTGACATAGTGTGCCACTGAATGGTGAGAAAGCATCTTGCTTCTATTTAACATGTGATGAATTTCTGACCTGGCCTGTTATCATTAGAATGCCTACAGTGTGGAAGCAGGCAATTTGGCCCATCAAGTCAACACACCAACCCTTCAAAGAGTATCTCATCCAGACCCAGTCCCCAGTATGCCTGTCACCCCCTGCCCCCTGTCTTTCCCTGTAATCCTGCATTTCCCATGGCTAAACTACCCAGCCTACACATCCCTAGACACTATGGACAACTTAGCATGGCCAACCCATCTAACCTACACATCTTTGGACTGTGGGAGGAAACCCAAGCAGACATGGGCAGCATGTCCAAACTCCACACAAACAGTTGCCCGAGGGTGGAATTGAACCAGGTCCCTGGCGCTGTGAGGCAGCAGTGCCAACCACTGAGCCATTGTGCCACCTAAATGCTGTTATTTGAGCTGGTGAATGGAAGTTCAAGATGTTCTTGCAGAGTGGGATTAGATTACAACCCGCTGAGAAAGTTTGGGTAAGGGCTATAGAGAGACGGGGAGGGGGAGGGGGAGAGATACTGCTGTCAGCCATGCCTTTGTTTTTTTCCTTCTTTCCTTCCTCTTTCTCTCCTTCCCCCCCAAAAAAAACACAGTTCCACATCCCCCCTCTTCGTTACTGAGCTGCTCACTGTTTCTCCAATCACAAGTCATCTCTAAACCACCCAGCACATTCCCCCCCCCAATCATTGGACCAATCAGCAGCAAACATGGCAAAGATCTAGCCTGCGTGTGTGAGTGATAATGGGAACTGCAGATGCTGGAGAATCCAAGATAATAAAATGTGAGGCTGGATGAACACAGCAGGCCCAGCAGAAGCCGCATCTCCATCTCCTACCTGCTAACCTCATCCCACCTCCTTGACCTGTCCGTACTCCCTGGACTGACCTATCCCCTCCCTACCTCCCCACCTATACTCTCCTCTCCACCTATCTTCTTTTCTCTCCATCTTCGGTCCACCTCCCCCTCTCTCCCTATTTATTCCAGAACCCTCACCCCATCCCCCTCTCTGATGAAGGGTCTAGGCCCGAAACATCAGCTTTTGTGCTCCTGAGATGCTGCTTGGCCTGCTGTGTTCATCCAGCCTCACATTTTATTATCAAAGATCTAGCCTGCGTTTGGAGGAGCAGCTGTTCATCATTTCCTTCCATTTATGTATTGGTGACTTCTGTCTGATTTGTTGCCACCTTGAGTGAATTTTCCTGTGTGGTTTGGAGACCTCTAGAGACAGATTCGTCTGCTCGAAAGGTGATTTCATGTGCTTCGTTATTAAACATTTCACTGTCCTCTGCAATAACTCAGGAATCATGCTTCACAATTGCAACATGACTGCACAAGCAGTATTTTACCTAAAATCAGTTTTATCTTTTGGATCTCTACATTCCATGCGTGCTGACACTAAATTACAATACATTGAAATATACCAAACATAGACCAGATGATGTGGAACCAGGAAGATAGATTTGTGGCAGCAATCTCTTCAAATGCTTCTGTTACTATGGTTATGTCATCCACTTAAGCTGTACAGTCACTCTTTTGGTATAAACAGTGCCAAGACCAACATGTCCCAGACTCTCAATGAGCGACCTTCATATTCCCTCAGACTTCCAATTTTGCCTTGTTGCTTACGATTAATAGATCCCTATTCAGCAGAACTGAAAGCCCTCTTTAGCTCCGTCTGAAGATCCTACAATTAATAGGTCACATGTACAATGTGAACACACAGCGGAGGTATATTATTTACATCTTTCCTCTCAAACTCTTTCAAGGTGTTGAGGGCCTCTACTGCCCCACAATCTTTTTTTTATTTAAAGAAAATTCATTTTATTTCTAACAGGGTCAGTGTTTCAGATTTGGGAATATTCTTGTCATTCTTTTGCATGCCTTTTCTTGTTGTAGGAAAGTTTAGCTGACTTGGAGATTTGAGATCTGAGTTCTTGGAAATCGGATTATGTGCTCTGGCATCTGTATTATCAGCTTACCACCTGCGGGAACATTCTTTGTAGCTTGTATTTCAGGACAATTATTTTATGCGTAATTGGAGAGGTGGCATTATGTGCTTTCTGGAGCATAATAGTGAGTAGGATTACAGGCTTAGAGGGAATCTGAGACTTTTAATCAGGGTATTAAATAACACTGGAGGCATCGGTGTGTGACTCGACATTTTATAAGCCAGCATGTTGTGACTTGAAGAGTCATGGGGATGGGATTTCTAGCTTTGCGTTATGGAATGAGCACTGAGCATTTTTTGGATTACTGTCAGAAAGGAATTTGGGATTCTGTCACCCCTCTTGAACATTGGATGTCTGAACAATAGAGGGAGTTATAAACACCGATTTAAAAACTGGATCTAAATTAATTTAGAATATCACTGCTTTAGGGCATGGCAGTAGCTGTATAGGATAGTTTAGTGATTTAGTTCCTGGGCTTCAAGTCCTACTGGTCCAGAAATACAGTGTCACATCCTACTGTGGCAGTTGGGAGGTTCAAATTAATTCATGAAATCTCTTTTTTGGAATGGAAACCAATTCTATTCATAAAATGCTGGATTGTTGTAAAAATTCATCAGATTCTCAAATGTTCTTTGGTGATGGAAATCTGCTGTCCTTTGCCCACGGTGGCTCCATCCTACAATATTGTGATTGACTCTTAACTGTCCTCTAAAATGACCATATAAAACTCCTACAGAAAGTGTAAGAAAAATACAGTGAGACAGACAGATTGGCACCAGATAAGACAAAGACACACCTAAGTACAGTCAATGCTTCAAAGTCTTCCTCTTTAATGTTTTGGAACTTGTGTTAGAATGGAGCGAGCTGTCCCACAGGCTACTGAAACAACAGCCTGACAGTGTGATATTCACAGAATCACATCTTCCTGCCAACACCCTAGACTTCTCCTTCACCATGCCTGTAAAAGCCCTATCCCATTGTTGGATAGATCTATCAGAGGTGGTGACATGATGGTTGTGTACAGCTGGGAAGGATTAGAGGTGGGAATCCTTATCATTAACCCTGAACCCCATGAAGTCTCATGATATCAGGCCAAACTTGGACAGGAAAACCTCATGCTGATTGCCATGTACATCCCTCATTTAAGTGATGAATCAGTAAATTCCCAAGTTGGAGGGAGCAATGTTTGCCAAGCTAGAGAATGTACTCCAAGTGAGAGCCTTGAATATCCATTGCTAAGAGAGCTGAAACCTGCCACCAAGTTAGCTCGCTCGCACCATTAGCAACTGAGTTGCTTGAACCTTGGAGAATCTGTGTACCATATTAGCTTTCAACCGGTGGTAGGAGCGCTAACACAAAGTAAAAATAACTTGACTTCCTCCTCACCAAGTGCCTGTTGGAGATGCATCTGTGCCTATTGATATGAGTGATCGCTGTACACTATGTGGTGATGAAGTCCCCTTTTCGCACAGAGGATACCCTCCAATTCTGCTGTGAAAGATCAACTAAGTGAGATGGATTGAGAACATCAGACAACTTAGCTACAAGGATTTGTGGATCAGCAGTAGCAAAATTAAATGCAAGCCCCATTTGTAAACTCATGGGCCTGCATATCCCTCACTCTGCAACAATCTGTTAACTAGGAGACCAACCTGATTCAGTGAAGGGTGGAGAAGAACATGCAAGGCGGTGTACTAAAAATGGGATGTCACCTTGATGAAGTTACAGCAGATGTACATTTGTGTCAAACAGCAGAGAGAGCACGTTATAAATAACACTAAGCAATGTCACAACCAACAGTTCTGGTCTGACATCTGCTGTCATGCACATCCAACCTTGACTGGTGTTGACAATTGAACAACAAGAGGAAGAGACTTCATAACATCCCACCTTCAGTGATGACCGAGCAGACGACAAGATTCAAGCTTTTGGAGCCATCCTGGGCTAGAAGCATTGATTGAATATCTTATCTCAGTTTCCCCCTGTGGTTCGTACCCTGAGTGGCACCATACTTCAGTCAATTAGAATCACTTCACATGAGATGAATAAATCGCTTACAGCACTGGATAAAGCAGACTGTGCGTCCCAAAAGCTATTGAAAACCTGTGCTCCAAGCATAATCCCACCCCCTAGCCAAGTAGTTTCTGAACAGTTACAATACCGACATCAATTTGAACAATTGCCCAGCTATGTCTTTACCATAAAACACAGGAAAATCAATCAAGTCAATGGCTAACCCTTCACTCTACTCTCAGTTATCAATAAAACAATGGGAGGGGGGTATCATTGCCAATGGTGTGTGACCATCAGCTGCAAGTTCTCCTCATCCATCCTTCTTGAGTTCAAAATGTCTGGCCTGTCAATCATCATCAGCGGATGAGTATCCTCAAACTCATTACCTGAAAGAGTTTAGGTGTACCTACACCTGACCGACGGCTGTTGTTCAAGAAGGTGTCTGATCTCCACTCTGTGAAAGACACTTCGGGATGGAAACTTGTGCCATTGCCAGTGATGCTCATGTCCTGTGAAAAATATAAACGCATTCATAATCATCATGCAAGACAAACCACATGAATACAGCAGTGGAAGCACCTTACTCCTGTGCTGTAAAAGTAAAGGGCAGGGAGTAACATGCACCGCATGTTTTGGACAGCACTGTTCCTTTCATTTGCCATTGTTTCTCCTTTTTAACACAAAGTAGGGTGCAGTGCTGGCAGCAATAGCCTGCTTAGTGAAGTGACTGTAGAATTGAGCCACAGCCATTGTGTTACGTGTAAGATGCCTGACCCTGGGAGAGGGTTATGCTGGTTATACTCGTAGGGAGAAAACCATCTAAAACAAAGTTAAAATTTTGCCAGCCATTTGTTCCTCATCATCACTGCGTTCATACTGCAAATGATTTAAAGTATAAAAATGTAGAGTGGTGCTTTCCATGGCCCTGTGCCATTGGTGGGTCCTTGCACGCACATACAGTGATGTACCAGAAAATCAGTTGTAAAATAAGAAATAGCAGTCGTCGTAGTGCTATAACCATATATATGTAGCTACATGGTAGGTGATGCACCTATCAACTGAGAAGTCCTCTGCTCTCTCTCAATTTTTTTATATACAATCCCCTTTTTCATACTTGCAAAATTCCTGATTGTATGCATTATGTTAATAGGACATGATTAATTTGCCTCATGGATGATATTAACTGTGAATCAGGATATAACTGTTCTTTATTGCTATGAATTGTGCCACTGTGTGAATGAATCGCATCAAGTTACACTGTCAGGTAAGTTGCATTTGTAGGTGGCAGTATTTGAGGCTAACACCATCACTAGATGTAGCACCATGCATACTTTTTTTGTTCATGGGATGTGGTTAGGACAAGGGACTCACTGGCTAGGCCAGCATTTATTGCCCATCACTAATTTTCCAGAGTGTTGTTAAGAGCCATCTACATCGCCATGGTTACATGTAGGCCAGAGCAGGTAATGAGGGTAGATTCCTTTTCCTAAAGGATAATAGTGACCCAGACGGACTTTTACAGCAATTAACCACGGTAGCCATTAGGGCTTTTTAAAATCTAATTTCTGTCTCGGTAGGATTTGAACCTCTATTCCTCGAGGTTTTACCTCGGCTTCTGGGTTATTAGTTCAGTGACATTCCCACTATGCCACCGCCTCCCCACCAGTGGGCAAATTGGACAGTCCCAAGATCAATGCAATCCCATTCCCAGTCAGTGAGCATGTTGTTGATCAGCAGTATTCGGTTCTCTGGCTTCAAATTTTGATAATAGGGAAGATGAGCAGAACTTTTTGGAATGATGATCACCAACAATCTGTCCTGGACCACCCACATAGATGTGATGGTCAAGGAAGCACAACCATGCCTCTACTCCCTCAGGAGGCTAAGGAAATTTGGCATATCCATAAGAACCTTCGATAAGGTTTATAGGTGCAGCATAGAAAGCATACAGTCTGAATGCATCACGGCTTATATCGGCAAGTGCTCTCTCCAGGACTGTAAGAAACTACACAAAGTTGCAAACACAGCCCAGACCCTCATCAAGCCAACCTTCCGACCATTGATGACATCTACACTTCTCATTGCTGCAGAAAGGCTGTCAACATCAACAAAGACCCCTCCCACCCCAGTGATAATCTCTTCCAACCCTTCTATCAGGCAGAAGATACAAAAGCTTAAAAACATGTATGCAAAGATTTGAGAACAGCTTTTTCCCTGCTGTTATTAGACTTCTGAATGGCCCCTCAAATTTCAAGTTGATCTTGCTTTTCATGCATCTTTTTTGCAGCCGTAACTTGTTTTCCTCATTCTATTCAATCACCCCATGATCTTTGCACTGCACACAAAACAGAACTTTTCACTGTAGTTAGGTACTTGCGACAATAATAAATCAAATCAAAATTTTATTCTCCAGCCCTCACTTTACTGGAAACTGACACTGAGATGTTGTATGTAAAGCCACGACTGGGTGATAGTAATCTATAATGATACACAACTTTTGTTTGCCTGCATTTTTCTGATTTATTCAATGGGTTGATTTGGCGGTGGAGCCTGATGCACATGGGGTGCCTGGGAACGTGCATGGCAGTAGAAAAGGGGAATTGTCATGTCAACCTATCTGACTCCAATTGCATGCTCCTGCCACTGAATGGTGCAAGTTTATCATTTAAAATATAAAAACAAAGAAGAAAAATATACTACCTCATAATGGGAACTGAAATCCACCTGTCTTGAACTAGAAACTACACTTTGTCTTGATGGCTATGTGCAAGTCACAGGGAATTAAAAGATTTCAGAGATTGGTAAGACAAGCTCAGCTTGTGGAAAATCAAGTTAGCATTACAATAGCAATAACAAAATATCATGGAAGCTGCATTATATTCAATGCATCATCCCCTTGTTTTCTTCATCTTATTTTAAATATTAATTTTTAAAAGGTGTCGCCAACTCTTTTGTAATGCAGAAGTGAGAACAATCCAAAAATGTATTTTTAAAATCTTGAATGGACCAACTACAAAACGTTATGAGTTTAAAAGTGCAGAATATGTTCAGACGAGGGCACCACACCCAGCTACATCCCAAAAATATTCATTTTACTGCCCAGATTACAGTGTGTTTAAAACGTGGTGGGATGTAAAAATATCTGTGACAACTGAAACTTGAGACAGAGCGCAGCAGCTTCCTGCCACATTTACAGTCAGTCATATTAATGTTGTTACCCAACACTCAATCCTGGATCGTAGACTGCTGAATTCAGACCCTGGCCGCTAATCAGTCACGGGCTCAAACTAGCATCCAGAATTCAAATGCAGCCTGGGCCTTAGTACAGCACTGGACACTGTTTATGAATAAGTTTCAAGAGTACCAGCGACAAAAAGTGACTGTGTCCAGGGGACAGTCTTAAGCTGTGTCAGATCTCCTGAACACAATGTTTTCTATGCAACAGCATTAAAAGAAGTTGGTCAGGAAATTGCAAATCATAATTTTCTTTTAAGAATTATGCTGTTGGGATCTGAATTGCATAAGACATTATTAATTATAAGGAGGAGAGAGAGCAGAACCATTTTAAAATCACTGGAAAGGTGTTTATATAACCACGTGGAGAGTTATTACACTAAATAAAAACCAAAAGAACTACAGATGCTGTAAATTCGAAACAAAAACAGAAGTTGCTGGGAAAGCTCAGCAGGTCTGACAGCATCTGTGAAGAGAAATCAGAGTTGACATTTCGGGTCCAGTGACCCTTCTATAGAACTGATGGTAGCTAGGAGAATGTTCATTTAAATGCAGAAGATAGTGTGGGGGGCGGAGGGACGAAAGGTGTAAAAGATAAACAAGGATAGAGCCCAAAGACAGAGAAAAACAGTTGGACAGAGAAAGGAGTGGATAACGATCTGGCTAGGACACTGAATAGCTGTTAGTGGATTCTGTTAGTGGCTAACAATAGGTAGTGTATAATAGCAGACTGTGTGATAACAGTGCCCGCTGTGTGGTGTTGGGGACTGGGACGTGGGAGAGTTCAAGCCATAAAATTGTTGAACTCAGTGTTGAGTCCTGAAGGCTGCACAGTCCCCCAGTGGAAAATGAGGCGTTGTTCTTCCAACTTGAACACTGCAGCAAGTCTGAGACAGAGATGTTGGCCAGGGAACAGGGTGGTGTGTTAAAGTGACAGGCAACAGGTAGCTCGGGGTCTTTTTGCGGGCAGAATGGTCTATGCTTCATTTTCCCACTGCAGAGGAGATCACATTGTCAGTAATGAATGCAGTAGAGTTGCAGACTGTATAGAGATGGAAACCTTGTCCCTGACACTGAAGATATTAGATTCAGGATTACTCCCTCAGTGCACTGAATTGTTAGAAGTGCAATCTGTTGTCTTCCCAGTGATATTTTACACAATGATTCTGCTGACTCAGGTCGGCGTATTTGCCATCATGACACAATTCGAAACAGAGGGGAGAATCGGCTGGTGTTATAACCACTATTTATCTATCGACCAAATTCACCAAAACACATCAGAGATAATTGGAACTGCAGATGCTGGAGAATCCGAGATAACAAAGTGTGAAGCTGGATGAACACAGCAGGCCAAGCAGCATCTTAGGAGCAGGAAAGCTGACGTTTCAGGCCTAGACCTCTGATGAAGGGTCTGGCCCAAAATGTCAGCCTTCTTGCTCCTAAGATGCTGCTTGGCCTGCTGTGTTCATCCAGCTCTACAGCTTGTTATCACCAAAACACATTACTTGTTTTTACCTGCAGTTTGCAGGGGCCATTCCCTCTGGAACTCCCCGTCTTCAGCACGCATATATAAGCATTCGGTATGCCTTGTTCACCACCCTGTCCACTTGTGCGGACAGCTTCAGGAATCTATGGGCTTGTATATCAGTGCTCCCTTTGTTCCTCAGTGCTCCCTGGAGACCTTGTGTATTCGTTATATATTTCCTTCACTTATTAGACCTCCCAAAGTGCATCATCTTGCACTTATCAGGATTAAATTCCATCTGCCGTTGCTCTGCCCAACTTATCAGCTGATCAGTATCAGACTTGTTTGCCCATGTGTATGAACACTTGTTTTATTCCTCTTTCTCTGTTTGTATTTCTCATACAGCAGACACGCCTGATGTGTATATTGTGGAACGGCTGTTTTCCAGCAGCCTGGTGGTCATTGTCAGCCTCTCCACACCACAGAGGATGAATGTTTATCATTTCAAGAAAGGGACTGAGATCTGCAACTACAGCTATTCAAATACCATCCTTACTGTCAGGCTGAACAGACAGGTAAGAGTAGTCACAGATTGGCAGCGAACTGCTAACTTCAGCTACGTCATCTACACCCTGTCACAGAAAAATCAGTGAATGAGATAATGATGGTTATCTTTCAGTCGTATGCAGAATATACTTTTTAAGATTCAGGTTAGAAGACAAGGGCGTGCAGTATTAAGTAGCTGCCTTTTTCAATTATAAGGTTGTTTTGCATATGCAACAGTATTTGGTAGTCAAACAAAATGCTGGAAAGTAAAGTGAAGCTTTTGTATACTTTGGTACTAATTTTGAGAGAGTATTGATCTTCCCAACGCTTTCTTATTATTGCCCATTGTAGAAGAGGCCTTTTGGACCATTCTGCCTGCACTGACACTTGAGAAACATTTGACCTTCAACCTCATCCCATTCACCAGCACTTAGCCTTGAGTGTTATGATGTGCCAAGTACTCATTCACATACTTTTTAAACAATGTGAGGCAACTTGTCTCTACAACCCGCTGAGGCAGCATATTTCAGGCTATCGCCACTCTCTGGGTGAAAAAGGTTTCCTTACATTCCCTCGAAACCTCCTGCCTGTCACTTTGAACCAATGTGCTTTTATGACTGATCCTTCAACTAAGGGAACAGCTACTCCTTATTCACTCTGTCTATGTGCCTCATAATCTTCACAGAATCATAAAATCCCTACAGTGGGGAAACCAGCCCCTTGAAACAACGAGTCCACACCGAACCTCAGAGCATCCCACCCAGACTCATCTCCCTATAACCCACCTAATCTACACATTCCTGAAACACTACAAGCAATTTAGCATGGTCAATCCACCCAACCTGCACATCTTTGGACTATGGGAGGCAACGGGGCACCCGGAGGAAACCCACGCAGACACGAGGAGAACGTGCTAACCCCACACAGACAGTTGCCCGAAGCTGGGGTTGAACTTGGGTCTCTGGCGCTGTGAGTCAGCAGCGCTATCCACAGTGCCACCGTGTCTTCTTCAGTTCAATCAGATCATCATTCAGTTTTCTCAACTCCAATGAAAGCAACCCAAGCCTACCCAACCTTTCCTCATAACTTACATTTTCCATCCCAGGCAGCACTTCGGTGAATCTCCTCTGCACCCCCTACGCATCACATCCTTCTTGTAATGTGGCAACCAGAACTGTACACTGTACTGTAAGCTATGGTCTCACCAGATTCTAAGCAACTCCAACATAACTTCCCTGCTTTTTGTAATCTATGCCTGGGTTGATAAAGGGCAATGTCCTATATGCCTTTTTCACCACCCTACTATCATGTCCTTCTGCCTTCAGAGTTCTGTGGACAAACATGCCAAGGTCCTTTTGTTCCACAGAACCCTCCTAGTGTCATGCCATTTATTGAATACTTCTGTGTCAAATGATTTCTTCTAAAGTATATCACCTCACACTTTTCACGGTCGAATTCCACCTGCCACTTATTTGTCCATTTGACCATCCCATTTATATCTTCTTGTAGCCCAAAAATCTCAATTGCAGTTTTAACTACCTGCCTGATCTTTGTAACATCCACAAAACTCATAATCCAACTCCCCACATGGTCATCTATGTTATTTATATAAATGGCGAATAATAGGCGACCCAGCACGGACCTCTGTGGTATGCCACTTGACGCTGACTTCCAGTTACTAAAGCAGCCTCTGTCAGCACCCTCTGTCTCTATAACTGCGCCAATTTTGAATCCACTTTATCAAATTACCGCGTATCCTTTGTGCATTTGCCTTCTTAATATGTGTTCTATATGGAACCTTGTCGAAGGCTCAGCTGAAATCCATGTAAACTACATCAACTGCACTACCCTCATTCATACATGAATAGGAAATGTTTAGAGGGATATGTGCCAAATGTAGTTAATTAGGAAAACCTGGTCTGCATTGTCAAGTTGGACTAAAGGATCTGTTTCCGTATTGTAGGACTCTATGGTCACCTCCTCAAAAAAATTCAGCCAAATTCTGAATCTGACAAAGACATGTTTGACTCCCTGATCAAGTTTCACCTTTCCAGGTGGAGATAGACGCGCTCCTTCAGAATTTTCTCCAATAGTTTTCCTAACACTGACATGAGACTCACTGGTATGTAATTCTCTGATCTATCTCTGCAACCCTTTTTAAATATTGGAACCATCCTAGCTGTTCTCCAGCACTGTGGCATATACCCCATAGCCAGACGAAATTAAAAATTTGGGTTTGTGCCCCTGAAATCTCCTGTCTTGCCTCCTCCAGCAGCCTAGGACACAATTCATCCATGAACCTGCCAACACCTCCAATACATTGTCCTTCCTTGTGTTAACACCTCCAATCCAAAATTTTGTTCTTTTTATCCAATTCACATTTCCATACTGTCTCTTTCCAATCAATGGCTATAGTTTGGGGTAAGGCCTATGAGCCAACAGCCTCAGACTCAGCGATAGTAGGAACTGCAGGTGCTGAAGAATCCAATATAACAAGGTGTAGAATTGGATGAACACAGCAGGCCAAGCAGCATCTTTAGGAGCAGGAAAGCTGACGTTTCGGGTCTAGACCAAGGGTCCTAAGATGCTGCTTGGCCTGCTGTGTTCATCCAGCTGTACACCTTGTAGCCTCAGACGTACCCTTGACTTCAAGTTTTAAAGCAATAAGTACTTGCTGATCAAGCAAAATGGCTTTCAGGTTCAGGAATAAAATCAGTAGTGCACAGGATTATGTACAATGTAACTACACCACGCAAGACGGACATCAGAGTGAATTCTGACATATATTTTACTGAGATCTATTTTCTTGGAAGTAGAAAGCTCTTTCTGCCTGTCACCATCATAAAGCTTTTATCATTTTTTCACTCATTACATCTGTCACAACTTCATTCCAGAACTTGAGTATATTTGTTTTTATTCGTTCATAGGATGTGGGTCTCAGATGTGGACGGGCCAGCATTTATGGCCAGTTCCTTATTCCCCTGAACTGAGTGGCTTGCTAGGGCATTTCAGAGGGCAGTTAAGGATCAACCACATTACTGTGGCTTTGGAGTCACATGTAAGCCAGATCAGATAAGGACTGTAGATTTCCTTCCCAAAAGTACCTCAGTGAACCAGATGGGTTTTTAGGATAAGCGACAGCGGTTACTTGATCACCATTAGGCCAGCCTTTTTAAAAATTCCTGATGGTTTCATTGAAGTCAAATTTCATCATCTGCCTTGGTTTGATTAAAACTCGTCCCCAGAATGTGAGGTACTGTGAATTGTGAGCCCAGTCACATTACCAGTCTACCACTGCCTCCTCTATCTGATACCCCAGTGCAGTGTGAGGTGTGCTATGTTTGCAGAGGTTCCACTTTTAGATGAGACTTTAGGACTTGTCTGCCCACTCAGCTGAATGACAAGATGTATTTGATGGGGATGGGGGATTCCTGTGATGGCGAACATTTATTTTTCTGCTGTTTGTGGAAAATGTGTGTAAACTAGACTTCAAAATTATTTCAGCGATAGTAAGAAATGCCAATGCTGGAGCCAGAGATAACACAGTGTGGAGCTGGAAGAACACAGCAGGCCAGGCAGCATCAGAGGAGCAGGGAAGTTGACGTTTCGGGTTGGGATGTTTCTTCAGTATTTTGTTGGTTTAGAATCACTTTAATCTAGAACGAAATCCTGTAATGTAATATTTAAAGGCGTCACCTCTTTCATTCTCGCCTAACCTCCACCACCGCCAGTTGCCAACAGCACTTCATTATTTTGTAAATTTAAAACAGACTCTGTACTCTAGATAACCACCAAAATATTTCTTTTAGTGCAGTTGTACATTGTTAGTAGTATATATGCTGCTCTCGATTTGTTACTTGATAGTCCAGGGCCAGTTTTAGTGTCAAGTATGATAGCTGTCATTTTTCAATGTAATAATATTTACTGGCTAAATGTAATTGGATAAATTTGAGATTTTAATCCAAAATGTGTTGGCGAGGCTAATCTGGATTGAAGAAAGGCTGGCCACATTTTTCAAGGATAATGGGAACTGCCGATGCTGGAGAATCCAAGTTAACAAAGTGTGGAGCTGGATGAATACAGCAGGCCAAGCAGCATCAGAGGAGCACAAAAGCTGAAGTTTCGGGCCTAGACCCTTCATCAGAAAGGGGGATGGGGTGAGGGAACTGGAATAAATAGGGAGAGAGGGGGAGGCGGACTGAAGATGGATAGAGGAGAAGATAGCTGGAGAGGAGAGTATAGGTGGGGAGGTAGGGAGGATAGGTAGATCAGTCCGAGGAGGACCAACAGGTCAAGGGGGCGGGATGAGGTTAGTAGGTAGGAAATGGAGGTGTGGCTTGAGGTGGGAGGAGGGGATAGGTGAGAGGAAGAACAGGTTAGCAAGGCAGGGATGAGCTGGGTTGGCTTTGGGATGCAGTGGGGGGAGGGGAGATTTTGAAGCTGGTGAAATCCACATTGATACCATTAGGCTGCAGGGTTCCCAAGCAGAATGATTTGCTGTTCCTGCAACCTACGGGTGGCATCATTATGGCACTGCAGGAGGCCCAGGATGGACATGCCGCCTAAGGAGTGGGAGGGGGAGTTGAAATGGTTCGCGACTGGGAGGTGCAGTTGTTTACTGCGAACTGCGTAGGTGTACTGCAAAGCAGTCCCCAAGCCTCGGCTTGGTTTCCCCAATGTAGAGGAAGCCACACCAGGTACAGCGGATGCAGTATACCACATTGGCAGATGTGCAGGTGAACTCCCTCGTCCGCTCCACACTCCCCTCCAATCCCACCACACCCGGCACCTTCCCCTGCAACCGCAGGAAGTGCTACACTTGCCCCCACACCTCCTCCCTCACCCCCTTCCCAGGCCCCAAGATGACTTTCCACATCAAGCAGATGTTCACCTGCACATCCGCCAATGTGGTATACTCCATCCGCTGTACCTGGTGTGACTTTCTCTACATTGGGGAATCCAAGAGGAGGCTTGGGGACCACTTTGCAGAACACCTCCACTCGGTTTGCAACAAACAACTGCACCTCCCAGTCGCGAACCATTTCAATCCCCTCCCCCACTCCTTAGACGACATGTCCATCCTGGGCCTCCTGCAGTGTCATAATGATGCCACCCATAGTTTTCAGGAACAGCAACTCATATTCCGCTTGGGAACCCTGCAGCCCAATGGTATCAATGTGGATTTCACCAGCTTCAAAATCTCTCCTCCCCCCACTGCATCCCAAAACCAGCCCAGCTTGTCCCCACCTGCCTAACCTGTTCTTCCTCTCATCTATCCCCTCCTCCCACCTCAAGCCGCACCTCCATTTCCTACCTACTAACCTCATCCCGCCCCCTTGACCTGTCCGTCCTCCCCAGACTGACCTATCCCCTCCCTACCTCCCCACCCATACCCTCCTCTCCACCTGTCTTCTCCTCTATCCATCTTCGGTCCGCCTCCCCCTCTCTCCCTATTTATTTCAGTTCCCTCTCCCCATCCCCCGTTTTCTGATGAAGGGTCTAGGCCCAAAACGTCAGCTTTTATGCTCCTACGATGCTGCTTGGCCTGTAGTGTTCATCCAGCTCCACACTTTGTTATCTACATTTTTCAGTCTGTCTTGTGCTTCATGTAATTCTGCTTCTATCAGAAATTTAATAGGCTTAAATGTAAATCATAAGAGAAACAGCCCAGACAGTCTGCATTGGTATTTATCACTCACACAGGCAGCTTGTACTGGGATTGAATCCTTAGGTGTGTGCTGTTAAGAAATGTATTTCCAGCAGAGTGCAGTGTGCTGTTTCAGAGATGCTATTGACACTCTGTTTTAACGTGCAAGCTTAAAAGCACTTCTTCAATTGTTGCAGGTATATTGCTAATCAAGACCAAATAGTATCTAAACCCTGACGTTGTGGAGTCATTGGATCGTTACAGCATCAAATGATGTCGTTCGGCCCATCATGTCCACACTGGTCATTAAACATGTGCCTATTCTAATCCCATTTGCCTGTAGCGTTGTGTGCTGTGTTTTATCTATGTCATTCTTAAGTGGTTTGAAGCTTCCTCCCTCTACCAATCTTTTAGGCAGAGTTCCAGATACTGGAGTAAAAAGCAACTTTCCAAAAATCCCCTCTGAGCCTCCCGTTCCTTACCTTAAAACTGTACCCTCTGGTTATTAACCCCTCTGCTAAGGGGAACAATGTTCCCTTATCTGTCCTGTCGATGTCGCTCAGAATTCTGTCCACCTCAGTCAGATTTCCCAAAGCTTTTAGCCTTATGTTCAACTCACTTTTAACATAAACTTTACTTTTTCACTACAGAGGCTGGTGGTTTGTTTGGAGGAGTCCATCCATATTCATAACATCAAGGATTTGAAGTTACTGAAAACTATTCAGGATATACCACCAAATCGCACAGGTGGGTTAAATTGTTTGAAATCAGTTGCTAAATATCTGGACTAAAAATTCCAGAAGGTTCCTTTGAGTCACTACAGTTTTTCTGTCGCGTATTAGGATGAAAATGAGAGAATAGCATACAGAATTTTACAAAATGTACACCCCCAGAACAGGTCAGACAACCCAACAATCTCTGCTGGTGTTTATGTTCAATTCAAGCTATCTTCTTAACCTCCTCCGCCACTCCTTAAATCTAACCTCATCAGCATCTCCTTCTATTTTGATCTCAAACTCCCCTTGACTGGATCTTTTCTGTCCATCTCAGCTATGTGTTGGTATGTTCCTCGTTTTAACATTCTTTGGGTAAACCTGTTTTCTCTTGTTTCCCCCGGACTCCAAATGTTCTGATCATTCACGGGTTCACAAAGTAAAAGCAATTAATCCAATCAATTTGACTGGTTGTATTTGATTTATGTCTCAGTTATTTTACCCAATTTATTTAACCCACTGAAGAGAGGCAGCAGCTTTTAAAAAGTTCTGCCACTTTTAGTTGTGTTCTCAAAAGAAGAAGTAACCTGTTGGAGCTTCCTGAATGTAATACTGTCAAAGTCAATAATGCTGAAACATGTCTGAAGCAAAGTAGCTTCCAACTGTCACAGTGGTGTTCAGTTTAACACAGCAATAGTACAGTTCACAACTTTATGCATAAATATAATAGGCCTGTTGTTTTGTAACATGGATGAAATCATATGTCACTAGTGGAGCCTAAAAATGGATGTGAGCAGCAAAGAGCATTTTTAATCACAAATGATCTGGTTAATGTTTAATCCAAATACAGGGCCATTTTCCAGGTAACAGAGGTGATTCACATTCTTATGGACCTCTTCTGATGCTACAAAAATGTTAATTTGTACCCCTTTTTCCCCTTTGCCTGCTAGGTTTTACCTGATGCATGTCCCCACTGTATCTGCTCTGTCAGAATCTAAAGCTGTCCTTTCTGCGTAGATATGTCTGGCAGCTATTTTCTCTTTGAAGAAATCTTTTGGAAGGAGGCAGAAGGGAAGATGGAGATAGAAACTGACACCAACAAGCAGAAGTAACCACTTGTCCAAGAAAGAGGGAACAAATGGGAGAAGTAGGATGTGGCCTACAAAGTTAGTGATGAACTGGAGACATCACCTTGTTCTTTGAATGACCACAGTCTGCAAGTGAAATGTCAATAATTCAATGTCTTTGTTAGCAGCAACGATGCAGGAGTACAAATTCAGCCACATTTTCAGTGAGGTAACAGCAATGAAGTGGGAGAGGGTCTGAGGAAACTTCCAGCCATTATCCAAACTGATCTTTAACTATGTGGATACAGCGTTAAGATCAGCACTTCCAGATAAGATGTGAAATTGGCCCATTTTGCCTGGCTGGGTGGGTGTGAAAGATCCCAAGACACTATTTGAACATTTTCAGTGAATTTCTCCTGGTGCTCGGGTCAAACATTTATTGCTCAATTAATACTATCATATTGACTATGCTTCCTGTTTCTCAAATTTCTGTTTGTGGAACCTTGCTATCCCAGAATTGACTACCCTGTTTGCTTACAATTTGTTAAACTTCAGAAGTGATTTATTAGCAGTGAAGCAATTTGATGACAACCCAAGGATATAAACCATGCTATCCTGAAGCAAGTTCTTGTTTTATTCCCACCATTTGAATGGAGTGAGATTTAAGAGTTTTTTTTCACACCCTGCTCGGCTTTAGTTATTCACTGTGCTGTCCTTATTCGTGATACATCTGATGCTGATTATTCTTTCAGTTCCACCATCATTTTAAATTGTCTACCGTGTCCCTTTAGTACAATTCAGGAGCTTTTTGTGTACCATATTATCTGAGCCCTGAGTATTTCTGTGCTGGGACTTGACTCACACTTTACTCAGTTCACTCCTGAGTACATCACCAGTGCAAATCACACACTGAGCTTTCTGACATCTTGTTTTGTCTGTTCTTTCCAGGACTTTGTGCACTTTCCATCAATCATTCTAACTCCTACCTGGCATATCCTGGGAATGCCACAATAGGGGAGATAGTGATTTATGATGCAAATAACTTGGTGAGTCTGTAATTACAGGGTAAGTGGTTGACAATAATGGTTATATGACAACTGAGTATTTTAAAACGTGTTGCGAGTAAGAGAGTGAGTATTCCTTTTCACTTTCTGTGATTTTCTTCAGTTGACATGATGAGGTGGTTTAAGATCAGATCTTGGTTGACTTTGGCTGGTAGCTTCCTCCTAACTTTGAGGTGTAACAAAGATAGCAAGATGTGCTCCATATTAAGTTCTGGCTGAGTGAGATTATGAAATCTTTGTCCATTAAGTTCCAGTGACTTTTGAGAGAGTGATCCAAATTCAAGCCTTTTGCATGACAGACCAATCCAGTATGACAAACTGGGTAGCACAGTCATCCCTGAATCAGATATGATTTCAAGCTGCTCTCTACAATTGTTGCTGGCAGTTCAATTCATTAAAAATGGAGGCTGTTGCTGGACTATCAAAAAGGCAAATATTTGTGACAAACGTAAGTGTAGGCAGTAGCACCTCTGCACAGTTCCAGACCCGCTACGTCACCACGTAAACTTCTGCTGAAGTCATACACAAAGGCAACACTGTGTACCTGCTGAGGAGAGCACAATACTGAAATGAGCTTCAGCAGGGGGAGTGAGAATGAAGTGGGCGGGGTTGGGGCGAAAGGAGAGTGAGGGCACTCTCTCTCGCTCTCTCTCTCTCTCTCTCTCTCTCTCCCCCCCCCCCAACTCTCTCCTCGCCCCAGTCTATGCCCTCTTCTTCTGCCCCGCTCTCTCTCCTCTCTCACTCCCTCTGCTTTCCCTGCTCCCCTCACCTCTTCTCCTCTCCCACCCTCTCTTCCCTTCTCCATTGTCTTTGCCTGTCTCCCTTCCTCTGCCCCACAATCTTCCAGTCACCCCCTGTTTCTACGCTCAATTAAACCTGAACTTGTTGGAATATATGGATTTAAGTAGTGCGTCATACATGGTGTCAGTAATAGCATATAAACCAACAGCGAGTCATAGAGTTATACAGCATGGAAACAGGCCCTTCAGTTCAACTCAACATGCTGTTCAAGTATCCCACACTGAGCTAGTCCCATTTGCTTGCTTTTGACCTGTATCCCACTAATCCTTTCCTATCCATGTACCTGTCCAAATGTCTTTTAAGTGTTGTACTTATACCTGCCTCTGCCACTTCTGGCTGCTCATTCCAACACACACCACCCTCTATAGAAAATGTTGCCTCTCACGTCCTGTTTAAATCTTTCCCCTCTCACCTTAAACTTATGCCCTCAAGTCTGGGGCTCCTCTACTCTTGGAAAAAAACCTTTGCTATTCACCTAACCTGTGCCCCTCATGATTTTATAAATCTCTATAAGATCACCCCTCAACCTCCTACACTCCAGGGAAAATGCCCCAGCCTATCCAGCCTCTCGAACCCTCCAGTATTGGCAATGTCAGTGTAAACTTTTTCTGTACCCTTTCCTGTTTAATACCATCTTTCCTACAGCAGGGCAACCAGAATTGTACACCGTATTCGAAAAGTTGCCTCACCAATGTCCTGTGCAGCTACAACATGACTCCAAGAAGACCAGTAGAATTTCAGAAAATCAATCCTCAAACATTACTATCATAGATTACCTAGTCATGTGTCAAATTACAAGTTGGCTATCATCTATTTAGACATTGCGACTATGCCTACAATTAAAACTAATTGTTCTGAACAAGGGTCATTGGACTCAGAATATTAACATTGCTTTTCTCTCTACAGATGCTGCAAGACCTGTTGAGCTTCTCCAGCACATTCAGTTTTGGTTTGTCTTAAAAGTAATTTGTTGCCTGTAAAGTGCTTTGGAGCTTCCTGTGCTCTCACTGAGTGCTATATAAACATGACTGAAAACTTGCATCCAATCTGAATAAACAACTTTGTTTATTAAATTCTCTGGTTAAAATCTGTCCAGCACTGCCCAAATCATATTATTTTAATTAGCTGTTATTTTTGTCTGCTTATATCCTACCAGCACAGCATTTCTGTAATTCCTGCACATGATGGTCCACTTGCTGCACTGACCTTCAACTACACAGGTTCAAAACTGGCAAGTGCCTCGGAAAAGGTATTATAGAATCCTAGAACGTTTCCAGCTCAGAAGGGCGACATTTGGCCAGTTATGCCATGCCAGCTGTCTGCAAATGTCCCCCTTCCAATTACGTGGTTTTCTTTTGACATTACTCCTTGCCCTGGTCTGTGACTAACCTAAACCATTTGATACCATGGCCACCTTTTCCTAAATGTACCTTGACTGACAATTGATTGATTTGGATCACCTTACTCAAGCCCCAGAACCAGACCTAGCAATGCCTCGTTTCTTATTGGGTTGGGGACAAGCTGATCAAGAACACTCTCCTGCACTTCACAGATTCCTCCCCCTCTTCCCCATGATTATTCTAATGCAATCTGGAATAGCAATAGTGTAAGGTCTGCACTAAGTTTGTCATGATTGTATAGTTTTTGTGCCCTCTGTGATGCTTTCAGTATGTGGTGGCCTATAGAAAGTAGCCAGCAGTGTATCTCAATTGTTTCCTGGCTCTATCTAAGTGTTATATGTCCTTAACACTTCCTGACATCTTCTCTGTCCAGCACTGTAACATCTTAATCAATGAAACCTCCTTTCCTGTCTTCACAAACAATTGCATCCAGTCATTATTTTGTAAGGACTGCTGCCCCTTTTTTGAGCCATAACTCTGTTAATGCTACAACAACATCTTCCTTTGTTACAATCTGGGGCTGTAGTTCAACAACCTTTATTTATCACGCTCCACACATTCATGTAGATGCAGGGTAAATCTAATTTAGGCCCCACTGCCTTCCTGCTTTTCCTGAATTAACCTAATGCCTCCCTGTTTCCTATTGCAGTTCTATTTCTCTCTCCCTGTAATTTGTGTACGTTCTACCTCCTTTTACGTTGTTGCATGGTACTCATTCCCCTGCCAAATTTGTTTAAACTTGCCCAAACATTAGCAAACATCCCACGAGGATGTTTCTGTTAGCTCTGAGAAGTTCGACCAGTCCACTTTGTACAGGTACCATATTCCCACAAATTGGCCCGATAAACCAAGTATCTATAGCCCTCCATCCACACCATCTTTCCAGCCATACATTTATCTGCTCCATCTTCCTCTTTCATCGATTCCCTAACATGTAGAACTACAATTAATCCAAAGGTGACATTCTGTTTGCGATTCTCTTCCTTGCCTCCATAAAATTATTCTCAATTGCTCAACTATCTAATCGTATATTCCTTAACCCTGTTACAATTTTGTATTTTTGATAAAGTTGGTTGTGAAGGTTACCATAACAATCACCACCAGATGATTACTGGGGTGAATATAAAACAATCACCTTTCAAAAACATAGACCAAATTCATAATTTTTATTGGCCAGTAACTTTTTGAAAGGAAATAAGTTATCTTCCCCCACTAAGGTTTCAAAAATATATTCCCATTGTTGACTTTTCCAGTTGTCACCGTATCTCAGTGTGGAATGTGTGACTGTGGGCTCAGTGATTAGCTTCCTATTAGACTGTGATACCTCTCGGGCATCAACCACAAGGACACCTAGAGACAGGACCCGTTCTGAGCGTGGAAGGGAGTCTCCCTGTGACTGACAGGGTAGGGAGAGAGAACTCCCGACCAGTGTCCAGACAGGCTTTGTGGGTGAGAAGGAGGAGAAGAGAGATAATGTTTTAGGAGAGAAGAAATAGAGTCTCCTAGCCACTGGTGAGGGGAGTCTTCTGTTGTCTGCCTGGGGGTGGTGTCTCCCAATCCAAGTGGGGAGAGTGTAAGTAATTTTCCCTTTTCCTCAATATATTCTCAATTCTACTCCTTCCCACTCATTCATTAGTGACCGAAAATTTATTTGATGTGCTTTTAGGTTTCATCCTGTGTCCCAACTTCCCACTGAGAGAAAAGATTTCATCAGTGCTGATCAACATTTCCATCCAGTCGTATTTTAGGGGCTGAGTTACAATGACATTACAAGAATTTTTTTAATGTATTATTCTGTTTCTGGGCCTATTGCACCCTGTATAGTTATTTTTCTTGAACAAGTTGCTGAAAGTGCACTATAGCAACAAAGGGTGGTTAAATCTCATTTCCCTTTTTTATGTGAAAACATCTGCACTGAGTTCAGGAACTCTGTTTGCTTTTGCTAAATTAGCATTTCGCTTCATGGAGACAAATTTCCCCGTTCTTGACCGTTTCAGCATGTTTTTTGCTTGCATATTTTTACTTATAGTCACCCTGAGTTTTAGACACTATGAATGTCAGAATGATTTATCACATGATGCAGTAAGGGTTGTTAGTGTGTTGTTCAATTTATTGGACTTTGAAAATTGCAGATTTGAAGTTTAGCTGGAAAACAATTAATTATAGCAGGAGATTTGGAATAATCAAGCTTCTTATGAAAAGTTTGTAACCTTTTGAAGTACTTAACTGATATCAGAGGTTTAATGCCCTTTTTCTGTAATTCCAAATTGTGAAGATTCACTCACTCACTAAATATTCTGCAGGGGACTGTTATACGTGTCTTTTCCATTCCTGAGGGAGAGAAACTCTACGAATTCAGGAGAGGAATGAAAAGGTAATTTCAGGCAAGGATTCAAAACCCAGTGAAGTGACAACATTGATTTTATATTTGTATTTACTTTGGTTCTATTCATAAATGTATTTTCTTCCATATTATGTTCCCATTTATTGTCCTCACAACAAGTTTGGCCTGGAGAGCAGGCAGATATTGGGCTCCTACCATATTACATTACTACTTTGCGTTAACTGTGAAAGCTTTATCCTTTGATTCCCTTCACTTTCTGGGAATGATCTGAACTGGGCTCCCCTGAGATAATAGATGTGGAATAGTTGTGACCTTGTGCTTCCTCCCAGCCATTCGAGGAGCTGCAATCATGGAGTAATAGAATCATCATCTGAACACTATCCATGTCCTATGTTGGATTTTGCAGAAGTAGGAAGTAATTGTTTGCTGTGCAACATGTCAGACTCTTTCAGTAGCTCAGGGTATGTATCTAGTCAGTAATTTAAGCACGTGAACCACGGAAGTTGCAGCTTTGATCCCTGGTTTGTGCGGAATTAGCTCATCTCATCTGAGAATCACAGGAGGGGTACCATTGTAAACCTCAGCACTCCAGGAGAGATTTTCTAATCAGTCGGTTTGGGGATGTCAATGCACATCTCTGGAGCAGGAGGGCCTTGAATCTAGGCCTTCTGGGTCAGAGGTAGGAACAGCACCACTATACGATGAGAGTTGTCTCAACACCCCTGGATTGGGCCACACCTGATTATCATCTACAGACCAGCACCACCCTCATGTTGTAGGAGCACATCTGAGAGATCTGGCAGATACTGGAGCAATGCAAGCCTACTGTCTGGCAGTGTGATCTCGAGCCTTGTAAAACAACAAATGCTTGTTTAAAAACAATGAGGTAACTTTACTCCTGAGAGAGCAACCTAGCGACAGTTTAAAGGAAGTCAGTTCCTTTTAGAATCATTGCCTTAATGCTGAGCTTCTGTTGTGCTGTGCGTCAACAGATCATCTATTAGCTTTTACCTGTATATAAAGGTGTATAGGGCAAAACAGATAGAATTCTAATTCTAAAGGTGCATTGGGTAAAATTTGCACTGGAATTCAATCCCAGACACACGAGCCTTGAATGGAGAGGTTTACTAAGGCTTCACTACCAGAATTCAAAAAAGTGTCACTGATGAAGTGAAAACTCAGAATAACAACTTGTACACTATATTTTTGTCTTCCTTTAGGGATCACAAAATTTCTCCTTTCTGCCCAAAGAATTTTGGGAATGGGTTATTTTGAAGCTGGCATTAGACACGGGAGTACTTTCTCACAGAACTACATTTATCTCTACTGCGTTATGATTTTGATACAGTGTAATTTTTCTTCTGCAACAGGTATGTAAATATTGGCTCACTGGCTTTCAGCGGCGACTCCCAGTTCCTGTCAGCATCAAGTAATACAGAAACTATTCACATCTTCAAACTTGAACAGCCCAGCCAGAGGTACAGTAGTCCTTCAGAATTTCCCCAAGCAAGGCTGGACTAGACATTTAACCATTCACATTACTTTCTGTCGGGACAGTTTAACTAATAGGAAGGACCAAGTCCAGAGTTCTAATGTTGTTTTTCTTTCAGTATAGGCTCCGCTACACAAGTTCAGATAGTTTATGCCTGACTCATGCACTATGTCATTTTGTTTACCCCATGTCTACAGATTCCAGCAACCTTCCTCGTTTCTCAATCTTAACAGTACAAAAACAGAGATTTGCATCTGACTGTATAAATAGTCAATCTGTCTATCTGGCTGCTTTAATCACTAAAGTACTAGCATATGTATTCAGGGAATTAATGTGGAATTAGTTTAATAGGAGGATTATGCAAAAACGAACTTTTGGCGACACCATCTGAGTCTTGAGTTATTCTGTCTGTGTTCTTGCAAGAATAGTTGTCCCAAATACTGACTGCATATATTGAGTATATTGTTCAGCACAGGCAGTGTAAGTGAGGGAGATTTGTCTAGTAGTAGCCCACCAGTAAGTCAGCAATTTCGGTTCTCTCTGCGTGGCCGCTAGGTGCTGTGTTATCTCTGTAGATGCCAAAACAGACTCCTGTATCACACATAGAGGTAGACAGCCACCATCATTCCTGATGTCAACACTTAGATGTTGACATTTGGAAGAGAGAATGGCTAGGGAATTAATTGAACTTGTCTGTGTTGTTCCATGTTCATGATATTCTGGAAACTTGTTCAGGATTCCTGATAATTTGGGCAAGATACCACAAAGCTGTCAACAATCAGATATATGTACCATCGGGACATGGGTGCAATTAATTGATCATAAGCTATGACCACACGGGTGATGACTATATGAGGCATTTTACCATTTCTGGCTCTTTGAAATAGCTATCGAAATGGTCTCACTCCCTTAATCTTGATGCTTTGCAATCTTCTTCTTCAAATATTTATCCAATCATTTTAGAAAGTTATCACTGAAGAGGCTTTTGTTTTGAGTTTTCTCCCTACTTCCCGGTTCTTCTGCTAATTATCTTAAAGAGGAAGTTAGAGAAAAGGAAGGTATGCTTAGACTGATGGTGTAGGAAGGTGACCTATCATTCCTGGAGCATGGACCAGTTCTTCGGGAGTTCGGAGTTGTGCAGGCTTCCACAGAGCTGGAACCAATTTCTTCGCAGGGGTTCACTAGTGTTGTAAGAGTTAGTTTAAATTATAATACTGAGGACACGAGGCTGTAACATTAGCTAGAGGAAACAAGGTGCAAAAGGATTTGGGGAGACAGCATTAAAATAAGAAGTTGTATGATCTTAAGTGGTGTCCAACTAAAAGGAAATGTAAGATGTTTTTAGACAAATTTGCAAATGGATGTGTATCAATGCGCTAGGTACAGTACTGAAGTTGGTGAGCCACAGATTCAAATTGCCGCATGCAAATATGATGTCGGGGCTCCACAAAAGGGCAGGAATTTTTTTAAAATTAATTCATTTGTTGAACATGGGCATCAATGGCTGGGTAGCGTTGCTTGTCGATCCCTAGTTGCCCTATGTGGTGGTGAGCTGCCTTCTCAACATGGCAGTCCACAATGCCATTTGGGAGGGAATTCCAGAATTTTGACCTAGCAACAGTTAAGGAATGATGATCTATTTCCAAGTCAGGATGGTGAGCGGCTTGGAGGGGAACTTGGAGGCGGTGGTGTTCCCATATGCTAGCTGCCCTTGTCCTTCTAAATGGAAGTGGTCGTGGGTTTGGAGGGTGCTGTCTGAGGAGCTTTGGTGAATTTCTGCAGTGCATCTTGTAGATAGTACTCACTGCTGTTACTTTGCGTCAATGTTAGAGAAAATGGATGTTTATGGATGTGGTGCCAATCAAGTGGGCAGTTTTGTCCTGAATTGTGTTAAGCTTCTTGAGTGTTGGAATTCAGCTCTTTTGTCCATGTTTGAACTAAAGCCTTATTCTATTTCAGAGTGTTCCATTTCAGTGCCCTGTGTTCCTGCTAATGTAAACAGTTCTCCCTAACTACTTAATCAAAACACTCCATGATTTTGACCATGCGAGAGACAAAGTCCTAGCGTCTGGAGCCTCTTCATGTTAAAATGAACCTTTTCCTCATGTTGATCTGCGACTCAGTTGCCAATATTTACCAGAGGTCAGCAGAACAGTTTTGAATTTGAAAAATCCAGAATCTCCTCTGATCCTACAGAATTTAACGACAGGGTATGAGAAAGTCATCGTTTTGTCTCCATTTGTTTTGATGCTGGACTAGTTTATGAACAGGGAGTAAGGAGGGAGTGATTGGGAAGGCAAGGATGGGGTGTAGGTTGGAGGATGCAGATCAGGGATCAGCAGGGGACACATGGGAATGCAGAGGTTGAGCTGGGGAGTGTTATTTACCTACAAGCAGTGCTGGAAAGGGGCTTACTGCTGTTTCCAGGAGTCCTTACCTGCCTTTTACTTGATAACTGGCCAGCCAGGATTATTTTTAAATTGCCATAGTAAAATCTGAGGCTTACAGACCTGTTTCGATATTTTAAGTGAGAAGTCTGCTTCCTGGGAGTAAATTGGTCATCCATCCCCTTGTCTCTTCAGCTTGAATATCCGCCCTTCTTAAAACTAGAAATAGATGGGTTGAGTTAAGTTTAGAATTTTTAACATATAAAATAGCACAGCCAATCTGAACCCACCCATTTTTTGGGAGACTAAAGCTCTGTCATTTAAAAATATCACTCAGCTATAATGTTTAAATTTTCCAAATATGCTTAACTGCAGACCCAGCGCTTACAAGATTTTAATCAAAAAAACTTCAATTCTTCAAAGGAAAACAACCACTAGAATTCCTCCACCCTAACAGCAGGCCTATTTTGGTTGCAGTGCATTTTTCCACCACACAGAGACACTACATAACCTTTTAATTTTAACTACGATCCAGCATAAAATGAGTCATACATTCAGTAACTGTTTTTTTCTTAAATAGATTGCGTGCATAATTAGGAACCTCCCTGAGACAAGCAACTTCCTATCTCAACGTGTCCTTTTCAGCAAAAATATTACAGAAAACAAATTAACACGTGAACTTCTTTTTCAGAGAAAATTAATGTTTGGTTATCAGTTGGCTGCCTGGTAACTTTCAGTCTCTACTGGCGGACCCCTGACATAGAAATATTGCAGCTTATGTTTTTACTTGAACCTTCTTTGACGAGATTCCTTCAACAGTGCTACAGCTTAGAAGTACCAGTGCAATGTATAACAGTACCGAAGCACCTGCAAGTCACACAGCATCCTGACTTGAAAACATAGAATTATTTCTTCGCTGTTGCTGGGTCAAAATGCTGGAACTCCCACCTGTCCTAGAGGTTCAACAAAGATGCTCACCAGCACCACCTCAAGGGTAATGGATGCTGACCTTACAAGCGACACCCATAACCCGTGAACGGTTAACAGGAGTTTTAGTGCCCTCAGCATAGACCTAACCACCACCATTGAGTGGGCTCCCCACATTCTCAGTCTGCTGATTACTCGGCCTGTAACTAAACACCTTCCTTGCAACAAAGCTTCTTTGAGCCCTTGACTCTCAAGTGATCAGATATAGAAAAAGGATAAGGTAGCTCAAAGGGAAATGTGCAAATTGAACAATAAAACACAAATTAAATCCTGTGTCTTTATGGTTATATGCTGTTTCATCTCATAGGAGTGTAAACAATTGTGGAAGAGCCAAGTAGCATTAACCTGCAGCTGCATTACACAGTTGTGATCCATCACAGTGTTTGAAAAAGGTTTGGCCTTGTATTCATTTCGATCAAGTTTGAATGAAAAATAATGCTGAGGTAGTGTACACTGACAGACTCAATGTCGAGTCCCTGATCTCTGAAATGTATCCTTGGTTACAGCAGGCCCCAAGAGGAATCTCCTACTTGGAGTGGATACATGGGAAAGATGTTTATGGCAGCCACTAACTACCTCCCTACCCAGGTATCAGGCATAATAAACCAGGACCGAGCATTTGCCACAGTGCGTCTCAACTTCTCTGGGCAACGAAGCATCTGTACGCTTACTGTGTAAGTAGACATGACACTGTTGACTAGCTTTCTTTGTGAAACAGTAAACAAAACAATGAAAGAACTGTGGGTGCTGGAAATCAGAAACAAAAACAAAAATTATTGGAAAACTCAGCAAGTCTGACAACATCTGTGAAAAGAAAGCAAAGTTAACATTTCGAGTCCAGTGACACTTCTTCAGAGCTAAGTTTTTTTTTCTGTTGTTGGCATTTTTTAATAGTTTGGTCTAAACGTAGCTCTTTGGGACTTTTTTTTCTCTTCTGTCCTTCAGTTACATGGAGGGAAGTTTTTATTCTGGCCATTCAAATGTATGAACCACCAGAGAACCATCAATAGGTATGAAACTATAAAGTAAGCTTTGAAGAAATCCACAACAAGCAGATGATAAGTTTGCCAGGCGTGAATGCATACTGTCTTCCATGCTGGGACTGCAGTTCCCATTATCTTTGCAGACAGTATGGATGCAGGTTTGTCCAGTCAAGGCTTAGGCCCCACTGCACATTTTGGGTTTGAATTTCAGTCAAGAACTCCCCGTTTCGTTCTTCAGATTGGCATTGAGGATACCATGCCAGTGCTTGAAAATCAGGAAGCTGTCTTGGTATTAGCCACATCACTAACAGCTAGCTTCTCATCACTGTTTGTTTGAAGTTGCTGTGTGAATCTTAAGGATGATGAGGAAAGAGTCAACAAGGTGTGGAGCTGGATGAACACAGCGGACCAGGCAGCATCAGAGGAGCAGGAAAGCTGATGTTTCGGGTCTGGGCCCTTCTTCAGAATTCCTGCTATCTTCAAGGAAGGAGTTAAGCTGGTTAGAGACTGAAGAGGTAACCTGTGTATGGAATTGAAAGAGGCAGGTGTGGTTTTTAATCAATGCATCTTCACAAAAGAAACAGGAAAAATGCAAATGTTGTAGCTGAGGTAGAGTATGATGTATTGGAAGGCATAAACATAGGCATAAACAAGATATTCTTTCATGAATTTTTAAATTGAAATCATGAACATGTCCTTTGGAAAGTGTTTGTGATCAACAGGATGTAGGATGTTGAGAAAACCATCCTGGGCTGTAATATAAGCCACATTTTGTTGTTACAAAATGATGAAAATATTGCTGCATTGTTTAAGGTTTAGTAAGTATATTGTTTTGGTGAACAGGATACAGAAATTACCTCGACTTCTTGTTGCTGCCTCGGATGGATACCTCTACATTTACAATTTGGACCCTCATGATGGTGGAGAGTGTGTTCTGATAAAGAAACACAGGTAAATGCTTATTCTACAGTTACCATTGAATATTTTGAAAACACTGCTGGCAAAGCTGCAGACTGCCCAGTGAATCTGACTTTAAACATGGTATGATTTAATTAGAGTACCATTTTGTAGTTAAGTGCCTGAAAGCAGCATCAAAAACAGAACGAGTTTGCAAGCACTATAGCGCAAAATATAGGTGTGCCATATCTCCACTGTGCTTAAGGTCAATCTTTCAAATTATTTATTTGATAAACATTTGAGAAAGAGTACAAGATATTCTGTAAATTTTGATTTGCGCACTAGCTCCTGATTTATATCATTGTTGTCAACTGATAGGCAGCACATGTAAAGCCTCACTGCATGTGGTCCACAGTCATGTCTTCACTTCCAATGGAAATATTTGTCATGTAGCTGACTGGAATAGTTACTATGCTGAGCAGGCAACTGAGGATTTTTGTGGTTTAGACTGCCCTTTCTTACTGATAGAAGCTAAATTTAGATATTTCCCTTTCCATTTGATTTTTTTTTAACTGTTGTGGAGGTTGCAAACTTTACCAAGGAACATTATTTGGCTGTCTGCCTTCAAATGATCATTCTGCATGCACCTTTATCTTTCTGCTCCCCTTCTCCAAACTGACTCCACTGACTTTGCAGAGTAGTTTCTTTATTCCTTACTAGTTAATTGAACTGGTGCCTTCGGTAGGAATCGGCTTTTCCATATAATACAAGGAGATACAGGAGGCTCTGTGTCACTTTGGCCGTGTCCCTATCTCTGGGCCAGGAGGCCTGTGTTCAAAGTTCCACCTGCTCCAGAGGCACACAATAACATCTCTGAACAGGTTGCTCAGAAAATATCTGTAAGGGTCACCCTTCTTTATGACATCATAGTAACCTTAAGTCATAAAGAAAGGGGTCACCCTTCACTTGATTCTTTTCTCTCAGGTACAAAGTCCAGCAGCAGCTCTACCCAACGTGTGTCAAAACTGGGAACTTAACAGGAAGAATTCTCCTCAAGGTAGGTAGCCTATGCTGTTCCTTGGCATTTTTTATCACGTTTTGTTCACATCATTCGTATGCAATAAGAACACATATTGCAAAATACGATGCATGTTGGTCAGGAACTCTGACATTTACAGAATGCACCAGGTTCTTTTTAATATAACTCTGATGTGAAGTACTTAGAAAATGGTAAATGTACAACACGGTTTTGCTGTTTGAAAACTTTGAAGGTGCACTGTATCCTACTATATTACACCTTCATTGCAAGTATTATAAAAGGAGACAACTGGTTGTAAATGCACTTGTTTCTGAATCACAATTCGAAAAATTGTACATTGTGTGTCTTTTATTGTTAGCCAGAGGGATAAGCAACTTTACCATCTTTTGAACAACGCTCGAAGTTATGGTCTAATAACCTCATGAATGGGAACATAATATTCTCCACTCAAAATTTACTTGCAGTAGAATTTTACAACGCCAAAACAGGCATAGCATCGCACAAACTGTTCCCAGTCTGCTTGAATTAATACTTCAAAACAGAATTGCTGACAGGTTTATCTTGAGGTTGCTACATGAGATTGTTGAGCCACTTGCTAGAAAAGAGGTGATGTATTGTTATCTTATGTTTTCTCAATATATATTGGAGTTTGTTCTCCTGTTTGAACTGGAATCAAATCTAAGGAGCCCCATTTACCTTCTACAATGGATGGGGACACCTACATCTGTCAGATGCAAGTAACCCCAGTGCATCTCAGTACCATATTCAGAGCCAGTTCACAAGTCACCTCTAGCTGTGGCTGTTTGGAATGGGACCAGAACCTAACCCTATTGAATCAAAGGAGGCATACTGTCATGGTCACCACATCCAGGCTTGATGAGTATCTACAAGAGGCCAACCTGGCATTTAACAAATATGTTGTGGTCTTCACATTTTGGGCTATCAGGAGTGATTTTGAAACTCTCTACCACTTAATGGCAAGAATGGGAAAAGCTCACATGTTGTAAATATGTTGGTGACTGTTAAAGAGACAATTCTGTAGAAACCTCTTTAAACAAGAATATTATGATTCCAGCAGTTAAACCCAATGTTTTATCTGGCACTGTTGAAATTATTGATTCAATATTGCACTTTTTCCATCTAAATCAATGGGAAATAAAACATAACTTGCTGAATTATAACTTGATGATATACACTGATACCACAGCATGCCTGAACATCAAGGCAAGGTCCACTGGGACTACTGATTAGGGCTATTTCTGAAAACACAATATTTCTCCTTGCATTGATGTTGTATGGCAGTTGATAGGAGGATATGAGAGAATAATTCTTATCCTCCACTGAGGACTAACCACACTCATGGTGTCAGTAATGTTCGTAACTTGTTGGAAATGAGGAGGTAAACTTATACTCCATTTAGCTTTGAAAATGCGACATCTGTATGGAAGCTCAGATTTTGACATTTTGGATTTCTGCATTTTTTGGGGGTGATTTAGGCTGCAGTATGAAGACGACAACAGTGACACTGCCAAATCTGACTTGATGCCTTCTATCTCACCAACCTATGCAGCAACTGTTGCCAAAACCAGCTTAGTACCTTCATCATCCACAACACCAGGTATCAACTCAATCTCAGCCACTCAGAATTCCTTTTATTGACTGACCAAATGATCATGCCCTTTGTTCCAAGTACATCACACCAGGGAGCTCTGTGAGCTGTACATTAGTGTGCATGGAATTTTAGTAGGTTACAATATCTATTGCACCGTGTATTGTGACATTATGATAATAACACTGCAGTAATAATCCAAAATGATGCTCTGGGGTCAAGGGTTCAAATCACTTCATGGCAACTGACGGAATTTAAATTCAATAAAATCTGGAATTGAAATCTAGCCATCTGCGGTAACCATGAAACCGCCGTCAAATGTTGTGAGAAATTGCATCTCTAAAGAGAAATCTGCTTTCGTTTCCTAGTCTGTTTATATGTGGCTCCAAATCTGCAATTACGTGGTTGATTCTTAACTGCCTTCTGAAATGGCCTAGCAAACCACTCAGATCAATTGGGGCAATTATGGATGGGCAACAAATAGTTGTGATGCTTATATCTCATGAAAGAATATATTATAAAGTGGGGAGCAAGGCATGCTGGAGAGTAAGGCCTATGGAAAATATAGGCTATCAAATACATTGCATAAGGAATTATTTGTGCTGACATCTATATTATGTTGAACAAAGTTGTTGAGGGGTGGACTAAACAATGCAATATACTCAACATGGTGTGTAAGATTCACTGTTATTTAACATTTCCTTCCAGGATATTCTGAGGATGGGGGGACTCTGCATGGAGAGATCATTCCTGAACATGAGTTTGCTGCTGGACCATTGCACCTGGATGATGACACTGAATTCCCTCCTGTGAGCATACAGAATAACTAAAGCCCGAGCCAACGCTTTGTCACTCAAGGTCAAGTGTTAATCTGAAAGATAAGAAGAGTGTATCTCAGTAGCAAACACACGTTCATTCAACAGTGACGCTGGCCCCTACCATTTTGATTAACACTTAAAGGAATGCATGGCATCAAAAAGTGACACAAGTTTATAACTGTCCTTTGTTTAGTTTGTTCATATATATTCCTCTTTTGCATTTTGTGGCACGTAGCATGATCAGTGGAGAGTTTGGAATAAACAAATAAAAAATATTTTCCCATAAACTGAGTATGTACATCAGCAGCCAGAGAACTGAAAGCCCAGAGTACTGAGATGTGCCGTCAGCCTATAGGTTTCCCGTACGTCTGCAACTTTGCAAGACCTGCACAGAATGTTGCTGTTGTTAGAATAGAAGTACCAAATTTTGCGATATTGTTATGTAGACCGATATCTTGGAAATCTTACAGTTCTGTTTAATTTTGCAATATTTGCTCCAGGTATAGAGTGATCAGCCACCCCCATTTAAGTGTGACCATGTCTGTACCCTCAGCCCAGTCAGGTTCTTGCACATTTTGAAAGGAAATGTAGAAATGTTCATTTTGAGCCTTAAATGTTAACAGAAAAAAAATCAAATTGTCTAGTGGTTTGAACAGTTTATTTTTGCTTGTGTTCAGCAATTTTCACAGTATAATTAACATCTTATACTTAGTGTGTTGATTGCCACTGCAAATATTAATTTTGTACTTTCAGTAATTGATAGGATACATTTCTGCATAAATAATATAGTTTAGTAAATGTTTACCATCAAATTAAAAGTGAAGGACTGAACCCCAGTGCTCATATTTGATCTTTTAAAATTGAAACTTCCATAATCTAGACTCCACCATTGGATGGGAAGCAAATTTAAAAGATCAGAAAATATTTCTGTGAAGGACATGGAACATTTTTATTTGTGAATAGATTTGAGGATTTGTTTTAGCATCTGAACAGTATCTTTTTTCCAGAATCCATTTAGTTTTAAAACACCATTATTAACTAGTCTTATTCAAAGTATTTCTGAGGTTTGCTATTGCCAAGCAACATTACATTTTTACTTACATTCTCACAGTAATCACTTTGATGGAAATGTGGCCTGGTAGCCTGGGTGAGTTACAAAAAAATGTCAATATTCCAACCGTATAAATTGAAAAAGTAAACCAAGCCGCGGCAATTTAATCTATTGATGTAAGCTTAAAAATTTAATATAGAAATAATCACTAATACTTTTTGCCCAGATATAATTTTTTTTTAAAAATTAGATTGAAATGTTTTTTCCCCATTTAAGGGTAGGACCTCAAGATTTCTTTGAAGAGTTTTGCTATACATACACTGATTTTGCAACATTCAATATTTACATATTATTGACATCGTTTTGACATTACTTTTAAAAATAAAAAGTGAATGCTTGCACGTGATACATGTGCGTGAATATGTTATAAATGACAAGTCAGTTTACTGCTGGTCCCTCTACTGTTTATATTCTTAATGATGGAATTAGCTTCTGAGGTTTATTTTGTTCTCCATTTCCACTCTTCTGTCAGTACAATTTCCTAAGGACATGTCTGAACGTTTATTCACATCACATGCACTCTAATAGTTCAATAGCTGTTGACAATGTCTGGCACCATTTATTCAGTGCACAGAGGTTTTACAGTAATGGCAGTGAGTGGATAGAAAAGTCACTGAGTGACACATATATGTGGTCAGGAAATAAGAGTTTTTATTATTTTTAATGACCTTAATGTTCTGCCTATGCCATCAATTTGGAATTGAATATCGGCACTTTTTATTAGCTTTATGAAAACAGTCTCTGTTTTGGTGCTCACGACCACTGACAAGGATTAGGAGTTGATAGGGTCGGATTTGTAGTGTCTTGATGGGTGCTGTCCATGGCATACTGCCAGGTCTCTGATTGAGGAGTGTTCCATTGTTTTCAGTGTCTCACAGGGAAAACTATTGGCCGGGGATGCATTTCAGCTGTATTTTTGTCATTGATCAGGTTTTTACAGTAACTCATAAGGATATTCTGGCAACTTTTTTTTTCAGTCTGGCTCTCCAAAGTGCTGCTCAAACCTGACTTATAGATTCAATCTTTGAATAATAAACTGCGTTGTGATAAGGCATTCTAATTACAAAGCATTGCATGCATTTGAGGCTGGCTGCTTTCCTATAATGCGCATTATAAAAGCGGGTTGATCAGAAGAAAATTTGTAGACCCACATTTTCTGAGTTGAATTCTTTGTACTTAGAATTACAGCTGATAGATGAACTGCTTCCTATTGCTTCCTGTTAAACTGTAACAGCTCTCAAACTAACATCGAATCAATTCAACGACATGCAGCTGCACGCAAATATTGATTCAGCTGGGATCCCATCGGACATTTAATTTTCTTTGTGGCTGAACATGATCCCGCACAAACCGTCAAAATTATTTTGTGTCTATTTGTACTGAAGTCATTGTAGCATAGCTAGGTGGGGCCTGGGAAAAACTGCAGAAGGCTGTATCATGACAACAACATTGGAATTTGTAGAAACAGCAAGACCTGCCCTTTCTTGGGAGACTAGCCTCTTCTCTTCAGAAACATTCCTGATTCTTTACAATAAAAACAAAACCATACTTGAAAGGATCAACGGTCAGGCAGCATCTGCAGAAAAAAACAGGGTTGATGCTAGAAGTTTGGCGTCATGACTAAAATGGATTTGGACTCATCGAATCCTACAGTGGCCGTTTCACTCATTAAGTGTGCACCGACCTGCAAAGAGCATCCCAACCAGACCCAGCTCTCCCATCCTGTTCCTGTAACCCCTCATTTACCATGGCCACTCCACCTAGCCTGTATATCTCTAGACTGTATGCATATCTGTTTCTCTTCACAGATGCTGCCTAACTTGCCTGTGATAAAATATTATCTTGACCTTGAAAACATTACCCTGTTTCTCTACATAGATACTGTCTGAACTTCTGAGTATTTCAAGCATCTTTTTGTTTTAATTTCAGATTTTCTTTCTCTGCAAAATTTCACTTTCCTATTAGTATTTCTAATTCTTACTTTGATAACTTATTTCATATTCAATTTAATGTTGAGCAAAGAAGATTTTTTCCTGGATTTTCCTTTTACTCCTGACTTCTTTTTTAGCCTTTGACCTGACTCCCTCATATTCATACCCTGTGTTGTCATGAACAAAGTTTGAACATTTTTCAGTGCTCTTTCCAGTTATCACTTTGATGACTATTTTTTTGTACAGAAAGCAGCTCAGATAAGAACTAAGAGCAGGAGTAGGCCACGCGGCCCCTCAAGCATGGCAAGTCATTCAACAAGATCATGGTTGATCAGCCCCAGGCCTCAAATCCTCTTTTGTGCCAGCTCCTCATAGCCCTCAACTTTTCAATATGTCATAAGTCTCTATATTTCCTCTTTAAATACTTGCAGTGATCTTGTCTCCAGAAGTGTCTGGGGTAGAGACGTCCAAACATTCACAACCGTTCTTGGAGAAGAAATTTCTTGCTATCTTAAATGAGTGTCCCTTTGTTCTGAATTGTGACCCCTAGTTCAATGTTTCCTCACTAACAGAAACATCTTTTCTACATCTATCCTACTGAGCCTACAGAATCTTGTATTTTTCAATAAGATCACCCCTCATTCTTCTAAAATATAATGACTGAAGGCCTAATCTGTTAGTTCAGCCTACTGAACGTGTTTTGAAATGCCTCCAGTGCCAATATATCGTTTGTCAAATAAGAGGACCAAAGCTGTACACACATCACAATCCATTGCACCCACACCACAACTCACCACACCATGGAGTTCCCAGTCTCGGTCACCCTGAAACCACGTCTCTGTAATGGTTAACAAGTCACTTTCATTTATTTTTATTTGTACCCAAAACTTACCCATCTTGTTACAAATGTTGTGTGCACTCAGGCAAAGAAACATAAGTTTGGACCTTTTACCACTGGCTTTAATATCTGCTGTCACGCTTTAGTTATCGTTGACCTCTTCACTACCCTGTAACTTTGCTGTCTCATTTATTTTGAACTTTTTAAACTTCTGTTTAGCTGAACCTCTTTCCCCCTACTTCCCCAACACATTAATTAGTTTAAAGCCATATCTGCAACCATGCTTTTAAAATTCACAAGGATACTTGACCCAGCATGGTTTAAATGCTGGGGAGGCAATGGCCTAGTGATATTATCGCTAGGCTATCAATCCAGAGACCCAGATAACATTCTGGGGACCTGGATTCAAATCCCGCATTGGCAGATGGTGGAATTTGAATTCAATAAGAATTAAGAATCTAATGATACCCATTGTCGATGTCAGGGGGAAAACCCCATCTGGTTCACTCATGTCCTTTAGGGAGGGAAACTGCCATCCTTATCTGGTCTGGCCTACAAGTGACTCCAGACCCACAGCATTATGGTTGACTCTTAACTGCCATCTGAGCAATTAGGGATTGGCAATAAATGCTGCCTCATCCTGTTAATGAATAATAATTTAAAAAAAGATCCCCTTATCCAATGGAACGGTTCTCTCTTTCCCTAGTACTAGTGCCAGAGCCCCATGAATAGTAATTTACTTTTCATACGTCAATCTTTGAGCCATGCATCTACCTCTCTAACCTTAGTTACCCTTTGCAAATTTTCTCATGGCTCAGGTACTAATCTGGAGATTGTTACCTTTGTGGTTCTGCTTTTTAATTTAATCCCAAACAGCTCATAATCCTGCAGCAGAACCTCTTTCCTTGTCCCACCTACGTTGCTGGTGAAATAACTCATCACAGAGTCATCCGTTATTTACATGTGGGGAGTCCTTGACACTGATCCAGCTCCCTGAAAGCCAGCTCTCGACCGCTTTGCGGAACACCCATGCTCGGTTCGCACTAAACAACTGCACCTCCCAGTCAACAACCATTTCAACTCCCCCTCCCATTCCTTAGATCACATGTCCATCCTGGGCCTCCTGCAGTGCCACAACGATGCCACCCAAAGGTTGCAAGAAAAGCAACTCATATTCCACTTGGGAACCCTGCAGCCCAAAGGTATCAATGTGGACTTCACAAGCTTCAAAATCTCCCCTCCCCCTACCGCATCCCAAAATCAGCCCAACTTGTCCCTGCCTCCCTAACTTGTCCTTCCTACCACCTATCCCCTCCTCCCACCTCAAGCCTCACCCCCATCTCCTACCTACTCTCTCCATTTTCTATCCACTTCCCCCTCTCTCCCTATTTATTTGAGAACCCCCTTCCCCTCCCCCATTTCTGAAGAAGGGTCTAGGCCTGAAACATCAGGTTTCCTGCTCCTCTAATGCTGCTTGGCCTGCTGTGTCCATCCAGCTGTACACCTTGTTATGTCAGTGTGCACAGGATGTCTGAAACTCCTGTTCTTATCTGTTAGCCAGGGCTCCCTTATTGGATCAGATTAACATCTCCAATCAGAGAACCCACACTATGAGGTCCATCTGGCTGACCTTGTCACGCTCAGTACAGCTAGCATCTACGTGAACCACTCCCACTTCAAATTTTCACTAGACCAAAAGTTATGTCCTGAACTTTGATACTAGGCAGGCAACCTGGACTCTCATGTTGTTGTAACAGAGAATGGTATCTATTCCCCAAATGCTACATTTTTCTTTTCTCCCCTCCTTGAATGATGTTCTGGGCCGTGATGCTGTGGTCATTTTCTCCTCCTCTCTGCATTCTGTGCCCTTGTGCAAACCAGGAGCGAGAACTTTGTACTTTTTGGGCAAGGGCACTGACTGAAGCTGCTCCAAAGCTAAATTCAGGGTTCGCATACTTGCCTCACTCAGAGTCACACCTATCGGCTCCTGACAATAGACCAAATTTGATATGCTTAATCTAAGAGGCGTGGCTGCTTCCTGAAACACATGCCCAGGTAACCCTCATTCCCTTGGTGGGTCACAGTGTTTGTAGCCCAAGTTCCAGCTCATCAACTCCCAGCTGAAGTTCCACAAGGAGCCAGAAACAGCCACAGACATGGACACTGTGGATCTCATCAGCATCCACAAGCTCCCACATATTACAGTTGCAACGCATCACCTGCCCATGTCTATTGTTTTAAAAGTGGACTTTGTACCTGTACGGTTCATCTGCAATAACATCACCTGATTTAAACCACTTGGTTCATCAATAGAGGTGTAGAAGAAATACCTACGATCACCTATCTGTTTTCTGTGACATTGCACTTTGGCTCTGATTGTTGGAAACAGATTGAAGGGGCTGTCTGCCATTGGGTTTTATTTCATGCTGCCACTGTCCTTCTCACATTTGTCCAATTTGTTTCTTTAGGAAACTGTTGTTATTGCACACTTATTGAAGGGGCTGTCTGCCATTGGGTTTTATTTCATGCTGCCACTGTCCTTCTCACATTTGTCCAATTTGTTTCTTTAGGAAACTGTTGTTATTGCACACTCTCACGCTGTTTGAAGAAGATGCTGACCCTGTTCTCTCACTCACTCTTCATGAATCTGCTGCTTTCACCAGCAATAGTAAATTTACAGCAGTTCATTAACATTTTTAAGTGCTCAAAATCCCCAAAATTTATAATGTTTTTCACAAATGACTGAACGCTGGAACTTTCAGACAGGAGTGTTGAATGTAGAAACATGTGGCTCCTTGTAAAGTCTCAGTAGAATCTTAACTATGTCTCCAATTCTGGAATATGGATTTTTTTTTTAAAAGCCAATCCCGACTTGTCACTGGGATTTTCTCTAAAATACTCCGGTAACATGGAGAAGATGTACAGTTGAGGGATTGTCAACTCTGTGATAGGGAACCGGTCCTGGTTTAGGAGAGTCCCAGAAAAGTGATGAAACCTCGATGTAGAGCTTATGGCCATTTCTGTCTTCAATGAACCAAAAAGGAAAAAAGGGTGCAGCATGGTATTGAGTTTGGTTTCCAACATTAAAAATAATGAAGCAATGTTTAGCGTGGTAGATTGCAGAAAGGGATTAGTCTAAAGTGAAAAAATGTGAAGGGCTACAGGGAAAAGCTAGGGGAATGGGACAGGCTGAGTACCTCTTAGTGACGATGATTTGACCTATTTCTGTGCTGAATCATTTTATGATTCTATGAAGAGGATCTTTCAGCATGTGAGCTCAGCAAAAAGAATTAATAAAGAAAATTACTGAGATGGTTAGAACTGCACATGCTGGATATAGACATAACAAGGTGTGGAGCTGGAGGGACATAACAGGCCAGGCAGCATCACAGAAACAGGAAAGCTGATGTTTCGGGTTGGGACCCTTCTTCAGAAAAATGGTCCCGACCTGAAATATTGGCTTTCCTGTTCCTCTGATGCTGCATGACCTGCTGTGTTTCTCCAGCTCCAAACTTAATTTTCTTTTATAAGGAGACAAAATCCTTTTCTGTTTGGTCAGTTTTGTTCTGTTTTTGTTGTTCTATGTTACACCTGCTGCCATCCAATTGTTTCTTAAATATCCCTCAGTGGGTGCTGGGCAATGTGTATGACACATACTTTCTAGATGACTATTTCTATCAGTAATAGTTTTTGACTGAATTACAGTATCACAGTGGCTCAGTGGTTAGCGCTGCTGCTTCACAGCAATAGGGATCCAGGTTTGAATCCAGTCTTCAGGAGCTTGCACATTTTCCCTGTGTCTGCGTGAGTTTCCTCTGGGTGCTCTGGTTTCTTTCCGTAGTCCAAAGGTATGCAGATTAGATGGATTGGCCATGCTAAATTACCCCTTGGTGTCCTTGGATGTGCCAGCTGGGTGGGTTAGCCATGGGAAATGCAGAAATAGGCTGGGGGGCTGGGGCGGTGGGGGTGGCTGGCTCTTTCGTGGACACTCTAGGGACTTTGTTTCTAGTGCTGCTGACAGATAGATGTACAGAAGCAGCAAATGTAAAAGTACCCGGAATGCATCTTCCTGTAAATTCTGTGTGAGAGAGGAGAAAATCACACATTAGTGAGGTTGCAGTTGGAAATACTCTAACACACAATACTTCGAAGCAAATCAAAACTTTATCCATTTCTTTCCTTGCCTGCACATTTACAAATTAGCACTTCATTTTCCTTCAGGTTCACCCCTCCTGAATCCAGATTTTTTTTTTCCCTAAAAACAAACTGTGGATTCCAGAAATCTGCAGCTTGAAATCCTCAGCAGGCCTGGGAGCAATTATCGAGAAAAAAGCAAAGCTACCATTTCAGGTCATTTTTCTCTAGTTTCTTCCACATTTCCTCCATAGCCTCTCCAAAATTAGCGTATTATGAGGCCCACATTCTAATCTCTTGACTATGTTCCCACTAAACTACTGCCCACTCAACTACACCCTGACCGTCCTCATGCTCAGTGACATTGTGAGTATCTTGCCCTGTTCTGGTTTTGTCCAAGTCTCTTCCGACACCTATGTTATCAATTCACATATAATCAAACCCCCAACCTCCATTTCGCTTACCTTGAAAACTACTCTTCCATCTCCATAACAACATCTTACACTAATTATGCCTCCACTTTTAACATAAATTGTGCCAAGATGCTTCATCAGACCATTATGGATCAAAAATGATGCTGTCCTGAGGGAGATGCTCAGTCACAAAACCAAAAACTTAATTGAAGAGGTGGGTTTTAAGAAGTCTTTTAAAGGAAGAAAGGCCCCCAAACTGCATTTACTCTCCAAAATTCTTGAATATATTGTTGATTCCAGAATCATGTTTACTTTTTTATTGGGTTTCTGATCTCATCACCAAGACCACCAATTTCTGTCATAATAACCTCCTCCCTCTTTCCCTTAGTCTATCTCACATTGAAACCTTCATCCAGGCTTTTATCACAGCTGATCTCCCATTCCTCACCCTTGAAACTTCATCTCAGTCAAAACTTATGCTCTCCATATCATCCTATGTAAAGCCTTGCTCATCCATCACCTGTGGCTTACTGATCAACATTGACACTTTGGTTCAAGATATTCCGACTCAAAATTCTTATTCTTCCATTAGATTCTGACATGGTATCATTCTTCCCCATCTCTGTATCATTCATCAAGCTCACATCCCCCTCCTTACCCTAATTTCCCCCTTTCTGTGAGGCTGTATCAATGGTCTGGACTCCTACTGAAAGACAATGATGAGATTAGATTAGATTAGATTCCCTACAGTGTGGAAACAAGGCCTCTTGGCCTAACAAGTCCACACTGCCCCTTGAAGCATCCCACCCAGACCTGTCCCCCTATAACCCACAAACCCCTGAACACTACAGGCAATTTAGCATGGCCAATCCACCTAACCTGCACATCTTTGGACTGTGGGAGGAAACCAGAGCACCCGGAGGAAACCCACGCAGACACGGGGAGAATGTGCAAACTCCACACAGACAGTCACCCAAGGCTGGAATTGAACCCAGGTCCCTAATGCTGTGAGGCTGCAGTGCTAACCACTGAGTCACCGTGCCGCCCACTTCTCCTTCAGTTTGGGTGAGAGTCAGTGTTGAGCATACTCATGAGGCTAGGAGTTGTGTAAATCATCTGTACCTCACCTTCTCAAAGGCCTTTCTTGTCTAATAATTTGTCTGTTGAAATATGTAGAAGAAATTAAGAATTGACTGTGTAATTTAAACTCTCACATGAATAGGTACCTATAGAAAGAAATATATCTCCACTGGCACAGCATCACAAAACAGAACATTGAAGCATTTGGACTGATTTAATCAAGTGTTAAAATCTCTTAATGGGTAAATGTTGAAATATGACATGATGCTTGCAAGGCAATTGTGATTTGCTTCAGTAAGGAGTAATTTCTTCAGGCTCATTTGAGATACCTATTACTTGTACTGCTGCCTATGGGACAGTCATCTTGTTAGATATGTGAGTGTTTGAGTAGGAATATCTTTGTGTTACCAGAATGTCATGTAGCAAACAAGATGCTGGATTTTGATTTGCACTTTTGGTGAATTGATTAATCCATTTTTTGAAAATTATTTCATACTATTTAATTATTAAATTATTATTACAATTAAAAGTAGAGCCTTGTGTAGTGTTGTAGAGCAGAGAGCTCTAGGGGTTCAGATACATAATTCTTTGAAGTTTGTATCACATATAGATAGGATGGTTAAGCAGACATTTAGCACACTTGCATTCATTGCTCAGACCTCTGAGTATGGAAGTTGGAACATTGTGTTGAGATTGTACAAGATGTTGTTGAGGCTACTTCTGGTGTACTGTGTCCAGTTCTGGTCACCCTGTTATAGAAAGGATATTATTAAGCTGGAGAGGGTTCAGAAGAGATTTATCAGGATGTTGCTGGGAATGGAGGGTTTTGAGGAGAGATTAGATAGGCTGGGACTTCTTTCACTAGGCCCTAAGAGGTTGAGGGGTGATCTTATAGAAGTTTATAAAATTATGAAGGGTTTCAATAATGTGAAAGGCAAGTGTCTTTTCCCTATGATGGGGAATTTCTAGACTAAGTGGCATATTTTTAAGGTGATAGGAGAAAGATTTTAAAAAGACATCAGGTGCAATTTTTTTACAGAGTGGTTTGTATGTAGAATGATCTTCCAGAGAAAGTGGTGAATACAGGTAGTTACAATGTTTAAAAGACATGTAGATAAGTACATGAATAGGAAATGTTTGGAAGGATATGGGCCAAGTGCAGGCAGGTGGGATTACTTTAGTTTGATTGGTCCAACCAGCCCAGGCCAAAGGGTCCATTTCTGTGCTCAATGACTCTATGGCCATTAGCCCATTTATGTTAAACAGGTTAGAACAGAACCAATGTGCCAACTGAAGAAATCAGACCTCGTTGCATCAAGACTATAAAGAAAACAAGCCATCAATGTAATTTTTGAATATGAATTACAAAGTCAAATGTACTATACTGGAGAGTGTGATATTTTATTTAATGCAGAATACTTTCAAAAGCAAAGCACTGTGATAGCTGGCAATCTGAAATAAGAAAAAACAGAAAAAGGAGCAAATACTCAAAAGGGCTGCCAACTGCGAAAAGAGGTGAAGAAAGAGAGGGCAGAGTTTTCTTTTTTTAATCTAAAGAGTGGGCATAAAGCTCGGACAGAGTTCCCTTCGGTGACATGCAGCTGTGTTATTCTTAGCTCATTATATGTGAAAACCAGGTTAAAATGCCACATTTTATGAGCGGGCAGGTAGGAAGTTCTGAAGGCCACTAAGGTCATGCCATCAGGATGCCTTATTTAAAAGGCCCCCAACAGCATTTTACTTTTTGTGCCACTCAGGAACATCACTCAATCTCTGCCCGTCCATTTTTCCACACGCAGGTGAAGATTTGAGACCCGCTAAAAGGCTACCCCCTGCGTTAGTGACATTTCTCTAGATTCTGCTGTAGGATGTCTGAGAGAATATACTGTTTCTGAGGGATGGCAACAAGAGGCTATTCAGAGTCACCAAGGCAGCCTGGATCAAGGTAGATACAGACCTCAATACCTGTGGAACTGTCAAGACAAACTGAATCTAACAAAAACTGCTTCATGTAAATTAGCAGTCTAAGCTTATGGCTGCACAGGATTGTCACACACATGACGTTTGATGCCTAGCATCTCCAGCACATGCTTTATATGTAATCAATGACTTGTCACTTCATTACATCTCAGACATCTGCCAAAATGAAAAGGAGTTAGACCAATCAGCCGTTCACGTACCACCAGCTTACCAACTAGGAGAACCTACACATCTGAGAGCTTTACATCAAGGCTTTTCATGACACAAGGTCACAAACACAAAATATTTCTTTAATTTGAACACTTTACAGTCATATCAGGCCCATGCAACACATGAAGCTTTACTGATTTCCTCTTTCAGAGGCAGAACCACCTTTCAATCAGAACCATTAATTCCTAATGCCCCCCCATACCATATTCTTCTTACTAGCAATGTACGCAGACAGTCAGAGCTCAATATCCCTGCCTGTTCTTTATCAATGCTAGCACAGTGTTGATGCACCCTAGTTAATGTCTCTTAATGGTTCTCTTCCGGAGGAGAAGAATATGCACTATGAAATGGGAGTGCGCAGACAGTGTGGCAGTGGGCCGCACCTGTCATCAAGCTCCTCATCCCCTTTAGAGGGTAGGCTGCTGAGGTGGCAATCAGACAGAGATGGTGCCTGTGCTGAAAAAGAGATTGGATTCCTACCCAAACATGTATCTCATGGTGATCCCATTGTTGTTCGGGAAGTTTTGAGAGAACCCAGACATTTGAGAAAAGGACAGGATTCAAGCCTGCAAAATCAGTCAGGTGGACCACACCCACTTTTTTTTAAAATAAAAAGCCACATTTAAAAAGGGCCTTGCAGTTGTTACCGCAATTTTGGCTGACAGCCCATAACACTGAGTTTCAAAGTCACCAGCAGTGATTCCCAGTTGCACATGAAGCACCAACGCCTCAGTAAAGAATAAAGGTGACGGCTCATAATACTAACACATGTTTGCTTTTCTCGGTGGTCTCTGGGTCCCACCTTACCCCCATTTCCCCCTCCCCCACCACCAAACAAAAGCCAGGGCAAAGAATAGCATGAGCCCTAGGCTCAACCAAGAAGCCCCTCACATCATTGTCTCTGAGCTGGAACAGCTGGGAATCTCAGAAGAGGCACCTTCCACCCCCTGTCTACCAGCGCACACAGGCTGCACCTCTCCATTGCTCAAGTATCTAGATTAGGCTTGGTGTCACATTCTGGTTAGCATAGCACTGATATGAGCCTGCAGCTTGGAGGAGGGACAGTTGAATGATAGCTGGAGAACAGCAGCAGCACACACACACACACACACACACACACAATGATGATAAGCCTCTGGGCTCTGTCATTATCAGTAATGGTGGAGATGCAGAGGAAAGCATCTGGTAGGTAGACCAGCTATCATGTGCGGACTGGAGTAGAGAAGTAGGAGAGGCAGAGGAGTCCACCAAGACCTGCCTCCAGCATGTAAACTCCAGTGAACTGGGTGGTGGACGCCCCGGAGATGCAGACCCAGCAGAAGAGTTGGGATCTACCAGATATTCCATGTGGTTGGATGCTTTCATTCACTAGCTGGGGACTGAGAAACCTTGACCTCCCTCCAGGTGCTCCATCACCTCAAGGGGTGAGATGGGTGCAATTGTGCACCAACAAGAAGAAGGAGGCAAAGGTGCCAGGGACTGTCATCTCAGGACAGTTGTGGGATTGCTGCATGAGGCACCCAGAGCCCTCCATCACGTCAGGCTGAGGAGACTGCAGAAGGACAGGGCCTTTTAGGCCCAAGTCTAACAGGGAACCGCCGCCAGCAACAGCCATTGCAAGGTGACAGAGCCATTAGTGGGATTGCTGAAGCTCAGCAGCAGCTGTTATGGTGTCACCCAGGCACAGCAGCTGGAACAACACTGGAGAATGTCAGATGCACAGACATTAACCTTGTGTATAAGCTCTAAACTTGAAGCAAATAAAGCAGTTTGTACCAGATTTCTTTAATCTATTCCAATTTGTTTAAGATTTTTGATTGTTCATGAGTTTCTTTTGGACTATCTTGAGGGACAGTGCTCACATGTGTATCCTATGCAGCAGTTTGAAAAGTACTGAGACTCTGATTCATTATTGTCCTCCACTGTAGAAGTGGAGCTACATAGTTCAGTGACTGGATGCCCCTTGCAAATAAAGCTTTGAGTCAAACAAGCATTGCCATTCCTAATAAAAACAGAAATTGGCGGAAAAGCTCAGCAGGTCTGGAGGTGTCTGTGAAGAGAAATCAGAGTTAACATTTCGGGTCCAGTGACCCTTCCTCATAAATGATGGCAGCTAGGAAAATGTTCTTTTTTGTGTAAATGATAGGGTGGGAGAAGGGGCTAAGGAGTAAATGATAGATAGAGATAGAGCCCAAAGAGTGAGGAGAACAGTTAGACAGGCAAAGGAGTAGAAAATTGGTCAGCATGGGAGATTGAATGTGGATCCACTAATCCACTAATGTGGATTATTAATGGCTAACAGTGAGTTGTGCGTAATAGCGGACTATGTGAAAACAAGGTCTGGTGTATTGTGCTTCGGGTAAGGACATGGGAGAAGGTGCCTTAAGCCCTAAAATTGTTGAACTCAATGTTGAGTCCAGAAGGTTGCAGGGTTCCCAAGTGGAAAATGAGGTGCTATTCTCCCAGCTTTTGCTGGGCTTTGCTGGAACACTGCAGCAAGTCTGAGACAGAGATGTTTGCCAGGTATCAGGGTGGTGTTTTGAAATGGCAGGCAACTGGAAGTTCAAGGTCTTTTTTTGTCGCTGACTTCCAGCATCCACAGTTCTTTTGGTTTTTCTATGGCTATTCCCTACCTTTCTTCCATCAGCCCACCACTCTATTCAGTTTTCTTCTAAACCCCTTAGATAATGATGCCCCCCCCACCCCCCCGACCTTGCCTTTACTGGTTAGGTTTTATGGAATCAGTCGGTGTGGCTGTCTTCTTTAGGCAAATGAGGAATGACATGGTCAGCATTCACGCCTAGTAGTGTAACATTTAACTATAAGAAGATAAACTACAAAGGACTAAGACTTCTCATAAGCCAGTTGACCTGATCAAACTTCACTCCTTACGCCATGAAGTGGTTTATTTCTGAAGGAACTGAGTCTGTGAAGAAGGTTGTACTCACTGGAGCTTGGAGGAAGAAATCTAGCCCTTCAAGCACATACGGTACTATATATAACCAGGTTTGCAAACACATAGGTTTCCTGTCTTTGATTAAGTGTTGTGCCTGTGAATGTAATTTCAGAGCACTAGGGTATTATTAAGTATTCATGACAATGATAATGAATGCAAAACAGATTACCATTGGCTCAGTGGTTAATGGTGCTGCTTCACAGCACCAAGGACCTGGGTTCAATTCCATCCTCAGCTAACTGTGTATTTGTGCGGAGCATGCAAATTCTCTGCATGGGTTTCCTCCAGGTGTTCTGGTTTTCTCCCACAGTTCAAGATGTGCAGGTTAGATGGATTAGCCATGCTAAATTACCCCATTGTGTCCAGGGATGGGCAGGCTAGGTGGATTAACCATGGGAAATGCAAGGTTACAGGGATAGGGTAGGCAATGGGTCTGGATGGGATGCTCTGTGTGGACTCAATGGGCCGAATGGCTTGCTGCCACTCTATAGGGATTCTACGATTCTACGAAGGAGGTCCGGAAACTGACCCACCTGGAAGGTTCTGAGACTTAATGGTGAAACTTTAACATATCATGAAGAAATGGAGTTTTTTGCCTCTTGCCCAATTGTGTTCCTGCACCTGTCCTTCTGTAAGCTCCAGATAGGCCCGCAACTTTCTATGCACAGTTACTGCTCAGGACTTGACCTTTCTTTGGAACGCAAGGCCTGAGACTTGAAATGTGAACAGAGCATTTTCACTTCACTTATTCATTTAATCAGTTTTGTATGACATTCATCATAATTTGGATAAATGCTATTTTGTTTGAACAAGGAACTTGCACGAACCATCAGTGTTTTAGTTCACATTAGCAGTAAGCAATTAGCAACAAAAATTTTCATGGTTATGTGAGGTTTTAACTGTGAAAGAATGACAATGACTCGCTATTAATCGTCAACAAAACTTTCCTTCACTGTTTTGCCACATCTTGTCTAGATCAGTCATTTACATTGTACATTTGTGACCACAGTTGGGTGGCTAGCTCCCCAGGTCTGAGTTTTGTAGCATACTATACCTATTATAAGATGTCTTGGGTCAGCTCAGAAAAATCCTTGCTCTTAAATTCTTTGGGGAGTTGTCTTTTGCTTGGTGCTTTCCTTTAGAGGTGCAGCTGATAATCAGAAGCTCAGTTGTAATAAATGTGTGACATCATTTCAAGTTCTATGCATTAATATTGTAATGCAGTATGCCACCAGATATTCACAGTCATACTCCATTGGTTCTATGGATACAGATGATTGAAAAATAATTACTTTTTCTTGAAAGCATCATAGATTATATCACCCACTGCGGTTCATTGAGCAATATTTAATAGGTACAGATCCATTCTTAGTGAATTATATCACAGACATTACTTTGGAGAGGATGTGGCCTAGTGGTATTATCATTGGACTGTTAATCCAGAGACCCAGATAACATTCCGGGGACCCAGCTTTGAATGCCATGGCAGATGGTGGAATGTGAATCCAATAAAAGTATGTGGAATTAAGAATCTAATGATGACAATGAATCCTATGTTGAGTGTCCGAAAAACCCACCTGATTCACTCATGTCCTTTAGGGAAGGAAACTGCCATCCTTACCTGGTTTGGCCTACATGTGACTCCAGACCCACAGTAAAATGGTTGACTCTTAACTGCCCTCTGGGCAATTAGGAATGAGCAATAAATGCTGCCTGGCCAGTGACACCCTTATCCGGTTAGTGAATAAAGGAGAATTATCACTACACTGTTAATCCACAGCCCTGGCTAATGTTCTGGGGACCCAGATTCTAATCCCGTCAGATAGTAGAATTTGAATTCAGTAAATACCCAGAAGTAATAGTCTAATTATGACCATGAATTGATTATCGGAAAAGCCCATCTGGTTCACTTATGCCCTTTAGGGAAGAAGAAAATGGCCTTCCTTATCTGTGACATTGGTAATAAGCCCAAATAGCAGGACATTCCAGTACTCCTGCGTTCCATTTTTAGCACATTAGTTTAACACATTGATGTCAAATTTCCATATGATGTTTCACAAAATTGTTCTGCACAAGTGCGTTAACTTGTGTGATAAAATGGCAAGAGAAGAATTTTCACCCCCTAATGAACGAATACCACAGGGCACAGTGCATGCTGTAGCCTTCTACTGTGCATGTGCAACAACCTGTTCTAACACATCTTGTCATTCCCTTCTAGAAATTAAGGATTTGTTTTGGTTTTGGTAGATTTATTCATGCCGAGGAAGCCACAGTGAAAAGAAGAAGAAGTTGTGAGACTGAAAGAAACAGGATTAGGCTCGTGAGTGAAGATAGTGATTGTAGACACCACGATTTGAAGAACAGAGGGTCTGAAATCGGTACGCATGAGATGGAGTAATTATAATTCACAAAAGGCATTTTAAAACAAATCCCCAGTAATCAGCCTTGTTTGTCTGCCACCAACTGTAGTTGTCTTCACGGAACCAAAATGAATATGTTGTAAGGAAAAATACATGACAAAACTAATCAAATTAACAATGCCACATTTAATAGAAATATTAATAATTTTCTTAATATGAATATTTAATCCTATTACTTTGAAAGGTTTTATTATATATTATTTACTCTTGAAAATGTTGTCCAACATGTATTTTATTATTTTATATGTATATCTTAAACATATATAAATATACCAGTTTATCACCTCAAGCAACGTCCTCATCTAAGCAGGCTGTCTGAAGTGCCTTTTCCAAATATTTTAATGTCAGAGTGTTTTGAATGAAATTGCACAAAATTGTAATGTTCATCAAATAATGTAGCAATGGAAATAAAATGTTGCAATATATGGTGTCTGAAATTATTTAATTAGCTTTAAATAATATGCTTTATAAATGTTTACATTTCAGATGTCAATAAATATTTTCTGCAATGTATGTTTTGTATCTATTGTAGCCACAGCAACCAAGTGGAACTACAGTTTCAGAGCATTGTGTCTGTAACACATTCAATTTAGTCACAGGGAACTGAAAAATATCAATATACAAATGTATGGAAAATGTAGTTAACTAACAAATGAAACATAAGATGTAATAATATTGTAAACCAGGATGGCCTGATCCGAAACGTCAGCTTTGCTGCTCCTCTAATGCTGCCTGGCCTGCTGTGTTCCTCCCGCTCCACGCTGTGTTATCTCTGATTCCAACATTGGCAGTTCTCACTATCTCTGATACATCACCCTTGCTTCTTTTGCAAAAAATCTGAGAAAAAAAAATCACAGAGCAAACACGGTATGGAATACACTGCCTCAAGGGTTATGAAGGCAGATTCAACTGAGACATTCAGGAGGGCATTGGAGGATTATTTGGGGGAAATTAATGTGCACGGGTTTATAGGGAAGAAACAGGAGATTGGCACTCAGTAATGATGCTCATTTAATGAGCCAGTGCAGGCACAATGGGCTGAATAGCCTCCTTCTGCCTTGTAACACTTCTCTGATTTTGAAATTTGCATTACCCCACTTCCCCACTTTCATCCTTCAGATGATCAGAATAGGATAAATTTAGCTATAGCCACAGCTCAATGAGCAGTAGTGAATCAGTTGCCTATTTTACGCATTACACCTAGCTGATTTCTTTTTGCACTGACATCAATGGGCAACTGCTCTACTGTTAATGCTTGGAACATATTGAATAGTTCCTTTCACAGGATATCCAACAGAGAGTCAAGTCACCAGCTTTGCTAGTGTTCACATTCTGTACCTAACCTGGTTGGTTAGTTCAGCCGGCTGCAGAATGATGCCAATAATTTGGGTTCAATTTCTGCACCAGCAGAGGTTACCATTATGGACTGTCCTCAGCCTCTCCCCTCACCTCATGTGTAGGTGACTCTCGGGTTAAACCACCTCCAATCATCTCTCTGTGAGACAGCAAGATTATGGAGACTTCACCTTTTATACGGACCTTCTCTCAATCTGCCTCATCTCCATTCTCCCCTCCTTCATATGCTATCCAAGTTCTCTCATAACTGAAATTAATGTTTTACACCTCAACTATTCTGTGTGATGACCACATGTGGAGGGACATTTCTTCTGGACAGCCTGTTTAATTTCTTGGTGACTTTCTTAATAACCATTAATTCCCATGAATAGAAGCGTTGAAGTGAATTTTCCCAACCCATTGCTGTTGGATGAAAGGTAGAAATGCTGGTAATGTGGCAGAGTAAGGTATGATGGGAGAGAATGCCATATTGCAAGTGGAGGGATGCACTTCTGATTCAACGTTTAACAACAACTTCTTAGAAATATTTTGCAACATCAATTTGCCTCTAGCATTAGAGGAAATTAAACTGCATTGTTTTCATTTTAGAATGTAGCTGTGATGAACAGAATTTAATGAGCACCAATGTTACATGTGGTGTTTAGATCATTTGTGTATTTATGCTGTCATGGACACTGAAATTTTGTTTTCACTCATGATTCATTTGTGCAAAATGTTCTGGTTTAGGCTGACAAACTAGCTGATATTGTAAACATGTTGTCTTCCTTAGGTATTGTCAGTTTTCAAAACCGTTTACATTATCCTCTGAAAAGCTTCTTTTGACCTCTCTGTCCTTAGAAATGGACTGCCCCCAGCTTTAAAGTCCTTGAATTTGTTCAGATTTCTCTAGTTTTCCAATGCGGTCACAGGACCAAAAAATGGCCCTCATCAAAGTCACAGATGACATCCTCCATGATTGTAAATAACCATGGCACATCCCATTCTTCTGCCTTTTATGTGGTCAATCATGCTCCTTCGAAATCTCCCCTCGAATTATAGAGGGAGATTTAAATGGTCTTTTTATTGCGAGTCTGTTTTGATGAGGCAATTATAAATCTTTACAACTGGAAAATATCCATGATCATAAGAACAGCTCCAGTTAATCATTCCATTGATATAGACATGCTGCGTTTGAAGAAACTGCACCTAAATGACGCTCCGTTTGGTGACATCTTTATAACCTACTTTGCATTTTCTGAAAACACTGAACATAATTTAGTGAGAATGATAAAAATAAATAAAATTTGGAGTTTCGAAGACTGGTCATACAGCAATAGTGAGACCACATCTTGGATGCTCTATGATATTTCAGTCTCCTTATTTGAGAAAGGATGTAAACGTGTTGGAGATGATTCGGAGGAGATTTACTAGATTCCTGTCTGGAACGAGTGGGTTGTCTTATAGTGAAAGATTGGATGAGCTGTGTTTGTTCTCAAAAGTATATGGTATGAATGGTCTTGTCAAGACAAATGTGGAAAGGATGTTTACTCCTGTGCATCAGTCCAGAACTGTTTTAAAATCAGGAACTATTTCTCTTTCTTAGGATGAAGGCGAGGTGATTTTTTTTCTCTCTCTCTCTCTCTGATAGGTGGACTAGATTGGAACATTTTGCCTCAGAAGGTAGTTGAGGCACAGTTATTTATTTGTAAGGTGGAGGTCAGTGAATTCTTGTTGGGCAGGACATCAAATGTCAAGAATTGGTGGAAGTCTGGAATTTGGAACATGAACCGAACAGCCATTGAATGGTAGAGTAAGCTTGAAGGGCAGAGTGGCCTATTTCGGCTTCTAATTTGTATGTTCATGTGTAAAGTCATGATAAATAAAATTTCCATAAATAAATCTTCATAGTATTCCTACATTATTTGAGTTTTAGTGAATATATATATATATATATATGTCTCTATAAGGCCTGAAATGTCAGCTTTTGTGCTCCTGAGATGTTGCTTGACCTGCTGTGTTCATCCAGATTCACACTTTGTTATCTATAAGCATTTGCTGTTTCGATAGTACATTTTTAAAAAAACAAACCACAAGCACTTTGCAGTAGCACCAAATAAGATGGTACAGGTTGAAAACTTCTATCATTTTGTTGCAGCTATCTGAAGTATTTTAAGGGTGATGTGCAATTCAGCTTTTGTTTTTATTTGAACTTCTAAACAGAAGTATGAGTGAAATTGCCCAGCCAGTTCTGATAATTGCCTTAGAAAATGTTTTCAAGTCTCCTGGTCAAGCAAGCCATACAAGGACTGATCTCAGCTGAGATAACAAACAAAGCCTGGTTATTGGTCTTGGATCATTAGGTTAGTTATGGGGGTGGGGTGTGAGTGCAGATTCATCCAACATTCTCCTGGTCACTATCCAATATGTCTTATAACAAAGTATGAGCAGACACATGAAATAATGTCTGCAGTTTGACAGGTAGGATTTTGTTTTCCATCTGCTTTGCATGTATGCAAAGCAATAAGATTTGAGTTCAGAAGTAAAGATGATTTAGTGTCAATATGTCAGCATTGACTTAATGGGCCAAGGTGCCTCCTATGTGCAGTATGACTCCAACGACTTTATGATGCCTTATTGCAGTCACGTAGAACATTGGTAAGACTGCGCCTGGAGTATTCTAGAGAGCTTTGGTCCCCATACCTCAGAGAGAATATGCCTGCTGTAGAAGGAGTTCAGTAAAGATAGATAAGTCTCCTGGGCCGGATGGGATTTATCCTCGGATCCTCTGGGAAGCCAGGGAGGAGATTGCCGAGCCTTTGGCATTGATCTGTAACTCGTCATTGTCTACAGGAATAGTGCCAGATGACTGGAGGATAGCAAATGTGGTTCCCCTGTTCAAGAAGGGGAGTAGAGACAACCCTGGTAATTATAGACCAGTGAGCCTTACCTCAGTTGTTGGTAAAGTGTTGGAAAAGGTTATAAGGGATACGATTTATAATCATCTAGAAAAGAATAAATTGATTAGGGATAGTCAGCACGGTTTTGTGAAGGGAAGGTCGTGCTTCACAAACCTTATTGAGTTCTTTGAGAAGGTGACCAAACAGGTAGATGAGAGTATCAGAGATAATGGGAACTGCAGATGCTGGAGAATCCAAGATAACAAAATTTGCTGCTTGGCCTGCTGTGTTCATCCAGCCTCACATTTTATTATCTTAGGTAGATGAGAGTAAACCGGTTGATGTGTATATGGATTTCAGCAAGGCGTTCGATTAGGTTCCCCACAATAGGCTATTGTACAAAATGCGGAGGAATGGGATTGTGGGAGATATAGCAGTTTGGATCAGAAATTGGCTTGCTGAAAGAAGACAGAGGGTGGTAGTTGATGGGAAATGTTCATCCTGGAGATCAATTACTAGTGGTGTACTGCAAGGGTCGGTGTTGGGTCCACTGCTGTTTGTCATTTTTATAAATGACCTGGATGAGGGCGTAGAAGGATGGGTTAGTAAATTTGCAGACGACACTAAGGTCGGTGTAGTTGTGGATAGTGACAAAGGATGCTGTAGGTTGCAAAGAGACATAGATAAGCTGCAGAGCTGGGCTGAGAGGTGGCAAATGGAGTTTAATGCGGACAAGTGTGAGGTGATGCACTTTGGTAGGAGTAACCAGAAGGCAAAGTACAGGGCTAATGGTAAGATTCTTAGTAGTGTAGATGAGCAGAGAGATCTCGGCGTCCATGTACACAGATCCTTGAAAATTGCCACCCAGGTTGACAGGGCTGTTAAGAAGGCATACAGTGTTTTAGCTTTTATTAATAGAGGGATCGAGTTCCGGAACCAAGAGGTTATGGTGAAGCTGTACAAAACTCTGGTGTGGCTGCATTTGGAGTATTGCATATAGTTCTGGTCACTGCATTATAAGAAGGATGTGGAAGCTTTGGAAAGGGTGCAGAGGAGATTTACTAGTATGTTGCCTGGTATGGAGGGAAGGTCTTATGAGGAAAGGCTGAGGGACTTGAGGCTGTTTTCATTGGAGAGAAGAAGGTTGAGAGGTGACTTAATAGAAACATATAAAATAATCAGACGGTTAGATAGGGTGGATAGGGAGAGCCTTTTTACTAGGATGGTGACGGCGAGCACGAGGGGGCACAGCTTTAAATTGAGGGGTGGTAGATATAGGACAGATGTCAGAGGTAGTTTCTTTACTCAGAGAGTAGTAAGGGAATGGAACGCTTTGCCTGCAAAGGTAGTAGATTCGCCAACTTTAGGTACATTTAAGTTGTCATTGGATAAGCATATGGACGTACATGGAATAGTGTAGGTTAGATGGGCTTGAGATCGGTATGACAGGTCGGCACAACATCGAGGGCCAAAGGGCCTGTACTGTGCTGTAATGTTCTACTTCTACTTCTAAAGGTTCACAAAGCTGATAGTGGGGATGGCAGGATTGTCAGACAGGAACAGATTGGTTTGACTGGGCCTATATTCTATAAAATTCAGAAGAAAGAGAGGGGATCTGATTGAAAGGGATAAAGTTCTAAAAGGGTTGGACAGACTACATTCCTGGAGGACTTTTCCGCCTGGTTAATGATTCTAGAACCGGGGTTACAGTTGCAGGACATGGGGGTGCCATTTAGAACAGAGATAAGAAACATTTCTTCACTCAAAGGGTGATCAACCTTGGAATTCGGTACCACACAGGGCAGTGGAGACTACATCACTGACAAAAATCAAGAAAGAGATATATTTTTGGATATTAAAGGCATCAAGTGGAGAGCAAGTGGGGAAAATGATATTGAGATAGATGATCAGCCATGATAATCTTAAAAGGCAGAGCAGGTGTGACAGACTAAATGGCCTATTGCTCCACGTTTTTATGTTTCTGTGTAAGTACAGCAAACTTTGTTTGAACTGGAGCTCTTGATAAACCAGCAAAATTATATTCATGAATTACCACAAGATTACCATATTATCGCAAACTCTGTGATGTCCAAGTCGTCAGTAGAGGGTGCGAGTGAGAATGTTCTCTGCCAATAAGTCTTATTATTTAAGTGATTTATTCTGTAAATAAAGTATAACAGCTATGTGAATATACTCTCTGCATTACATTTGTATTACTTAGTGGTGTGTTTTTACATTGATTATGTGGACTTCATGATCAAAAGGAATATTTGATCAACTGGCACACTCCTGGTCCCATAGATGCCATTTAATAAAACATTTGCTACACTGGAAAGCCTTGATATACATCTTATCCAGATCAATGTTAGGAGTTACATTTTAGTTGCCCAATTATTGACACAAAATCGCTTGATCATCGAACAGAATGTGCTTTCTCATCATCACATTCTGTGGATCTATAGTTTGTCTTTTGTTAGTTTGTGCAATGAGCTTTCCATAAGGAATCATGCCATACATTTTGTCACTCAGTCTACATTTCCATCACTCAATTGCATGATTGCAGTGTGATTTTTGGGATGTTTATTCAATTTTAAGGCTCTTATCAACAACATGCATTTATTAGCATGTTATCATAATAAAGTAACTCAAGGCACTTCAAAGGAGCATTTGAAACCAAGTTTAACTTTGGCCAACATAAGAAGAAACAAGGACACATTACAAAATCTTGGCTAAAGAGGTAGATTTCAAGCAGCATTGTAAAGGAGGAAAGAGATGTCAAGAGTAAGAGAAGACGATGGAGGGAATTCTGGAACACTAGCTTTCAGTGTGGAACATCAAAATCAAAGTGGCTATAATTGGAAGAGTTGAGGGATCTTGAAAAGTCATGGGGCTTGAAGGGGTTAGATAAGGAGGAACAAGATGTAGGACGTTGTGGCACAGTGATAATGTCCCTGGATCAGTGATCCAGAGCCTGAGGATAATGTTCTGGCAACATGGGTTTGAATATCACCATGACATATGGTGAAACCTGAATTCCTTAAAAATCTGGAATGTAAAGCTAGTCTGATGGCAACCATGCATCTACTGATCGTTGTAAAAAGTTATCTGGTTCATTAATGCTCTTGAAGGAAGCAAGTCTGCTGTATTCAACTAGCGTGGCCTACATGTGACTCCAGACCCATAGCAATGTGGTTGACTGTTGACGCCCCACTGTTCAATTACGGATGGACAACAAATGCTGGCCCAGCCAATGATGCTCATTTCTCTTAAATGAAGAAAAAGAATATTTGACCATATGCAAATTCTCCCATAAGGAAGTTGGAGCAGTTGGACATTGGAGTGCCACAGTAACATTTGCACAGTGACATGGTCATGAATAAATTAGGTGCTGGCTGACTACTTGCTAACTCTGATGGGGATTAGTTTTGGGCAGCCCGTACAGGAAAACTTGTCACCACGGTGTACAGATAAACATGCCCATGTATAACAACAAACAATTCATTGCAGTTTATGACATACAAAGCATATGCAGAATGCCTGTCATTATCATTCTATGTTTTCTCAATATGGAGAAAACATATTAACTGACTCATACATGCAGGTCATAATTACTTGATTACATTGCTGCAGAAGCAATCACCAAGATCACAGCCTTTGGGATTTGGGGGCCAGTATTAATAGATAAATAAATGTGCTTAATGATGTTGTTTTAATATCTTGCAATGTCCTTTTGTTTCTGCAAGTTGTTATGCAGCGCTGCAGCAATATACTGTTTTTTCATATTTGGATGGCATCACACATACTTACCTCTGAGACTAATTGATAAGTTGTGACAAACAGTCTATTATTAACCATGGGCTGGTTAACTGGTAAACAGGAAATAAATCAGATATGGCAACATGCAAGATCATTAGGTTAGGTCTTCTGCTAAATTCAAAGCTGAATCACCAACATAAACTGGCTGGGCTAAATGGCCTTTGCTGAGTTGCAATTTCTACAAAGTTCTGAATGTTAGCGATGAATAAAGATGCAGATTAGATAATGGATTCATTTGTTCTTCACTAGGATGTGAGCATTGTTTGCTGCGTCAGCAATTGTGCTTATTTCAAGTTGAACCCCAGTTCATTTGGCGTAGTTCTCCAAAAGTGCTATTAGGGAGGGAGTTCCAGAATTTTGACCCAGTGACACTGAAGGAACAGCGATATAATATATATGAGTAGCTTGGAGGGAAACTTGCAGGTGATGGTGTTCACTTGTATTGGCTGCCCTTGTCCTTCTAAATGGTTCTGGTCATGGTTTTGGAAGGTGCTAAGGAGCCTGTGAACTTCTTCAGTGCATTTTGTAAATGGTACACACTACTGCTTCAGTGGTGAAAAGAATGAATGTGGTGCTAATCAAGTGGACTGCATTGTCCTCGATCTCGTCAAGCTTCTTGACTTTGAGCTGCACTCAACCAGGCAACTGGTCAACAGCACTACACACACTTGTGATCTGGGCCTTATAGATCGTGAACAGGCTTTGGCAAGTCAGAGGTGAGTTACTCAGGTTTCTTGACTCTGGCCTGCTTTTGTAGTATTTAAATGGTTAGTACATTTCCGTTTCTGGTCAATAGTAAGCCCCAGGATGTTTAAGGTGGGGTATTCAGCAATGATAATGCCTTTGAATGTGAACAGATAATGTTGGAGATGGCCACTGCCTGGTATTTATAGGCATGAATGTTACTGGCTAATTATCAGCCCAAATCTGGATATTTTCAAAGTTTTATTGCATTTGAACATAGATTGCTTCAGTATCTGAGGAGTTGTGAATGGTGCTGAACATTGTATACTCATCAGAGAACATGCTCAGTGTTGGAGCAAAGGTCATTGATGAAGCAGCTGAAGATGGTTGGACCTTGGAAACTACTCTGAGGAACTCGTGCAAAGATGTTATGGAGCTGAGATAACTGGTCTCCAAAAACCGCAATCAACTTCCTTTGTGCCAGGCAAGACTCCAAACAGTGGAGAGTTTGCCATCCAAAATCCATTGATACTAGTTTGCTAGAATTCATTTTTCCACACTTTGTCAAAGGCGGCTTTGATGATAAAGTTACCTCACCTCTGGAATTCAGCTCCTTTGTCCATGTTTGAAGCAAGGCTGTAATTAGGTCAGGAGCTGAATGCCCGGGCAGAATCCAAACTGAATATCAGTTAGCAGGTTATTGCTGAACAAGTGCTGCTTGATATCACTGATAATGACACCTTCCATTGTTTTACTGCTGATTAAGAGTAGACTGGTGGGGCTATAATTGGCCAGGTTGGACTTGTCCTGCTTTTTGATGACAGGATATACCTGGGCAATTTTCCACATGGTCAGGTAGATGATGATATTGTGGATAAAATTAGAACTCGCACGACACCAGGTTATAGTCCAATAGGCTTAGTTGTAAACACAAGCTTTCGGAGTTTCGCTCCTTCTTCAGGTGTTGATGAGATATGTAGTATCAAACACAGAATTTACAAGTGAAAGATCAAAGTGCCATACCACTAATGAGGGTGTTTTAAACAAACCTAAGATGCTGTTAAATCTTGAATCAGTTAGGTTTTAATTGATTAACAGGTGTATGTAAATCCCCAAATTTCTTTCAATTCACTGTCCTGAGAGAACTCAAGCATTTATCAATGTAAGGAAGAGGTGACATTTTAGGTCAGACAATGCCTGTTAGGTTTGAGGACTTGTTTGTGTTTTGGTTTGAAGTCAGACCAGTTTTGTTCCTAAAGTAGGAATTTATAAAATGCCACATTGACTGATTGTCTATAAATTGTGTGTTTTTCGAACAAAATAGAATGTATCTGCAAATACAAATTCACCCATAGATTTACATGTGTGTGCGAGTGGGGGAGAGAGAGAATGTGTGTGTGTGAATGTTGGGGTGGGGGTGGGGGGGGGGGGGTGTGGCAGAGGATAGAGAGAGAGAAAGTGTAGATGTTCCCCAAGGTGGACTTCAGTATACACAACAGAGTCACCAAGCAGAGGCTGATAGCCAAGTTTGGTCCTCATGAGGGTAGCCTCAACTGGAATCTTGGGTTCATGTTGCACTACAGGTGACCCCAACACACTATACACTCTCTCTCTCTCTCTCTCTCTCACACACACACAGATCCTCTCTCATAGACACACTTTCTCTCAAGCACACACATTCTCTCCCTCACACACACAGTTTCTCTCTCTCCCTTCCACACACAAACACATACACACTCCCTTCCTCACACATACAATCTCTCTCTTACACACATTTTCTCTCTCTCTGTCCTCCCCCAACACCAGCTTCCCCCACCCACACACTCCCTCTCTCGCCCCTCACACAGAACACACACATACACTCTCTCTCTCCCCCCTCATACACACACACTTTCCCCCTCACATACAAAACACACTCAATCTCTCTCCCCACACACACACACTCACTCTCTCTCCTCCTACCCTCACACACGTTACTCTCTCCCCCTCACACACAACACACACTCAATCTCTACCTCCCCCCACACACACTTTCTCTCCTCTCACATACACACACACACACACACACACACACACACACATTCACTCTCTCCTCCTGCCCTCACACACACACTTTCTCTCTCCCCTCCTCACAGAAACACATTCTCTCTCTCTCTCCATCTCCCTCTCACATGCACACTTAAAGCTATGGGGTGAATTTCTATTTGCAGATACATTATATTCTGTTCAAAAAGCACACAATTTATAGACGGTCAGCCATTTTATAAATTCCTACTTTAGAAATAAAACCGGTCTGACTTCAAATAAAAACACAAATCGATTTGGCACGTAATATAGATTGTCTGACCTAAAATGTCACCTCTTCCTTACACTGACAAAACAACTTGGAATATTGTGCCCAGTTCTGGTCGTCCTATTATAGGAAAGATGTGGAGGCTTTGGAGAGGGTGCAAAGGAGGTTTACCAGGATGCTGCCTGGACTGGAGGGCTTGTCTTACGAGGAGAGGTTGACTGAGCTCGGACTTTTCTCTCTGGAGAGAAGGAGGAAGAGAGGTGACCTGATCGAGCTGTACAAGGTAACGAGAGGCATGGATAGAGTCGATAGCCAGAGACTTTCCCCCAGGGCAGGACTGACTGCCACGAGGGGTCATAGTTTTAAAGGTGTTAGGAGGAAGGTATAGAGGAGACGTCAGAGGGAGGTTCTTCACTCAGAGAGTTGTGAGCGCATGGAATAGTTTACCAGTGGTAGTCGTGGAAGCGGAGTCAATTAGTCACATTTAAGCGACTGCTGGACATGCGCATGGACAGCAGTGAATTGAGGGAAATGTAGGTTAGGTTATTTTATTTTTGGATTAGGATTATTCCACGGCACAACATTGTGGGCCGAAGGGCCTGTACTGTGCTGTACTTTTCTATGTTCTATGTTCTAAGTGTGTGACACTTTGCTCTCTTACTTATAAATTTTGTCTCTGATACTACCCCTCTCACCAACACCTGAAGATGGAGCAAGGCTCAGAAAGCTTCTGTTTTCAAATAAACCTATTGGACTATAACCTGCTGTTGTGTGATTTCTGACTTCATCCACCCCAGTCCAAAACCAGCACTTCCACATTGTGGATAAAGTTGTTTAATTTCCACAACCAATTCATGATTGGATATGGTAAGATGCAGAACTTAGATCTGTTGGCCGTAGAATAACTTAGTCCTATCTTTCACTTGCTTCTTTTGTTGTTTAACACAATAGTAGCCCCTTCTTGTAGCTTCACCAGATTAACATTTCATTTTTAGATAAGCCTGGTGTTGTTCCTGGCATGTCCTTTGCACTTTTCGTTAAACCAGAGTTAATCCCCTGCCTTGATGTTAATGGTACACTGGGGAATATGTGGGCCATGAAATTGCAGATTGTGCTGTGAGTATCATTGTGTTTCAATACAGCAGTCACCGGCCCATAGCAAGCCATGGATGACCAGTCTCAGGTTGCTAGATCTGTTCAAAGTCTACTCCACTTAGCACGGTGAAGGTGTCACACAGCATGATGGAGGGTATCCTCATTGTCAAGGCAGGACTTTATCTCCATGAAGAGTCTCCTACTGATATGGTCATGGATAGATGCATCTGCTGCTGGTAGATTGATAAGGATGAAGTCACGTATATTTGTCCTTCTTATTGGTACCCCTATCACCTGCTACATTACAGTTTTGCAACAATGTCTTTTAGGACTTAGTGGTGTTGCCATGCCACTATTGGGAGTGGACACTGAAGTCCCCAGAGTACATTCTGGGTTCTTGCCATTCGCTGGTGTTCAACATGGAGGAACACTGATTCATAAGCTGAGGAGGTGGGATTTATGGTAATCAATAGGAGTTTTCCTGGTTGTGTTTGACTTGATGCCATGAGATTTCATGGAGTTGTGAACTCCTTAAGCAACTCTCTGTTGCTTGTACATGACCACACTCTCTGGCAAGTAGGTCCTATCAGTGGGATAGACATACCAAAGGTTGGTGATGGTGTTGTCTGGTACTTTGGGAGAAATAATACTGTAAGCATGATTATGCTAGTCTATTGCATGTCTATAAGACAGCTCTCCCAATTTGGTCATTAGCACCCAGATACTGGAAAGGAGGGCTTTTCACAGGCAAGGTTTCTGTTGTAATTTCCAATGCCTAGGATAATGCCAGATTGTGTGTCCAATTCCATTCCCTTTTTCAGATCCAATTTAGTGGTTTGGCACATTTTAATGGCTTTGCAAATTATTTCAGAGGGCAATAAAAGTCAACAACATTGCTTGGGGTCTGGAATCACATGAAGACCAAACAATAGTATTCCTTTCCTGAAGGACATCAGTGAATGCAATAAGTTTTTACGACAGTTGTTTCATGGTCATGATTAAAATTTTAATTTTAGATGCTTTTTTAAAAATCAAATTTCATGAACTACCATGATGGAATTCAAACTTCGGTTCCCATGATACTACCTTGGCTTCTGAATTACTACTCCAGCAACAATAGCACTGTACCTTGCCTCATCTGATTGTACAGAAGAGAACAAGTATATAAAAAAAGCTTGAGTGCAAAAATTTGCATATGTAATACAACATTCACAAAATGTAATCTGTTTTTAAAGGTACAGTCCAGAGTCAAGGGGGAATGTGCCAACATGTGTAAATGGAAAAGGAAGCTAAAATGGGCATACTTTTGTACATTATTACATGGAGACTAAGATGTGAATATATCCTCTTGCTATAGCCAGAAATAGGATTGAGGATATAAAAAGTTATTTCACGGAGTTAGGATGGAAGCTGCAAAGCAGGACGAACAGAGTAGTGTTCTCTAGTTTACTACCGGTGCCACGAGATAGCGAGGCGAGGAACAGGGAGCGGGCGCAGCTTAACACGTGGCTACGCACCTGGTGTAGGAGGGAGGGCTTCAGATATGTAGATAATTGGGATGCCTTCTGGGGAAGGTGGGGCCTGTACAAGAAGGACGGGCTGCATCTGAACTGGAAGGGGACCAATGTCCTGGGTGGAAGGTTTGCTTGAGTAGTTCGAGAGGGTTTAAACTAGTAAGGCAGGGGGGTGGGAACCTGAGCTGTATACCGGAGGTGAGAGTTGATGCAGGTGAGGCAGTAGCAAGAGGTAGACCAGCTAGTGGGAAGGATTTTCCTGGGAAGGAACCAAGGGATCAGTTAAAGTGTGTTTGCTTTAACGCAAGGAGTATCAGGAATAAAAGTGATGAACTTAGAGCATGGATCAGTACCTGGTGCTATGATGTTGTGGCCATAACAGAGACATGGGTTTCTCATGGGCAGGAATGGTTGCTGGATGTTCCAGGGTTTAGAGGATTTAAAAAGAATAGGGAGGGGGGAAAAAGAGGAGGGGGTGTAGCACTACTAATCAGAGAGGGTATCACAGCTACAGAAGCTTCCATTGTCGAGGAAGATCTGCCTACCGAGTCAGTATGGGTAGAAATTAGGAACAGCAAGGGAGCAGTCACCTCGTTAGGGGTTTACTACAGGCCCCCCAGTAGCAGCAGGGAGATTGAAGAAAGCATAGGTCGACAGATTTTGGAAAAGTGTGGACGTAGTAGGGTTGTGGTAATTCGTGACTTTAACTTTCCTAATATTGATTGGGACCTCCTTCTAGCAGTAGATTTGAATGGAGCAGTTTTTGTAAGGTGTGTTCAGGAGGGTTTCCTAACTCAGTACGTTGACAGGCCGACGAGGGGAGAGGCCATTCTAGACTTGGTGCTCGGAAACGAGCCAGGGCAGGTATCAGATCTTGTGGTGGGAGAGCATTTTAGTGATAGTGACCATAACTGCCTCACGTTCTACATAGCTATGGAGAAGGAGAGGATTAGGCAAAATGGGAGGATATTTAATTGGGGAAGAGGAAACTATGACGCGATTAGACATGAGTTAGGAAGCATGGACTGGGAGCAATTGTTCCATGGTAAGGCCACTATAGACATGTGGAGACTGTTTAAGGAATAGTTGTTGTGAGTGATGAGTAAATATGTCCCTCTGAGACAGGCAAGAAGGGGTAAGATAAAGGAACCTTGGATGACGAGAGCGGTGGAGCTTCTTGTGAAAAAGAAGAAGGTAGCTTACATAAGGTGGAGGAGGCTAGGGTCAAGTTCAGCTAGAGAGGATTACATGCAGGCAAGGAAGGAGCTCAAAAATGGTCTGAGGAGAGCCAGGAGGGGGCATGAGAAAGGCTTGGCAGAACGAATTAGGGAAAACACAAAGGCATTTTACACTTATGTGAGGAATAAGAGAATGGTCAAAGAAAGAGTAGGGCTGATCAGGGATAGCATAGGGAACTTGTGTGTGGAGTCTGAGGAGGTAGGGGAAGCCCTAAATGAGTTTTTTGCTTCTGTCTTTACGAAAGAAACGAACTTTGTAGTGAATGAAACCTTCGAAGAGCAGGTGTACATGCTGGAATGGCAAGAGATAGAGGAAGCTGATGTGCTGAAAATTTTGTCAAACATTAAGATTGACAAGTCGCCAGGCCCGGACCAGATTTGTCCTCGGCTGCTTTGGGAAGCGGGAAATGCAATTGCTTTGCCACTTGCGAAGATCTTTGCATCCTCGCTCTCCACTGGAGTCGTACCTGAGGACTGGAGAGAGGCAAATGTAATTCCTCTCTTCAAGAAAGGAAATAGGGAAATCCCCGGCAATTACAGACCAGTAAGTCTCACGTCTGTCGTCTGCAAGGTGTTAGAAAGGATTCTGAGGGATAGGATTTATGACCATCTGGAAGTGCATGGCTTGATCAAATGCAGTCAACACGGCTTTGTGAGGGGCAGGTCATGCCTCACAAACCTTATTGGGTTCTTTGAGGATGTGACTAGAAAAGTTGATGAGGGTCGAGCTGAGGATGTGGTGTATATGGACTTCAGTAAGGCATTTGATAAGGTTCCCCATGGTAGGCCCATTCAGAAGGTCAGGAGGAATGGGATACAGGGGAACTTAGCTGTCTGGATACAGAATTGGCTGGCCAACAGAAGGCAGCGAGTGGTAGTAGAAGGAAAATATTCTGCCTGGAAGTCAGTGGTGAGTGGTGTTCCACAGGGCTCTGTCCTTGGGCCTCCACTGTTTGTAATTTTTATTAATGACTTGGATGAGGGGATTGAAGGATGGGTCAGCAAGTTTGCAGACGACACAAAGGTTGGAGGTGTCGTTGACAGTATAGAGGGCTGTTGTAGGCTGCAGTGGGACATTGACAGGATGCAGAGATGGGCTGAGAGGTGGCAGATGGAGTTCAACCAGGATAAATACGAGGTGATGCATTTTGGAAGGTCGAATTTGAAAGCTGAGTACAGGATTAAGGATAGGATTCTTGGCAGTGTGGAGGAACAGAGGGATCTTGGTGTGCAGATACATAGATCCCTTAAAATGGCCACGCAAGTGGACAGGGTTGTTAAGAAAGCATATGGTGTTTTGGCTTTCATTAACAGGGGGATTGAGTTTAAGAGTCGTGAGATCTTGTTGCAGCTCTATAAAACTTTGGTTAGACCGCACTTGGAATACTGCGTCCAGTTCTGGTCGCCCTATTATAGGAAAGATGTGGATGCTTTGGAGAGGGTTCAGAGGAGGTTTACCAGGATGCTGCCTGGACTGGAGGGCTTATCTTATGAAGAGAGGTTGACAGATCTCGGACTTTTTTCATTGGAGAAAAGGAGGAGGAGAGGGGACCTAATTGAGGTATACAAGATAATGAGAGGCATAGATAGAGCTGATAGCCAGAGACTATTTCCCAGGGCAGAAATGGCTAACACAAGGGGTCATAGTTTTAAGCTGGTTGAAGGAAAGTATAGAGGGGATGTCAGAGGTGGGTTCTTTACACAGAGAGTTGTGAGAGCATGGAATGCGTTGCCAGCAGCAGTTGTGGAAGCTAGGTCATTGGGGTCATTTAAGAGACTGCTGGACATGCATATGGTCACAGAAATTTGAGGGTGCATACATGAGGATCAATGGTCGGCACAACATCATGGGCTGAAGGGCCTGTTCTGTGCGGTACTGTTCTATGTACAAACAAAAGTTTATGATGCCAAAATAAAAGCCACAAAATGTTCTAAGTTTAAATATGATATGATGGCACTATTTACTAATTTTTTTAACCAAGTAAAAAATTCCAAATGTAGAAAAATTGAATAAAGGAACTGGAAATAAGTCAAGGTGCAATCTCTTTACAAAAATAGCTGTGTTCTGCACCACAAGGTCATAATATTAAATACTTGCACATAAAGCCCTTTTTAGAAAATCACAACACTGAGAGCATGGACACTTGATCATGTCTGATCTCATGGAAGTAGGCAGTTTTCCAGTATCCCATTTTCCATGTAAACTGTCAGTGGCAGAAAGCAGCTGCACCACAAGGGCAAAACTAATGATTCAAATTCCAACCTCAGCTAACGTTTCACTCACATGCAAAAACTCTGCTGATATTTTGTTCATCTAGAATACTTCTTCTTCGTTCTATCATTCTTCTTTTACTTCATCTTGAGAGCAGCCACCTTAACACAGAATAAGAATCGAACTTGTGACCTTCAGGTCCAGATGTTTTGAGTGATATCCAACAAAGCCTTACTATCAGGAATCCTTAGGAAAATCGTTTATTTATCATGGAAAGATTTATTTACCACGTATAAATTATATATTATCATTGTGATCCTTGTGAAAAAAATCATAAAATGTATCATGCAAAAGTATGTAGGCTTTCTTGTGCTGTGTATAGAAATGAGCAATTACAAATAAGATCCACTGGTCTTTCCTTGCAGACATGCAAATAAGCCCATTGCAAATGTTACATTCAACGTACATTCGCTACCCAGGAAATGGGAACATAGAATGCTGACAGGCAAGGGCACATGTCTGCAGTATGTTTTCGTATTCCACTTGTCTAGAAACTGCCAGTATTTTCAGAACAGCATGGCTTGTTCAATTTCTAATAAATATTCTCTTAAACTGGGCTGACAGCTTAGCAAGTTTTCCTAAAAGTCCAGAAAAGGATCTAGGTTTGATTTCTGGTGCTTGCTGGGATCCAAACTCAATGTTGAGTATTTGCTGGGCAATACCCTTCCAAATAGATACCACTCTGCCTGTGGGACAGGACAAATCTAAGGAGTTTGGATACTTTGGCTGGAATGTATGTATCAGTGAGTATGATGCTGTCTCTTTGATTGATGGGTCAGCTCTCCCAATTTTAGCTTGACCACAGGTGCTAATGAAGATAGAGTCATAGAGTAATACAGCATGGGAACAGGCCTTTTGGCCCAAGCTGGTCCATGCTGATGACTTTTCTGGTTGACTTCCCATATCAAAATAGGATGCCTAGGTATAGCTAGGTGATCTGTCTGGTTTCAGTGTTTTTGTTTTTTCCTGGTGGGTTTTACAGAGCTGAATGCTAGGCCATCTCAGGTGGCGATTAGGAATAACTTATGTTAGCGTGGGCACTGAAATCACATCTAGGCCAGGCTGAGTAAAGAAAACAGATTTATTTCTCCAAAGGGCATTCGGGCCCAGATGGGTATTTAATGACTATCATATCATTTCCCACATTCACCTTTATTAAAACCAATCTTTTGGTTCCTTATTTATGTTATGAATTGTATATAAATCCCCAAGTTACCACGGTGAAAGCATGCCTTGGAATCAATGTGCAGGCCTCTGGTTATTACTCCCTTGAAATAATTACTGTTACCACGCCTGTAATTTAAAATAGTCTGACTTCTCCTTTTGTATACAATTTACCTTTTAATATACCTCTGTAAGATCACTGCTCTGAATGTTCCTTTCCAGACTAAAAAGGCCAAATTTCTCTATCTCTCTCTCCTAATTCAATATGAACATTTGGAGCATACCTTATTCTTTTCTCATGGGATGTTCCCTGGTGCTTCAATCCTCAGTGTAAATCGAGAACTGTATATTCATATCTAGGTTTCCTATATTTTATGTATGAAGTTGAACAGACTTTAATTACTGCTGTGTATAAATTGTGTGGTTGGCGATACTATGGCTTTAAGGAGTGTATTTGGTCCCTTTTTTAATCAAGAAATATTGAGACAGAAAAGCCAGTCTGCTTTAAAACCCCTAGACAGCTTGAGAGATCTTGCAGATAACACAGTGTGGAGCTGGAGGAACGCAGCAGGCCAGGCAGCATCAGAAGAGCAGGAAAGCTGACATTTTGGATCAGGACCCTTCTGGGTTTTTTTTTAGAAATTGGAGCAATAGAAGCAGCCTGAATGAGTGCAGTCAAGCTCCCAAAAATACAGGACTTACAGTTTTAATTTTTTTGGTAGCAGTTGCTGCTGAGGTCATGAAGCCGAATGTGGAAGTTATTTTTGCTCTTTCTGTTATAGCTGAAAGCTGGGGAGTGGGAGGTTTCTATCCCTGCTGCTGGAATTGCTTGTCAGCCAATCTATTTTACTGAATTTGCATTTGCGTTTAATGGGATGTTACTTATATTGGAACAGTTACTGTTTAGCAGTTAAATAATCTACCATTCTGTTAAGTTTTCCTTTAGAGTTTCTTTCAATTCTTTGTTTTGTTGTATTTTATCCACAGTATATGAATACAGTGTGTTTTGCTTCAAATTGGTAACTGACCAATTGAATTGCATCTGGAATGCAATGCCTGGCACTTGTCTTTCAAATAAGAGAAGGTTAGAGTCTAGGCTATCTTCTCAATATATTCTGAGGGCTTCTGGTCTGGTCTATAACAGATCTATTGAAAATTCTAGACCTTTTAGCTTAAGTCCCAGCATCATTCAGTTGTTAAATGTGTCACACATTTTTGCGGTGATGTTTTACATTGGTTTGTATCTGTCATTGTTCAGCCCACTCATATTCAGTTTTGTTCCTTGCTTATATCTTTTTTTAATGTGTCACCTGACTCATTTGATTCCACTGCTGCTCTGGTTGATTTTCAGTTTATACCAAACTCAGTTAGCTTTGGGTTTTCAAGTCGTCATTGACATAAATCAGAAGCTGGCGCATTCCCGATACTGAGTACCAGTCATTCTATTTCGTACTTTATATCCCATTTTGGCAGCATCGCTTGCATCCAGAGCCTGCTGTTTACCATTTGCAAGGCAGTTTCTTATCCGTAGTCAGGTGAGGCCTGCATCTTCACAGCTGGTAATTAGTAACTTTTTATGTGACACTTTCTCAAATGCCTTTTGAAAACTTAAAATATATTGACGTTTACCATAGTTGATCTGCGTTGTCACTTCCTCGGGGAAATCAAGCAGCTTGCCTGGGCAGGATCAGCCCTTGTGAATAGGCAGAGGAAGTAATATTTCCTATCTTGCGTTGTTTATCCCTTTCAGTATTTTAAACAATTTGATCAGCCTTTAACCTCCTCTGTTAACCCTTGTCATCACTCAAGTGCAAAACCATTTCAAGATATATTTGTTGCTCAAAAAGATGAAAGCTGCCTTCTCCGCTAGCTTGAAATGAGAACATCATGTGATGTTTGTAAAGCCGCGTATTACTGAGTGTCTAGTGATGGCCTTAAAAAAGACACACACATTCCTTTACAACAAGGGATGAGTAGTTTTATTAAGCGATTGAAATCATTTTGGCCTGACACTGAGTTTGAACAAATGGTGAGTGTCAGAATCAGAGCCTATCATGTAGCTGAATAAAATCCATGATAAAAGTTGAAAGAGTGTAATTAGAGTGTATTTAGTCAAAATTAGTACCATGGAATGTACCTGCAGGATCTGGAAATATACACAGAAAAAGGTGGATCTAGCAGAAGTTGCCAAACAGTATTAGGCAAAAAAACTACATGCCAGGTGGCCAGCAAACATCTGCCTTTTTACTACTTATCATTTTCAAGTTCTCATAGAACAATACAGTCAGCAAAACATGTGCATTCTGCTGGGAGGTGAGGTTCCTGCTGGAAATGCAGATTCAAAAATTATTCGATCGATGTTATAATTATTTTTCTCTCATCAAAAATGTCTAACAAATCCAAATCATGTCACATTTCTTTTACTTCAAATGTGTCCCTGGCACAAAAGATTATGTCACCGTCTTTCCTGTCTACTTTTCCCAAACACTTTCTACCCTAAATAAAAGCAAAATGCTGCAGATGCTGGACCTCTGAAACAAACTCAGAGAATGCTGGAGAAATTCAACAGGTCTGGCAGCATCTGTACAAAGATTTTAGTGTTTATGCGTACACGAATTATTTAAGGTTGCCAGTCCACTTCTGGTATCCGCATCCACCAGTTCTTTCACTTGCTGCTTTCACATCTAGCTGTTGAATGATTTTTGCTTCATGATCAATCCCATCTTGGACTTTGCTTCCCTTAAACAAATTCCTCATTTAGTCCAGAAAATATTCCACACAACTGACACATTAGTTCCACAGCTGTAACAAAATAATCAACGCTATTTATTGATCAATCTGTTTGACAGGCCATCACATCCTCACATGGGACTTGAACTCAGGCCTTCTGACCTAGAGGTAAGTGCACTACCATCGCCCCATGACACGCAATACAAATAAAACATATTTTAGAATCTTTGCTACCACAAAATTGTGCAGGGTAATAATTTCAACATGCATACAATCTGTAAAGGTTAGGGAGAATTAATTCCTTATTTCTGTCAAAGGTAGGATTATATTTTTGAGACATAGTAAGAACTGCCGACGCTGGAGTCAGAGATAACACAGCAAGGAGCTGGAGGAACACAGCAGGCCAGGCAGCATCAGAGGAGCATGGAACCTGACATTTCAGGATGGGGCCCTTTTACAGAAAAGGGGGAGGAAGAAGGCAGCTCTGACAGAAGAGGGGTGGGACTGGGGAAGGTAGGTGGGATGGTGATAGGTGAGTGCAGGTAGGCAGTGGTGGGGAATTGGTCAGGGAGGTGGGAGGAACAGATAGGTGGAAGAGCAGATGGACAGTTTGTGTCAGGTCAAGGAGGCGGGGATGAGAGGGAGGGTTGGTCATGGGATGAGACCGGAGATGGGGAGATTTTGAAACTAGTAAAGTCCACTTTGTGACCATTGGGTTATGGGATCTCAAGGCAGAACATGTGGTGCTGCTCCTCCAGTTTCTGGGTGATGTCATTTGCTTCACTGGAGGAGGGCCAGGATGGACATGTCGTCCGAGGAGTGGGAGGGGGAGTGAAATGGTTTGCAACTGGAAGGCGTTGTTGTTTGTCACAAACAGAGCATAGGTGCTTTACAAAGCGATCTTCGAGCCTCTGTTTGGTATCACCGATGTAAAGGAGGCCACATCGGGAGCAGCGGATGCAGTAGACCACATTAGCAGAGTGCAGTTCCTGTATTAATAATCTGTCATCAGCAATCAGTCGCTAATGAGTATGATTGTCCATCTTGGAAATTCCGTGTCACTGGTCATCAATCTGTGGGTCTTTGTGTGGCTGATGAGCCTGATCCTAGAACCGCATCTCCCGCCACACATTTGGCAGGCATGTCTGTGAGATGGAATTAGTCTTTGGCCTTGAGATCATTGGCATTCCTTTCTATGGTTTTGTTTCCATATTTTCTCTTGCTGCTGGGTGTTCTCAAAGAGTTGTGTCCCCTCATTCAAGAGTTTCTTCCAAGTTGATTCATCTGAACGACAGTCCTCCATGCATTGAAATGTATATTGCATTTCTTGAGTGAAGCCTGCAGAGAGGCTTCCTCTGTCCGCCTCTCATTTGAATGCCTTTGTTCAGCTGGGTGAAGAACATTTGCTTTGGCATTGGAACTCAGGAATCATAAGCATGTGCTCAGCCCAGTGAAGTTGGATTTAGATGATCAGGCCCTGTGCAAGTGCTATTGGCAGTTTCAAGAATGCAGATGTCCCTACATCTGTCCTCCCAGCTGGTGCAGTGAATTGATCTCAAGCAACATTCATAGTACTTCTCAAGGGTTTGATGTGGCATCTATAAATTGTCCAAGTTTCAGAGCCATTTAGAAGGATGACTGCCTCACACACAAGGATCTCAGCATTAGCAAAGATATTACAGTTGTTAAACTCTTTCATCCTGAGGTGCCTGAAGGCGGTACTTAATGATTAGATGCAATATTGAATCTCCGCAACTTGCCAGGTGAGGGAAATGTTCTGTATTTGGGAGGATTTCTCTATTGATCTTAATTGAGGGATGGACTTAACCTTGACCCAGAACGTGCTGGCAAAGACTTAAGTCTTCTTGAGATTGAGTATACTTCTGCAAAGGTGTTAAGTGAAGTTTGAAGATTCTCTTCCAAGACAGCAGAGATGACACTGTCATTTGCATCCTGAAGTTTCCTAAGTGAGCTTGGTATTGTGTTTCTCTTGGATTTCAACCAATTGAGGATGAAAAGTTTTCCATTCATCATGTAGACAATGACGATGCCACTGGGAAGCTTGTTCTTGACAAGATGAAGAATGGTGGCAATGAAGATGGAGAAAAGGATAGGGGCAATGAGACGTCGCTGCTTGACCCCTGTCTTGACCTCAAAAAATTCTATCATCTTAACATCAGTGAGGACTATCACCGACATCCCATCATGGAGGAGACGGAAGATGTTGACGAAGTGCACTGGACAGCTGCCTTTGATAAGGGTCTTCCACAGCACTTTCCCAGTGACTGAGCCAAAAGCCTTGGTCATGTCGATGAAGGCCATGTAGAGTGATTGGTGCTATTTCTGGCATTTCTGTTGGAACTGCTGAGCAGGGAAAATCATACCCATAGATCAATGGTTTAGTTGGAAGATACACTGGCTTTCAGGAAAGACTTCCTCCGAAACTGGGAGGAGGTACCTAAGTGAGGATTCAGCAATGAACTTGCCAGTGGTGGAAAGTATGGAGGTTCCTCGGTAGTTTCCACAGTCCAATTTGTCTGCTTTCTTGAAGATGGTGGCAATGATAGCATCCCTGAGATAAAAACGGATTCTTTTTTTACCTAGATTTTCAGGATTTTCATGATTGCAAGGGGATCAGAAGATGATGGAGCCTTTTGGGTCAACTTAAATTTGTATTGTGATCATTAATAGGCTTGAAATTGCATCAATACTACTGTCTAGTAACTGTAAGAATGTGACTGTTGCTATTCTTAAATGGGTATCTTGCTGACTGATTACAACATCTGCTTACTTCAACTGGTCAGTCCAGGTTAACAGACAAGTTGGCATATAGGTTTAGATTTACTTATCTGTCACGTGTACTAAGCACAGCAATACATAAGTAGAGTGTAAGTGCACAATGTTGCCATTCACTGGTGCCCACTTAGTTACAAAAACCAGATTTAGAAGAACCACCACTACAATCACTAGAACACCCAGGAGACTGCTGCCACCATGCAAAAGGCCCACTCTCGCCAACGTCACCACCCAACCATCCCACTCTCACCGCCCACTGCCCTCTCACTGTCCTGCTCTCATCAGTCCCGCTCTCACCACTCACTGCCCCCCTACCACCCACTGCCCCCTCACCGGCCCTACTCTCACTGCTCCCTGCCCCCTCACCAGCCCCACTCTAACCCCCAACTGCCCCCTCAACAGCCCTACTCTCACTGCCCACTGCCCCCTCAACAGCCCCCATCTCACTGCTCCCTGCCCCCTCACTGGCCCCACTCTCACCGTCAACTGCCCCCTCAACGGCCCTGCTCTCACTGTTCCCTGCTCCCTCACCAGCCCTGCTCTCAATGACCACTACCCCCTCACCAGTCCCGATCTCACCACCCACTGCCCCCTCACCAGCCCACTCTCGCTGTTGAACTGGCCCACTCTTGAGAGCCGCCATTGCTCTGGCACACGCTCAATCTGCCATCGCTGCAGGACGTAGCCCACATGTTCAGCTCTCGCCAATCAGCTCCCAGTCGTGACCTGACTCCATCACTAGGTAGTTAGAAGGGTGAGGGCTGGGGAAGGGGTGGGATAGAATTACTGCAGAGAGGAGAGAGAAGAAGAAAAGAATAGGAACAGGAACCGGTGAGCAGAGTGGAGCTCTGAATGGAGCGATTTACCCTTGCTGCCAGCTTGCTGGTAGTGACGGCCCTGATTGCTGGCTGTCATATATGACTAGAAATAGTCAGACTTTGTACACTCCAGTCATCTCCATGGGTGACAAGAAAAGAAGCATTGATAACAAAGTGTGGAGCTGGATGAACACAGCAGGCCAAGCAGCATCTCAGGAGCACAAAAGCTTTCCTCCTTTGACTCAATAGGCACACATTCAAAGTCTATTCCAAATAGCCCTGATGTGTGGAGAACAAAGACCTTTCTGAATGCTGGACTGATGTCCAAAAGGACACCCATGTCCAACAATGGCATGCACTTACACTTACCCTCTCCTGCAAATTGTAAAGGCTAGATGGAGCTCTTTAGATTTTCTGGTAATCTAGAGGTAAAAGCTGTAAGAAAGGCAACGGGAAACCCCAGTTACTGTTGTCTGTTATAACGGTGCAAGAATTTCATGCGTGAGACTTAAATTGGGTCTTGCCTAAGGGAAAATACAAAGGATGGACTACGTGTGCTCTAGAGTATTTCACACACTGGATAGCCTTCAAGCCACATCCTTGTAAAACAACAATTTCCTGCCAAGACACGTCAACTGCAAGGGATGTGAATATACTTAGTTTGCTTCAAAAGCCCTTTCTCCTGTTTTGTGTAACTCAAAGTTGCACACCCATCAGACAAAATAAAATTACATCCTGAAATGCGAATTCTCACGTTAGATCTTTCAATATCTTGGCCAAACTAAAAGACCACAGTTTTAAATATTATGTTAATCTGGGTTAGTTTGTCAGAGGAGGAAGTGAAACTATTAGGATGCGGTTCTCAAATTTTTCACACAGTATGGAAAATGTACCAAATGATCACATATCACATTGCTGTTCTCATTGCTACTAAAGACGTAATTTCCATTAAAACAACCCGCTCCACCAACAAACTAGCATTAGTTGTTGACAAATTAAAGTGTCACAGTGTTTTGATAGTTATAGTTATAAATCTTAATACATTCACCTTAAATTCTCCTCTGCATTACTTTAATGAAAGCTTTCATACACTCCTTTTTTTTAAAAAAAGTATAATACTCAAAGGGAGACAATTAATTGCAATATCTACAGAACTTCCCACATTACTCACAGCTGGATTCACAACATCTGCAACTTACACTTAACATCCACAAACAATCACAAAATTTGAATCCTTGGAATCCGACCACAGCATTTGCAATGGTCTTTCAAACTTAGAAGTTTTACCGGACACTATTTAAAACTGTTTTTGAACTCACCCTTTGCAATATTAACTTTGGTTCTGAAATGGACACAGCTCCACTTTAGCAGCAGAATACATTTCTTGTCAATCCTGCAGCTGGATCATAATAATTATGGACAAGAAAGCTCATTTGGATCAGCACAGGGGTCCAAACATTTCTGCATTGTGGTATCAGACAGTTTCTTTAAAACGTCCAGGGATTTTGCTTCTATTACTCAATCTGGAAGTCTAACTGGGACAAGTAGTCAATATGAACGAGGACTGCAAGAAATTACAAGATGATGTTAATACATTTGCAGAATCTACTAATATTCACTTTTTGTCTGTCCCGACTGTTTTGATTGGTTAATCTAAAGGTCATGTCTGCTGGTTGGTGCTGTTCGTGGGTGATGCTTGGTATACAGAGAGGCACATGGGATGCCAACGATTTTTGGATTGGAGCTCAACAACAAAGTTGTTCCATCAAGAGTGGGATGGAAATGATTAGAAAGTTTAGGATGGCAAGAGAACAATGGGAATGGCATGGAAACAATGGAGGGGATTGGCTTGAGGTAGCATGGAAAAGGAGAGGTGATATGGGAAGAGCAGCCTGAGAGGAATGAATGAAATAATGGAATTGGTTAAGTGTGGCAAAATGGCAGGGATAATTACTTGACACAATTTATTATTTTTATACTATTGCTTGTGCTGAGAAAAAAAGATTCACTAGATTTACATGTACATTTTCGAAAAGCTGGCAGATGAATCAACCCTAGATAACAAAGTGTGGAGCTGGATGAACACAGCAGGCCAAGCAGCATCTCAGGAGCACAAAAGCTGACGTTTCGGGCCTAGACCCTTCATCAGAGCTCTCTGGATTCTCCAGCATCTGCAGTTCCCATTATCACAGATGAATCAACCCTAATTCCATGGATAAGAAGATGGTTATAATCTGTACCCTCAAGAGTTTCTGTACAGTTTAACTTCAACACTGCTCAAATCTAGAATCAAGATGGAAACAGCTACAAACTTGGCTCAAAATTTTAATCCTAAACAAGGACTTTGTCATGAAATGTGATTGGTGGTTACAAAGTAGTTTTCTTCAATGACAGATGATGAAATTAAACATGTAGATTTGAAAGAAAAAGAATGCTTATTACGTGAAAAATATTGAGTCTTTCAGATGTAAACCTGCCTTTTCAATTCAGGAGAAAACTTTCCAAACGGACATTTGTATACTATAACTACAAACAAGGTACAAGAGCAGATTCTTGACAATCAGCTTTTATATTCTCAGCCTGTTTTTACATAAGGGCAGGTTAATACAACTTTTCCCAGAGTGAGAAGTTTTGATTCTGTTCAAAAATTTGAAATAACTAGGAATTTTGCTATTAAAAACATAATTGGATAATATATTTGCATCACTACAAACGTTTGGGAGTCTGTGCTTGTCTATGTATATTTGGCAAATTAATTTCAAAATAAATGTAAACTGTTATCTTTTGGTAGGAAATAGAAGGATGTCAAATTACTTGGAAACAAAATATGAAAACGGCTCATGGTAGAGATACACAAATTATAGCCAGTATTAATAAGGCCATAAACAAGTAAAGCAACTAGACATTATTTCTAGATTAAAAAATGGAGAAGTTATGCTACATTTATTGCAGGTTAGATCACAACTCTTGTTTCAATGTTATATAAAGGGTATAGAGAGGGGATAAAAAGACTTGCAAGCATGGTATCAGAAATGCAATATTGCATACATACTTGGAAATGATGTTCAAGCAGTGACTCTCCCGCTAAAATGGAAAGGCTAAGGGGTGGTCTAACAGAGATTAGAATTATGAAAGGTTTTAATAGAGACAGGGAAAGTGTTTCCACTCACAAGCAAGACAAATACTAAAGGATATCAAGAAAGTCATCTGGAAACCAAATAAGGAATTCGGAAAAAAAAACAACTTATATACCAACAGAACAGTGAGAATTTTGAACAACCTACTGCCAGGAGTAGTTGAAACACATAGTTCAGATGTGTTTAATAAGAACTTAGGTAAGGGTAAAGTGAATAAAATCATGTTATGGAATTAGATTAAGAAAGAAGGGAGGGGTCTTGAAACATATATAAATTCTAGCAGAGACAAATCGGTCTGAATGATCCATTTACATTTTACCAATATTTATATTTTAAAGTTCTTCTTGCTTTCAAATCCTTCCATGGCCTGACCCTCTCCACCTGGAATCATTTTCTTTAGCATTCACAATTTAAATGACTATGCAATTGGTGTCTATATCTTCAACTGTCTAAGCTATGAAACTCCTCAATGCCCTTTTATTTTATAATGTCTCACTGAAGTGCACTGGAACATTTTTGTTGTCCAAGGTAATGGTGATGAAAAGAGGATTTGTGGAAGCATTCTACTCCAACCATTCTCTTGGAGTTGTTTGTTCTGCAGCACAAGCAACACACAACTGCAGTGGGAAGTATCTCAAGGTAACATTTTATCTCACTATCTCAATGAAAACATTTTATTTAACCCAGGAGAAAAGGTTTTCAGAAGAAGAGTCAGTTTGCCAATTTAAACACATGACCACACTCTGGAGCAGGTGGGTCTTCATCCCCTGTACCACAACAGCCCCTTTGACTATACTTTCAACCTGAGAGAATGCTTGGAATTCATTCCATTCATAATTAGTTGTCAGATTTTCAATTGGAAACTCCTGTCCTATTTTAGCATCTGCTAAATTTTAATCATTCAAAATCAACTTTGTCCTTTCAAGTTCTTTCATTATCTCATTTTTTGGAACAGATCATGGAAAACTTATATATCAGAATTAAATAAGAAAGATAAATCTTGTGTGGAGAGTCCAAGTTGAAAGTTTTACTAATATATATGCATGTATATAATCATTGGTACTCAGGCTATCTCATCCATTTAGAGGCAAAAATCCTAAAGAAAATCAATACAAATGCAAAAGGTAACATTGCAAAATGACCATATAATCTAATAAAGGAATTACTGAGAATGAAAAAAGAATCTCTGGAGAATTAGCCCAGATTGATATCTTATCAGTTACCACACATCTTTTGCTATTTTGATATATCAGTAATGTGCAAACTGCAACAGCTAGTTCTTCTGCCAGCTGAATAATAATAAATTAATTTGGCACAGTGTCTCCCGCAGGTATGTGCATGCAAAAGAAAGCTGCAGATGTCCAAGACTATAGACATGGCTAAGAAGATGAGTAGAACTTCAAAAATAGGGCAGACCAGCAGGATTTCAGAAAAAGATTATTATTACAATGTACAAGAGGAATCAGGTGGTTGCTGAAACCCACAAACTGTTGCACAGGCATGTTACCAAAGTTTAAAGATGTTGTGAAAGCCCTAGGAAGTATTTGTATGGTTGTTCTTTGAGACAAAATAGCAAAAAGCAGAGTATTGCATGGGTTCTGTAAGAGGTAAAAAGCCTGGTGTCATTTCTTTCCAGCCCTTTCCAACCTTCCACTTTTGACAGTGTGTGACTCTTCTTAGCCTCCTCAGTTCCCAACTCTTGGTATTAAGATGGAGTGCCATGACATCACCATATTCTGTGAAAAGATTATTCCTGTTCTCTTTTGTCAATATCATGAGGCAAGTTCCTAAAAAATATTTCTGGCTTTATCCCTAGTTGGGGCAGTGGTTTTAGGACTTTGACAACATGAGGTGGAATTCCAGTGTTGGGGACAATGCTGCTGGCAAATAGATTCTTATCTGCTCCAAAGCCCAGGTGAATTTTCTAAAATTTCCAGTTTGAATGAAAATTAGATCAGTTGGTGGAATGAATGGAGATTTTATCAAAGGTTCCTAGCAATGTTATCCTCTAATACAAGCTTTACTGGCTCCACAAGCTGCGCAGGTTTTGGTTATGAGTGTGATCTTCTAAAGCTTTTGTGTTCCGATGTTGCCTTTCAACCTTTGACCTCTCTCAATTGTGCGTGTGAGAGAATGAGTGAGTTTGAAACTGTGAGAGGGATTGCAACTAAGAGACTTGACTTGTTACAACACAATTGCTGAAGAAACTCAGCAGGTCTAGCAGAATCTGTGGAGAGAAAGCAGAGTTAAAGTATCGGGCTGACTAACAGCAGCGAGGGAAAGGTGGAAAGAAATCTACTCAGAATTATAGACTGTAATTGTTCAAGCTTTTTATAGTATCTTTTATTTCACTATTGTTCATTTTGGGGGGTCAAATGATCAGTACAGAGGAAATAATATAATCATTGATTTGGAAATTATATGGCTAACACATTTGCTTAGAGCTCCAGCACCTCAAAATTTGGCACAATATTTCTGTCCTTTCCAGACAAATGTCTAATTCACTTCCAAACGCTTTGATTGATAGATTGCACACAAATCCCACTGACTGGCCCATATTATAAAGTTGCTGAGTTAATAGAAAAGGACTCCATTCTATTAATGTAGAAGTCACCTGTGATCATCACAGCATGGGCAGCATAGTGGCTCAGTGGTTAGCACAGCTGCCTCACAGCACCAAGGACCTGGGTTTGATTCCGGGTTTGATTCCACCCTCTGGTGACTGTGTGTGTGGAGTCTGCACATTCTCCTTGTGTCTGCATGGGTTTCTTCCAGCTGCTCCAGTTTCTTCCTACAGTTCCAAGATGTGCAGACTAGGTGGGTTGGCCATGCTAAATTGCCCACACTGGTCAGGGATGTGTGGGTTATAGGAGGGTGGGTCTGGGTGGGATGCTGTGAGGGTCAGTGTGGACTAGTTGGGCCAAAGGGCCTGTTTCCACACTGTACGGATTCCATTAAAAAAAATCAGTACTCCACCTCTGAAACCTGTACCAGATTCCTTGAGAATGTTCATGTTCCTGCTGCTTTTAAGGGGCTAAATGTTTTGCAAGGCTGGATACTGTGTGATAGTGGCGGATGACTCTACTCCAAAACACCCACTAAGTGAGGTACCGCACAGATACAATGCAGCCCATTGTTTGACTGGGGCCATCCTGGAGAAGGTGATTAGACTGCTGAAGATGAGACACCGCTGTTTGGTTCAGTCCAGGAGGCCTTATATACAGTCTGAACAGAGTGTGCCATATTATCCTGACATACTGTGCTCTGCACAACTGAAGCAGGCAAACAGGGGATATGATAGAGGCTGATGAGTTAGGAGAGTGGTTACAGTCTTCCAACGAGGAAGATGAGGACATTGAGCAAGAGGAACATCACTTTCTCCATAGACGAGTACAACAGTGTCAAGCACCACAAGTTTGACACCCAGTTCAGTAGATGACAGCAGGATGCAGTTGTCACTCATTGTCTGTCAAATTGTTGGTGCTAAAAAGACAAGCAATCTGCTTCTGTTCCCAGAGGCAAATGTAGCTTCAATTCATTTTTGGCTCGCTTCAGCTGTTGGTAAATAAAAGTGACTACTTTGTAGTTTTTGAAGGTTTTCTTGTATGTAATGACCCCATATTGAACAATTAGAAGATGTTGAGCTTCACTGGTCATCAGGGAGAGAATAGCAGTCACTTAGATAATGTTGTAAGATGGGGTGTGGCTAAGAACAGATAAGCTGTGGGACTTGGTGCTTAAACAGCAATAGATGGAGGAATGTGCAGTTTTATGTGCAATGAAGAGTCACATGCGTCTTCAATGTGTCATAAGAGCTGCTAGTTTGTGGTTATTGTCCCACCACGTGGACATTAAGGGGCAACTTGGAGTCAGTGCTTGACTGGGGGAGCAGCTGGGTTTCAAAAATGATGCCAGTTGCAAGGACACCAAGATATCCTGAGAATGGTGAGATCTTCCACCTATGTCAAGTGAGAGAATCAGATGATTGGAGCACCATTGAAGCATTACAGATGGCTAATGAAGGAAATTTGGGATAATAGCCTGAGAAGGCACGCTGAAACACATGGAGAGAAACCCCATCTGCCCTTAAAACGTGACAAAAATTATACTTAGCTGATTTCTGGTATGGTTCAGCCCACCTTGAGCATTGCCACATCAGGCAAAACACCCTATTGTAGGTAAACAGATTACCAGGTCCACTCCTCAGTTGCTGTGAAGCAATGGATCCAGAGCCTGCATCACAATTTATTCTCTTCCCTGGTTCTAGTAGTTCCCCTTGAAGACTGCTCAGACCACTCAGTCCTGACTCTCTCAAGATAAGTGCAGGACCCAGGCCCTGGGCCTGAATTTATTCTGTCAACCCTTGCCAATACCCCTCCAAGTCTACTACTGACTCTGTCTCAATCACTCTCTGTGCGAAGTATTTCCTGACGATTCTAGACTGAACTTTTACTAGTTTCAACATTTTACTTCATCTTGAACAATTTTACACTATCTTTCACATATCACTTTGGCACCTTGACAAGCTGAGCATGACTATCCTTTCAGTCATTTTCTCATGAATCAAGAGGTATGGGCCTTGTCTAAATAGAGGTCCAATAATGTTTGATCACTGTCTCTTCTGGCTTAAACATGCTGTTTGACTACATTGTTCAATATCATATTGGTTTTGTTGATTGTTGCACTCCATTTGTAGACATTTTCAGCATATTCAGGCCCCTCAATCTTTATCAAATTCATTCTTAGCTATTTCAACACCACCTATGAAGTATGCATATCAGAACATTTTTAATCTGTATCCAAAATCTTAAATGCCTTCAGAAAATTTCTTTAGTCATTGGTCTGCACAATTTCATATTATTCTTTCAAACTGCCTCTTCCAGTTTTACAACAGTAAGGCATCTGCAAATCTTACCATTTTCTATAATAACTTCTGAATGTATAAATTTTGAATCCAAAATTGATCTCCATGGCCACCTACTCACTATTACTTCTGCATCCACTTTGAGAAAATTCCTTAACCAAATGTTTGCTGCTTGCTACCATTGTCAGTTTCTTATCCATTGCCAAGATTTATCCTCAATCAAAAAGACTTTTGATAAAGTTACACATCAAACATTATCAATTGATAGTCTTTTATGTGGAAGTTTAACAAAAAGCATTTTGACAGTCAATATCATTGAATTTCCCACTGTTGGTTATCACATCCTGAAAGAACTGGAGGAGGTTATTCAGTGAGAAACCTTTCTGAATTCATAATAAGCACAGTTTACTAGACTGCAATTGTGCGGATGATTCTTAAATTTTCACAATTATCAATCCCAGTACTTTATGCAGATTTAAATGACTATTATGTCTGACATTTGGGCATTTGTTTTGTCACCTTATTTTAATATGGACATCATGTTAACCTATTTGCAGCCTCTGCGTGCAGTTCCATTCACAGTCATGAACCTCCTGTACCCCAAGTGCACTCTCTAAATCCTTCCAGCTCTCTTTCCTTTTCCTCTTTGACCAAGTTTTTATCACCTGCTGTAATATCTTCTTATGTGACTCAATACCTCATTCTGATCCATAATGTTGATGTGAAGCATTTTAGGAAGGTTAATTATATTGAAAGTACACAATAAATACAAAACTGTATTAAAACAGTTTCATGTGCATTTTACTGAAATGTCTTTGAGCCGCCTACCTAAATCTATTTGTTTTCTCTCAGACCATCTTAAGCTTTATTATTGTATCCCTGGTATATTCTAGGAGTGGTGTGATTTTTCATCTTACCTGTGCTACTTTATTTCACAAATAACAAGAAACATATTTTGTTAGCTGTGCTGTCCTAAACACACAGAGTCAAAATTCAGCCATGCACTATATTTTGTAGCTACAGGTAAGAAATTGATCTGCGCAATTTTCAAGCAACAAATTATATTTATAGTGCCTTTAAAATAATAAAACATTCCAAAGTTTGTAACAAGTGTATTAGAAAGCAAAATTTGATAACAAGACACATTACGTGTCACTAAGGCAGGTGGTCATAAAATCAGTGTCTCACCCTGAATCCTTTAAAACTATGCTCAGCGTGTCCCACCACTACCACGTCAGTGTCAGAAGAGAACTGCATTAGTACGTTGATGGTCAGAGATTGAAGCCCATCATACTTGAAAGAGACTCTAAATAGGGCTTGTCCCATCATTTACTCCATAACTGAAAACTGTACACCTGTCTGGCAATAGGTCATCATGCATGCATTTTGTTAACACTCAAGTGATTGTAACAATGAACATCATAGCCAAACCCTTCCCTTGCTTCCTATCCTCACAGATATCATTACCCAACAGATCTGCCCACTGGCAGGAATTCACAAGCTGGTTTAGACCACTTGTACGGCATCCCATTTACCATGCCATGATGACCAGTTCAATCCACCTACTGCCAAGTGTCCACCTTGACATCCAATGTGCAGCCATTTCCAAAGCAAGATGGACAGACATTATCCTGTGGATTAGAACTTGAAATGCAGGAGGTCACTCACAAATTCCTAGTGGCAAACCTCACCAGGTTTTGAACTACCAAGGTGAGAGTGGTCCTTATGAAATAGGTTCCAAGACAAGCTAGGATCCCTGTGCAGACTCCTCCAAGACCTGAGTACAACCCTCTTATACTCTTGTGGAGAAACACAAACAATGTTGCATATTTATGAAAAGCACTTCTACAGATTAAGTAGCAGACAAACTGCCTTAAATTGAGCAAAGGAGGAGGCCATCATTTAACTTTGGGGATTTGCATTTGGTAAATAATAATAAGGCAGGTGGCCAACAAACTAGACAAGAAGGCATATTTTAATTATCACCCCGATGGAAGATACAAAGGTCTAAAGGCTTCTTTCAGGAAGGAATTCCAAGACCTCGGATGGAAGCAGTTGAAGATGCAAACACCGAAAATGGAACAATTAAGATCATTGATGCCCAAGGGATCAGAATTAAAGGAGCGCAATATCTTGCTGCTTGCTACCATTGTCAGTTTCTTATCCATTGCCAAGATTTATCCTCAATCAAAAAGACTTTTGATAAAGTTACACATCAAACATTATCAATTGATAGTCTTTTATGTGGAAGTTTAACAAAAAGCATTTTGACAGTCAATATCAACTGTCAGGGTTGTGGGGTCAAAGAGATTACACAAGTAGGAGAAGGACATAGATGATTTCAAAACAAGGGTGTGAATTTCAAAATCAGACTGTCACTTGACCAGGGACCAATCTGCACGGGGATAATGAGTGAATGTTGCAGGTTGAGCCTGCAACAGGAGCTGGTAGCCTAAGACATGCCTGAAATTGGACCCCAGGCCTCACTGCAGTAATCGCTGTGAGCTGCTAGCATTCAACGCATTTTTAGAGGTTTCTTGGTCCTAGGAAAGGCATTGTGAATTGATGGGTAGAACAGTATAATTAGGAATAAAAGATAAATATGTGTAGTAGAAACTGGCAGTATTTCTTTTATCCCCTTTTGGCAGGACAGCTGTTTCTCCGAATTTTCCACTGTGGGTTCCCATCAATAGCATTCTCCTTATTCACCTGAGGCTCATTTGTTTCAAGATGGTAGCAGATTGGGACTCTTCAGCTGGAGCTCATTTCTTCTTTTTTGAGGTGAAGCCTGGTGCAGTCTGGAGGTGACACCTGGCTCAGACAGCAAGCTAGGTGCCAATGAAGACTGGGTTGGAGGGACTATTATCTAAACTTTTTATTTCTTTACTTTTCTAATTTTTTTCTGAAGAATTTGTACTGAAGAATCTATACCTAGGTACCTTTGTATCTAAGATAGTGACATAAGTGGCAGCTTGCAAACATTTCATTGTACTCATGTGAGTACATGTGACCATAAAGTTAATTCTAATTCTGTTTTGTCCTTGCCACAAAAATATTTTGGGCTTTAGAATGCAGATCCTCAATGCCAGACTTATTTTGAACTCCTACATTTCATGGCTTGACTGAGTCATGTATGAGAATGCAAGTAAGGTTAATTTGATTTATTTATTGCCATGTGCATTTTGTTACAAAATACAGTGAAAAGTGTTGTATAGTGTCACCAGTCTCCAGGACAATCTTAAAACACAGAAAAATAAACCAAAACATAGATTCTAAAGGTAGAAAATTAAAAAAAAAAGAAAGATTGAAGAAGTCCAATGGGATCTGCATGAAGGTACAGTCGGAATGTGTTTCCATTAGCAGACTGTGATATTCCCACTGTACCCCTCCAAGCCATTCATCACCCAAACTTGGAAACGTATCGCTGTTCTTTCAGTGTTGCTGGGTCAAGATCCTGAAACTTCCTCCCTAATGGCATTGTGGGTCTACCCTAAAGAAAATGGATTGCTATGGTTCACAAAAGCAGCTCACCCATCTTCTGAAGGGCAAACAGGAAGAGACAATAAATGCTGGTCCAGTGGCCGCCACCCACGTCCTATGAATAGATTTTTAAGAACTAATATTTCTGGCAGATGCCCTTTACAGTTGGGATTGTGCCACATCTCCTGCCCAGGCTCCAGAGCCCTATCATATTGCCCAATCAGAAAGTACATCACAGATATATGTTCATATGTTAGCTGGATATGGCACTTTAATTGACCTTTATTATTTACTCACTCATGGGATGAGGGTGTCACTGGCGAGGCAGCATTTATTGCCCCGGCCTAATTACCTAGAGGGCAGTTAAGAGTCAACCACGTTGCTGTGGATCTGGAGTCACATGTAGTCCAGACCAGGTAAGAATGGCAGTTTCCTTCCCTAAAGGGCATTAGTGAACCAGATGGGTTTTTCCAGTAATCGACAATAGATTCACAGTCATCACTGGACTCTTAATTCCAGATATTTATTGAATTCAAATTCCACTGACTGCCATGGTGAGATTCGAATCCAGGTCCCCAGGTCATTATCTGGGTCTCTGGATGAACATTCCAGCAATAATACCACTAGGCCATCACCTCCCCTACAATCTATTTTGTTATTTCATTCATATATAATTAACTTAATTATAATTAATGGCATATGAAGCAATATATGTTGATTTAAGAGATACTTACCCATACACGATTTTATTTGCACGTTCTAGCAGTTATATCCCATATTCGATTTAAGCTTCAAAGGTTCCAATCACCTCATTAATTATCCATTCCAAACAATAATAATTAAAATTTAAAAAATGGGATTCAGGCCTTGTCCTGACACCTACACACTACATGCTTTGGTTGACAGCATGGAATCACAGATGGGTCATGTGAATAATCAGCTAAGGAGATGTTATCTGTAGAGATGTCTAAGAGGACATTATTAAGCATCACTTTTATCTGTGGCAACACAGCACGGTATTCTGGAGTAGCAGGGTCTAGAGGCAGGGATTCAGCAGTATCGTTCAACAGGTTGAATATTAGAGGTGGGTCATGTTGTTGTTCTGGTCCTTCCTTACCTTTACAAGCTCTGGCACCACCTAAAACCATAAAAAAAATCTATTTTGAGTGTTCAGCCTCTATTCTGTTTTCCAGTTCTGCTGGAATTTAATAATGTATTCAAAAACCACTACATTGGAACGAAGCTTATGATGACAACTTCGGCTGTCCCTGTCCCAACATTTCTTCAAAGCCAGTGGTCAAACTTATCAAGTATTTAATTGCACGAGTTGATCAAGTGAAGATTTCTGAAGCTGCTTATGTGGAGCAGGATGTTGACACATTGCCTTAATCTGCAGTACATAAGAAGTTAGCACAATGGAACTGGGGGTTGGAACAGTGAGCCTTCATGGTTTGATTTTCTTTGCTCTCAATTAATGAGGATGCATGAATGTCCCAATCTCCATGAGGCTTCATGAAAATCAGGATTAACCACCTTAACCAATTTGGAAAACGATAGGAGTGTTGGAATTACTGACATGCAATTATTGATTCCTGAAAGGAAAGAGTTGGAATGAGGCTGTACCTCCCTTCCATCTCAATGCTGTTGTTAGTAGTTTTCAAAACTATGAACTCATGATTTTTAAAAAAATATGCTTAGACAAAAGGAGCTCTGTGTACAGAAAATAACCTAAACATTCAAAATATAACAGACAGCACATATTAAAAAATGTTTAAAAATTGCTAATCATTTTAAAGATCTACTACAACTTTGTTTATAACCAGCACACCTGTCTGCTGCATGTGCTATTGCATTATCAATAAATAATATTTAGCTGTTTATAACCATATAATGTCATCCCTGAGGTAGTGAACTAATATAAAAATGGTACATTTACTGAATGTGTGGGCTTCTTTGTACCTGTGAGGTAGAAAGCCTTGTACTGCTTCAGACGGATAGTCTGCAAATCCCCAAATCGTCCAGCTGCTCCGCTGTTTGGGTGGAAAAGAGCCTGGAATGTTACAGAGTCAAGAGGTCATTACATATTTATGCAGTTCACTGTCTAAACTAAATTAGGAAATAGAGAAGGTGGCTTGCTCTAGTTGTCAATTACCGTACCAGGTCAAACAAAAGAAGAACTGCAACAAATAATGATACAATGCAATCAGAACATGAACATAAGAAATAGGAGCAGTAGTACATCATTCAGCCCTTTGTATGCACTCCACCATCCAATGAGGTCATGGCCGATCTTTCACTTCAACACTATTTTGCTATAATATCCCTTGATGTTTTTAAAATGTAGAATCTATTGATTTCAGTCTTGAACGTATTCAATGACTGAACCACCACAACTTTCTGGAGCAGAGAATTTCAAAGATTCATCCCCTTCCACATGAATAAATACCCTCTCATCTCAGTCCTAATAGCCTGCCCGTTATTCTGAGACTGTATGTGCTGGTTTTAGACACCTGGCCACGGAAAAACCTACCCTGTCGAGTCCTGTCAGAATTTTGCATGTTCATCAGGATTACTTCTCATTCTTTCCATTTCCAAAGAATAGCAATCCAGTGAGTTTAATATTTCCCGATAGGAAATCTCTCCATTCCAGAAATTAGTTGTTGAATCTTTGTTGCATTCCCTCAATAGCAAATATATCTTTGGAGAGGAAACCCAATTTTGCATATTATATTCCAAACTCGAAATCACTAAGGCTATATACAGTTGAAGTAAAAAAAACTCCACTCTGATATTCAAATCTTCACACCATTTGCCTTTTAAAGTGCTTGCTATAACTGCCAGTAGACTTGCAGTGACTAATATTTTGCCCACTCGGCCTCCTTAGATCTCCTTCAAACTTCTTTGAATCCTCCTCACAACTTACATTTCTACCTAGTTCTGTGTCATCTGCAAACTTGGAAATATTACATTTAATTCCCACAGCCAGATCACTGAGATTGATTGTGAATAGCTAGAGCCTAAGTACTCAACCTTGCGGTATGCCACTACCAAACTGAAAATGATCCATTCATTCCCACTGATAATGGGAACTGCAGATGCTGGAGATTCCAAGATAATAAAATGTGAGGCTGGATGAACACAGCAGGCCAAGCAGCATCTCAGGAGCACAAAAGCTGACGTTTCGGGCCTAGACCCTTCATCAGAGAGGGGGATGGGGGGAGGGAACTGGAATAAATAGGGAGAGAGGGGGAGGCGGACCGAAGATGGAGAGTAAAGAAGATAGGTGGAGAGGGTGTAGGTGGGGAGGTAGGGAGGGGATAGGTCAGTCCAGGGAAGACGGACAGGTCAAGGAGGTGGGATGAGGTTAGTAGGTAGCTGGGGGTGCGGCTTGGGGTGGGAGGAAGGGATGGGTGAGAGGAAGAACCGGTTAGGGAGGCAGAGACAGGTTGGACTGGTTTTGGGATGCAGTGGGTGGGGGGGAAGAGCTGGGCTGGTTGTGTGGTGCAGTGGGGGGAGGGGCCTCTTGCTCCCCAGAGGAGCTCGAACAGTTCATCCACTTCACCAACACCTTCCACCCCAACCTTCAGTTCACCTGGGCCATCTCCAGCACATCCCTCACCTTCCTGGACCTCTCAGTCTCCATCTCAGGCAATCAGCTTGTAACTGATGTCCATTACAAGCCCACCGACTCCCACAGCTACCTAGAATACACCTCCTCCCACCCACCCTCCTGCAAAAATTCCATCCCCTATTCCCAATTCCTCCGCCTCCGCCGCATCTGCTCCCACGATAAGACATTCCACTCCCGCACATCCCAGATGTCCAAGTTCTTTAAGGACCGCAACTTCCCCCCCACGGTGATTGAGAACGCCCTTGACCGTGTCTCCCGCATTTCCCGCGACACATCCCTCACACCCCGCCCCCGCCACAACCGCCCCAAGAGGATCCCCCTCGTTCTCACACACCACCCCACCAACCTCCGGATACAACGCATTATCCTCCGACACTTCCGCCATTTACAATCCGACCCCACCACCCAAGACATTTTTCCATCCCAACCCCTGTCTGCTTTCCGGAGAGACCACTCTCTCCGTGACTCCCTTGTTCGCTCCACACTGCCCTCCAACCCCACCACACCCGGCACCTTCCCCTGCAACCGCAGGAAATGCTACACTTGTCCCCACACCTCCTCCCTCACCCCCATCCCAGGCCCCAAGATGACATTCCACATTAAGCAGAGGTTCACCTGCACATCTGCCAATGTGGTATACTGCATCCACTGTACCCGGTGCGGCTTTCTCTACATTGGGGAAACCAAGCGGAGGCTTGGGGACCGCTTTGCAGAACACCTCCGCTCAGTTCGCAACAAACAACTGCACCTCCCAGTCGCAAACCATTTCCACTCCCCCTCCCATTCTCTTGATGACATGTCCATCATGGGCCTCCTGCACTGCCACAATGATGCCACCCGAAGGTTGCAGGAACAGCAACTCATATTCCGCCTGGGAACCCTGCAGCCATATGGTATCAATGTGGACTTCACCAGTTTCAAAATCTCCCCTTCCCCCACTGCATCCCTCAACCAGCCCAGTTCATCCCCTCCCCCCACTGCACCACACAACCAGCCCAGCTCTTCCCCCCCACCCACTGCATCCCAAAACCAGTCCAACCTGTCTCTGCCTCCCTAACCGGTTCTTCCTCTCACCCATCCCTTCCTCCCACCCCAAGCCGCACCCCCAGCTACCTACTAACCTCATCCCACCTCCTTGACCTGTCCGTCTTCCCTGGACTGACCTATCCCCTCCCTACCTCCCCACCTACACCCTCTCCACCTATCTTCTTTACTCTCCATCTTCGGTCCGCCTCCCCCTCTCTCCCTATTTATTCCAGTTCCCTCCCCCCATCCCCCTCTCTGATGAAGGGTCTAGGCCCGAAACGTCAGCTTTTGTGCTCCTGAGATGCTGCTTGGCCTGCTGTGTTCATCCAGCCTCACATTTTACATTCATTCCCACTGTCTGTTTTCTGTCCATTAAGCGTTTTCAATTCATGCCAGTATTCCCTCAGTCCAATGTGCTGTAATTTTGTTTTTCTTTATTCATTCACAGGATGAGGGCATCGCTGGCTAGGCAGCATTTATTGCCCATCCCTAATTGCCCAGAGGGCAGTTAAGAATGAACCACATTGCTGTGGGTCTGGAGACACATGTAGGCCAGACCAGGTAAGGATGGCAGTTCCCTTTCTTAAGGGACATGAGTGAACCAGATGGGTTTTTCCGACAATCGCCAATGGATTCATGGTCATCATTAGACTCTTAATTGCAGATAATTATCGAATTCGATCTGCCATGGCGGATTCAAACCCAGGTCCCCAGAACATTATTGGGTCTCTGGATTAACGGTCCAGCGATAATAGCAATAGGCCATCACCTCCCCGGTATTAACCTCTTGTATGAAAACTTATCAAAGGTTCTCTTAAAAGCTAAATATATCACACCCACCAATTACCACTAACTATTTTGCTAGTTAGGCCCTCAAAAAACATACCAACAGTCATGTTAAACATGGTTTTCCATTAATAAAGCGACATTGGCCCAGTCCAATAGTTGCCATTATTTTCTAAGTGTCCTTTAACCATATCCTTTACTGTGGATTCCAGCATTTTCCCTGTGACTGATATTAAGCAACGAGGTCTCTAATTCTTTGCTTTCTCTCTCCCCCTTTTGTAAATATTGGAGTTTAATTTGCTACTTTTTAAACTGCAGGAACTATTCCAGAATTTACAGAACTTTGACAAATGACCACCAATGCATCCACAATCTCTACAGCTACCTTTTTCAACACTGTGATCATTAGATTCAGGGTATTTATCTGTTTGGAATCCCATTAATTCTTCTAGTACTATTTTTTAACTGATACTGGTGTCTTGCAATTCCCTGTTTGTACTAGTTCCTGATTTTCCATTATTTCTTCAAGGTTTTTAGCATTTTCCTCTGTGAGGATAACCACATTTCTGTAGTCTCTCTATCATTTTGTTCCCCAGTAAATGGGGCTGGACAATTTTGCCTTTCATGTTACTGCTCCGATTACATTTTAAAAATACCAAGTCATGTTTTCAGAATGAGACTTTATTTCTTAAGACTACCCAAGGGTTGTTTGCTTGAAAAATAACAAATATTGCTGAGAATTTCCTCATAACAAAGAAAAAGCCACAAACATGATTTGGAGAATCTATCCTGATTCATTTGGGCACCATAAGACACTGTGCATTAAATGGACTTGCAATTTATTGATTGGTATTTTATCAGACTCACTATTTAATGCTGTTCACAGCCCCATTACACTCACCTCCCAAATGTTCCATAACCATTGTAAGTAACCATACTTACACTTACAAAACCTTCCCCCAAACACAAAGCTTCACCAGTGTTGTAAACACACAATACGTTACCAATCTGCTATAGCCAGCTACAAAGGAGTCTGCCCACTGTCTGTCACCGGGAAGGTCACTGCAAGGATTCTGTTCAACACTCTATTGCCAGTGGTCAAGGACCTCCTTCCAGATTCACAGTGCAGTTTTGCCCATTGACGGGCACAGACATAAAACCTGGCTATGCAGAAAATTCAACAGAATGTTAGGAACAATGCCAACTGTTGTGAAATGCTGTTATATAGATCTCAAGGAAGCCTTTGACTGTCAACTATGAAGCCTTGTAGAGTATTTTCAACAAGTTTTGCTGCTCTCAGAAACTGTCACCATCCTCCAAATACTCCATGATGCAATACAAGAAAACTATCACAAATGACAAGATCCTTGTGGACCATTTTCATCATCTTTGAGCCTCCAGCTGAAATGTGGAAAAGAGATTTTGAGGACAAAGTTCACAAATCAGAGACTAAAGGTGGCACGGTGGCTCAGTGGTTAGCACTGCTGCCTCACAGTGCCAGGAACCCGAGTTCAATTCCACTCTGGGGTGACTGTCTGTGTGGAGTTTGCACGTTCTCCCTTGTCTGCGTAGGTTTCCTCCAAGTGCTCCAGTTTCCTCCCACAGTCCAAAGATGTGCAGGCTAGGTGGATTGGCTGTACTAAATTGCCCATAGTGCTCAGGGATGTGTAATTAGGTGGGTTATGGGGGAATGGGTCTGGGTGGGATGCTCTGAGGGTCAGTGTAGACTTGTTAGGCCAGAGGGTCTGTTTCCACACTGTAGGGATTCTATAAAGTCATGACATACTGGGCTTCTGTGCTCCTCTCTGCCTCTGACTTCGGCAATCTGTAGCAGACACTTCAAAGCGCTGGTGAAGCACCCCAGAGGTGCTCTTGCAAGATCCTTCAAATCTGTTGACAAGAAAGATAAAAACTGCAGTGTCCTCTGCTAAGTTCACCTGCCTTGCACTGAGGCACTAATTACTTGTTGTTCAAAATGTGTTCTGCTGTGTGGGACATTTTAATTGGATGATTGATGGCGGACTACCAAAGCAATTGTTCTGTTCAGAGCTAGGTTTGTTGGGAGTGGGGCTATAAGGAAGTGAACCAAAACGTTTTAGGCATGTCCTCAAAGCGTCCAGAAGAGGCACCATGATGGCTCACTGGTTAGCACTGTTGCCTCACAGTACCAGGGACCTGAGTTCGGTTCCAACCTTGGGTGACTGCCTGTGTGGAGTCTGCATGTTGTCTCTGTGTCTGTATGAGTTTTCATCAGGTGCTCCGGTTTCCTTCCGCAATCCAAAAATGTCTGGGTTAGATGGATTGGCCATGCTAAATTGCCCCATAGTGTCCATGGATGTGCGGGTTATGTGGATAAATCGTGGTAAATACAGGGTTACAGGGACAGAATGGGGGTCTGGATGGGATGCCCTTCAGTGGGTTAGTGCAAAATCAATGGGCCAAATGGCCTCTTTCCACACTGTAGGGTTTCTACAATTAAGAGGTCTGATATACTCATTGACTCATGGGACATCCTTGTTTGTAACTGATCAAATGGAAAAGGTTCATTTGGAAGTCACCAAATACATGCAGAGACTTTGTCAGGTGTATTCAGAGGTGGCACTGAAGAATTGAAGGGAGCTCACAAACCTCTAAAAAAAAACACAGCTACCCAACTGTTCAAGCACCACAAACCCCAAATGGGACAGATCACACAATGGACTTCGCAGCTGTTTCAGAACCTGTCAAACCAGTCATTCTTGAATCTGAGTAAGAAAGATAAATTGGTTAATTGTTGCCACTCTTCTAAGTAAAACAATTTAGATTTTCTGGCGTTTAATAAAAGTTAGTAGTGGAGAAGTTAAAGAAATGTTTAATTCCTGAGATGCAGTTACAGCAGTTGACATTTCAAATATGACAACTGCATAATGTTTATTAGCAGTCCCAGCAGCTTAATGGAGAAGAATTTACTTAATTCAAACAGAAAATGTCAACAACTGGTTTGGACATTTCACATGTTGTTGTTATAAATAGTGAACAACACCATAATCAGAACTGGGAATGAGATCTCTACATGCAATGTACTTCTTAAGGAAAACAACTAAAAATTGATGCTAATTATAACTTGCTGACATATCAATGGGATGGGACCTGAGGCTGTTTCCGTGCTGCATTTGACAACGCAAGACAAAGCACTATTTTTGCTTTGTTTTGATTAATTTCTTTATTTAGACAGATGGGATGTGTACCAGTTAATGATGAATTACATCAAATGGATCAGCTAAGTAACGTCAGGCTGTACAATTTACATGCTCCTGAGCAAACTGTACTGACTACATTGTGAATGATTTTATGAACCCTCACTATATGGTCATGTACATGCCAATTCTGATACCGTACATCCTGACTTTTAAAAAGATTTTTGAGTTTTCAAAATGGGATTAGGTGCAGTGTGCACACAACAGTACAAGAATTATGGAATGTTTCTGGTATATTACATATTCCAGTTATGTGGTTGGGCTGATTAAGCAAACACGTATTTTGGTAACATCAGTCCTGAAATGTATTTCATGGTAAGTTTAGACAGCAGTGTGTATATGAATGCTCCTCTCAACGCTGCTATGTTTACAGTACAGCATCTTACCTCATCAAATTTTAAAACATAAAATCCCCAGAAAGGAGAAGAGGAAGGTGGAAAGGGCTGTAACAGACAAATAGGAGTCATGTTTCAATGTTTTCCTTGACCAGAAAGAAGAGTTCTAAGCATTAAAAGCAGACTCACAAATTTGCTGCTAGCTGAACATGAAACATGCTCAATGTGTCTTGAAATTGTGTCAACATTTTCTGCAGCTAAAGATAATTTTGTAAAGAAAACATTCAGAATATTTCAGAAAAGAAATCTCTACGTGAAGAAATGTCAATTGTTTAGCCAGCTATACAATTTCAAGAAACCAGTGATTCTGGTTCAGCATCTTGTTAGGAATGGTGGTGATGATTACAGGAGTTAAGTACATAAATAATGGGCAAAGCACATTGTCAAAAAAACCTCTTTCCTCCCCACACTCCCATTTCCAGTTGACAAATCAGTGCTCCTCCAAGTTGAACACCACTTTCAGGAATCATTTAGAGTGGCAAAGGCACAAAATTTACTCTGGGTGGGGGACTTCAATATCTATCATCAAGAGTGAATTGATAACATCATAATTTCAAGTGGCTGTGACCTGAGGGACACAGCTGGTAGACTGGGAGGCCTGGGCAGATTCTATGTGAACCAACTAGATGGGAAAAAAACATACTCAACCTTGTTCTCACTAATTTACCTATTCCAGATACTTCAGTTTACAATAGTATGAGTAGGAGTGGCCACTGCACAGTGCTTACAGAGACAAAGTCCTGACTTTACATTGAGAATATACTCCATCATATTGTGTGACATTACCATAAGACCATAAAATATAGAAGCAGGATTAAACTATTCAGCCCATGGAGTCTGCTCTGCCATTCAATCATAGCTGCTTTGTTTCTCAACCCCATTCTCCTGCCCTCTCCCTGTAACCTTTGATCCTCTCACCAATAAAGAACCTATCTATCTCTGTCTTAAATAACACATAATGACTTGGCCTCCTCAGTTCATTGTGGCAATGAGTTTCACAGATCAACCACCCTCTAGCTGAAGAAATTCCACTTCATCTCAGTTCTAAAGGGTCATCAATTCACTCTAAGGTTGTGCCCTCTGGTCCTCGTCTCTCCTAATAGGGGAAACATCTTCACCACATCTACTCTATTCAGGCCTCTCAGTGCAGGTATTTCACCTATAATACAGTAGTTGCATGACCTCATGCTGTAGAAAATCATGTTATAGGGAAATCATTATTCCTGTACAGCAGAAAGTTTGTGTTATCCAAACAGTGTCCACTATTCATCATTCATGTTACAGCCAATTTGTGTTAAAGAAACACGCGTTATAGCAGAATGACCTGTGTTCTGTAAGTTTCAATTGGATCCCTTCCTTATCCTTCTAAACTCCATCGAGGACAAACCCAGAATCCTCGAGTGTTCCTTACATGACAAGTTGTTCATCCCCAGGATTATTCTTGTAAACCTTCTCTGGACTCTCTTCAATGCATTACATTTTTCCTTAGATATGGAGCCAAAAACTGTTCATAATGTTCCAAATGCAGTCTGTCTAGAGCCTTATATGGCCTCAGTAGTTTATCTCTATACTCTTACATTCTAGACCTCTCAAAATGAATGCTAACATTGCATTTGCTTTCCTAACTGCCAACTGAAACTGCATGTTAACCTTAAGAGAATCCTGAACTAGAACTCCCAAGGTCTTCAGATTTCCAAAGTCTTTCCCCATTTAGATAACAATCTATGCCTCTGTTTTTGCGACCAAAGTGCATCAGCTCACACTTTTCCACATTATATTCCATCTGCCACTTTGTCCAGGCTCCTAGCTTGTTCAAGTTTTTCTGCAGCCTCCCTGTTTCCTCAGCACTACCTGACTCCCCACCTATCTTTGTGTCATCTGCAAACTTTGCAACAATGTCCTCAGTTCCTTCATCTATATTATTAATGTATAGTATGAATAATTGTGATCCTAACACAGGCGCCTGCAGAATTCCACTAGTTATTGGCTACCATCCTGATAACGACCCCTCTGCTTTCTGCCAGTCAGGTAATCGTCGAGCCATGCCAATACATTGACCCTAACACTATGGACTCTTACCTTATTCAACAGCCTCCTGTATGACACCCTGTCAAAGCCTTCTGGGAATCCAAATAGATCATGTCCACTGGATCTCCTTTGCTCACTATGTCCTCAAAGAATTTTAACAGATTTGTCAGGCATGACCAGCAAAACATGTGACCCCCCACGAGCTTGATAAGCTGTGGTGACTCAGCCATACTTTACCATGTACTTCCAAGTATTCTGCAATTGAATCCTATAGTGAGTGGAACCAGACTGGCCTCATTGACCAAGAGGTCATTGATCGGGCTTGTTAACCTGGGCCATGTAGGAAGACCCTGGTTGATTAATACAGTCATAGAGATATACAGCATGGAAACAGACCCTTCAATCCAACCTGTCCATGCCAACATGATATCCTAAATTAATCTAGTCTCATTTTCCAGCATTTGGTCTATATCCCTCTAAACGCTTCCTATTCGTATACTCATCCAGATGTTTCTCTGACAGCTCATTCCTACACACACTACCCACTGCGTGAAAAAGTTGCATCTTAGGTCCCTTTTAAACCTTTCCCCTCTCACCTTAAACCTATGCCCTCTGGTTCTGGACTACCCCACCCCTTGGAAAAGATTTTGATTATTTACCCTATCTATGCTCTTCATGATTTTATAATCCTCTATAAGGTCACCCTCAGCATCCGACACTCCAGGGAAAACAGCCCCAGCCTATTCAGCCTCTCCCTGTAGCTCAAACCCTCCAACCCTAGCAATATCCTTGTAAATCTTTTCTGAATCCTTTCAAGTTTTACAACATCCCTCCTATGGCAAGGAGACCAGAATTTAACACAATATTCCAACAGTGGCCTAATCATTGTCCTGTACAGCCGCAACATGACGTCCCAACTCCTGTACTCAATGCACTGATCAATAAAGGCATATCAAGCACCTTCTACACTATCCTATCTACCCCTGACTGCACTTTCAAGGAGCTATGACCATGTACTGCAAGATCTCTTTGTTCAGCAACACTCCTCAGGCCTTACCATTAAGTGTATAAGTCCTGCCTTGGATTGCCTTTCCAAACTGGAGCACTTCACACTTTTCTAAATTAAACTCCATCTGCCATTCCTCAGTCCATTGGCCCATCTGATCAAGATTCCGTTGTACTCCGAGGTAATCTTCTTTGCTGTCCACTATACCTCCAATTTTGGAGTCATCTGCAAACTTACTAACCAGACATCCTATGTTCACATCCAGGTCATTTATATAAATGACAAAAAGCAGTGGACCCAGCAGCGATCCATGTGGCACACTGCTGGTAACAGACCTGCAGTCTGAAAAGCAACCCTCCACCACCACCCTCTGTCTTCTATCTTCAAGCTAGTTCCATATCCAAATAACTAGTTCTCCCTCTATTCCATGTGATCTAACCTTGCTAACCAGTCTATCATGAGGAACCTTGTTGAATTCATTACTGAAGTATATATAGATCATGTCCACCCTCATGCCCTCCTCAATCCTCTTTGTTACTTCTTCAAAACAAACTCAAGTTTGTGAGACATGATTTCTCACGCACAAAGCCATGTTGACTATCCCTAATAGTCTTTGCCTTTCCAAATAAATATGAATTCTGTCCCTCAGGATTCCCTCTAACAACGTGCCCACCACTGATGTCAGGCTAACCTTTCTGTAATCCCTTGGCTTTTCCTTACTCCCCTGCTTAAACACTGGCACTACGTTCACCAATCTTCAGTCTTCTGGCACATCATCTGTAGCTATCAATGATAGAAATATCTCAGCATGGGCCCAGCAATCTCTTCCCCTGCTTCCCACAGAGTTCCACGGTACACCTGATCAGGTCCTGGGGATTTATCTAACTTTATGCATTTTAAGACATCCAGCACCTCCTCCTCTGTAACATGGATATTTTTCAAGATGTTGCTATTTATTTCCTTATGTTCTCTATGTTCCATATCCTTCTCCACTGTAAACACTGATGCAAAATACTCAGTTAGTATTTCCCCCATCCCCTACGGTTCCACACATAGGCTGCCTTATTGATCTTTAAGGGGCTCTATTCTCTCCCTAGACTCTTTCATCCATGTATTTGTAGAATCCAACCCTCTTTACCAAAGCTATCTCATGTCCCCTTTTTGCTCTCCTGATCTCCCTCTTAAGTATACTCCTATGCTCTTCTAGGGATTCGCTTGATTCGCTGTCTATACCTGGCAAATACTTCCTTCTTAGTTTTGACCAAAACCTCAATTTCCCTGGTCATCCAGCATTCCCTACACCTACCAGCCTTGCCCTTCACCCTACAGAAACACATTGTCTCTGGACTCTCGCTATCTCATTTTTGAAGGATTCCTATTTTCCAGTAGTCACTTTACCAGTGAACATTTTCCCCCAATCAACTTTTGAAAGCTCTTTCTTAATACGATCAAAATTGGCCTTCCTGCAATTTAGAACTTTAACTTTTAGATCTGGCCTATCATTTTCCATCACTATTTTAAAACAAATAAAATTATGATCACTGGCCCCAAGTGCTCCCTTATTGACAGCTCAGTCAGCCCACTTCAATTCTTCTTATAGCATCTATACCCTGGAACATTCAGCTGCCAGTCCTGTCCACTGCTGTCACTGTCCTGTCTCTGTAATTCCTGTGATATCCAAGTCCCATGTTCCTAACCATGACCTGAGTTCATCTGCCTTACCTGTTAGGCCCCTTGCATTGAAATAATTAATTTATCAGTCGTACCTCATTCTCTACTTTGTTCCTGCCTGCCCTGTCTGTTTGATTTGCTTTTTCCCAATTCAGGCTGATCACCTTCCTCACTATTTCCCTGGGTCCCATCCCTTTACTAGTTTAAATACTCCTGAGCAGCTCCAGGAAATATCCCCGCCAACATATTAGACCCCCTTCAAGATCAGGTGCAATCCACCCTTCTTATGTAGGTCCCTTCTTCCCTAGAAGACATACCAATAATCGCAAAATGTGAATCTGTTTCCCTTGCACCAGCTCCTCAGCCACACATTCAACAGGAGGTGGTGGCCTAGTGGTATTATCGCTGGACTGTTAATCCAGAGATACTGATAATGTTCTGGGGACCGGGTTCAAATCCCACCATGGCTGATGATGGAATTTGAATTCAATAAAATATCTGGACTTAAGAATCGAATGATGGCCATGAATCCATTGTTGATTGTTGGGGAAAGCCAGCTGGTTCACTAATGTCTTTTAGGGAAGGAACTGCCATCCTTACCTGGTACGGCCTACATGTGACTCCAGACCCACAGCAATGTGGTTGACTCTTAACTCCCCTCTGGGAAATTGGGAATGGGCAATAAATGCTGCCTCGCAGTGACACCCTCATGCCATGAATGAATGAAGAAAAAAAAAATCTGCTCTGTCCTCCTATTCCTACTCTCACTAGCTTGTGGCACTGGGAGTCATCCAGATATTACTACCCTTGAGGACCTATTTTTAAAATTCTTGCCTAACTTCCAATATTCTTTCCTCAGAAACTCATCCTTTTCTCTTCCTATGTTGTTAGTTCCAATGTGTGCAACAATTTCCTAATGATCCCGCTCCCTTTGAGGATATTCTGCACTCTCTCCCAGGTATCTTTGATCCTGGCTCCAGGAAGGCAACACACCATTCTGATGTTTTGCTGTCACCCTCAGATTCATTCGTCTGTGCCTCCAACTAGAAACCTGGCTGTCAGTGGTACATTCCCCTGACAGCCTATCACCCCCTACATTTTCCTAAAACAGCAAACTTGAGGCCCCTGCACTACCTGCTTCCCTCTCCTACCATTCCTGGAGGTCACCCATCTACCTGACTGTATCTTCACTTTGTCTCCCTCCCTGCAACTGCCATTCATCACACACCCTAGCTCTTCCAAATTCCTCACTGCCTCTAACTGCCACTCCAATCAATCCATGTGATCCGATAAGATTCGCGAACACACTTCCTGCAGACATAATCAGCAGTAACATGGAAACTCTCCCTAATGTCCCACATCAAACAAGATGAGCACATCATCCTACTAAAGGCCATCTTTGCACCTTAACAATCTACAGACTCAGAAAATAGCATAGTCTTACTGCTCTAAAAACTCTGCTCCAGGCTAGCTTAGTACCTTTGTTTTTATATTTTTAATGTTTAATCAGGAGAAAGATGTCAATAACAACATACAAAATGAAAAAAAACACTCCACTCACTACTGTAGATTTACAAAACAAAACTAGCAAGGTTACACTTTAAAAAGCCACTTAGCTGCTCCCCTGCTGTGAGCTCCCACACACAGGCTTCTCCAAGATCAGCAGTGAATTTTGCTGTTCATTTATTGTTCTTAGAGCGAACGCTGATGTCCAGAGATACTTGAAAACAGACAGTAAAGGCAGCAGCTGTCCAGGTTACTGCTGAGTCAGACAGCAGTGTGGGTTAGAACATAGAACAGTACAGGCCCTTCGGCCCATGATGTTGTGCCGAACTTTAACCCTAATCCTAAGGTCTATCTAACCTCCACCGCTGCGTTATACTATCATCCCTATGCCTATCTAATAGCCACCTAAATGTCCCTAACGAGGCCAACTCCACTACCCTCTCTGACAATGTATTCCATGCCCCTACCACGCTCTGATGTTTCCCGGATATCTACTTTCAGTTTAAAACTACGTCCTCTCGTAAAAGCTACCTCCACTCTAGGAAAAATTCTCTGGCTGTCTACTTTATCTATACCTCTGATCAGCTTCTTTCTCAGTTTGAATCACTGCTCACGTGGTCCCTGCACTTTTTACAGTGCCTTGGGTTTGATATTTTTCACCCCGACGTTACAAAACAATGCAACAGCTTATAAACAGTAATTACTGCTCCTAGAATTCGAAAAAATCATCTCCAACACTGAAAACATCTCAAAAAAAAGGAGCAGCTCTTAAAGTTAACATAGTAGGCCAGGCAGCATCAGAGGAGCAGGAAAACTGACGTTTCAGATCAGGAAATTCTTCATCTGCAGTAAATTTCTACAGACATGCTCAGTGAACATGTTCCTAACTTTTAATATGTGGTCTTTGTCTATTTTAAAAAGTCAAATTGAATAATTTCCCGTTATAACGGCTTCTAAGAAGGTGACTAGTGTTCATAATTTCTACAAATAATTAATTCAAGCTTCTGCAATGTCCTTAAAGTCTAAACAAGAATGGGCTGTGTGCTCTTCCTTGCAAAAATATTCAAATACAAAGCCACTTGTGAAATTTACAGCTCCATTATCTTTATATTTACTGTTATGTTTTCTCTCACGGTCAGTATACCTTTAAGATACATGCTCATGACATCATCACTGCATCACAGAAAGTGACCTTGGTGCATAAAGATCATATACTTCATTGAAGCATGACATGTTACTGGAAGCATACTATTCTCTCCAACTTACATGGGAGATACCAGCCTGGACCCAATGTTCCTTGTATGAGAAAGTGGAAGGGTGGGTTAGTGAGTTTGCTGATAACACGAAGGTTGGTGGAGTTGTGGACAGCATTGGAGGTCTGTTGTAGGTTGCAACGGGACATTGATAGGATGCAGAACTGGAAAAAGAAGTGGCAGAGGGAACTGAACCCGGAAAATTGTGAAGTGGTTCATTTTGATAGGTCAAATTTGAATGCAGAATACGGGGTTAATGGCAGGATTCTTGGCAGTGTGGATGAAGAGGGATCTTGGGGTCTACGTCCATAGATCCCTCGAAGTTGCAACTCAAGTTGATAAGGTTGTAAAGAAGGTGTATGGCTTTCATTGGCAGGCAAATTGAGTTTAAGAGCCGTGAGGTTACGCTGCAGCTCTATAAAACTCTGGTGAGACCATACTTGGAATATTGTGTTCATTTCTGGTCACTTCATTACAGGAAAGATATGGAAGCTTTGGAGAGGGTGCAGAGGAGATTTACCAGGATGCTGCCTGGACTGGAGAACAGGTCTTCTGAGGAAAGGTTGAGGGAGCTACTGCTTTTCTCATTGGAGTGAAGAAGGATGAGAAGTGACTTGATAGAGGTTTACAAGATAATGTGAGGCATAGATAAAGTGGATAGTCAGAGACTTTTTCCCATGATGGCAATGACTATTACAAGAGGGCATAATTTTAAGGTGACTGGAGGACAGTATGGGGAGATGTCAGAGGTAGGTTCTTTTCATAGAGAGTGGTGGAGGTGTAGAATGCGCTGTGGTAGTAGACTCAGATACTTTAGAGACTTTTAAACGACTCTTGGGTAGGCACATTGAGGATAGTAAAATGAAGGGTATGCAGGGGAGATTGACCTTTATAGGGTAATAGATTAGATTAGATTTCCTACAGTGTGGAAACAGGCCCTTCGGCCCAACAAGTCCACAATGCCCATTGAAGCATCCCACCCAGACCCATCCCCCTATAACCCACACACCCCTGAACACTACAGGCAATTTAGCACGGCCAATCCACCTAACCTGCACATCTTTGGACTGTGGGAGGAAACCGGAGCACCCGGCTGAAACCCACACAGACACGGGGAGAATGTGCAAACTCCACACAGACAGTTGCCCGAGGTGGGAATCGAACCCGGGTCCCTGGCGCTGTGAGGCTGCAGTGCTAACCACTGAGCCACCGTGCTGCCCTAATATAGGTTGACACAACATCGTGGATCGAAGTGCCTGTACTGTGCCATGCTGTTCTATGTTCTATGTACCACGGAAATGTGATGTTAACTGTGAAAAAAGTCTGTTGGATTCTTCAGTGCCATGATATCTACATCCAATTCCTTAAATTATGAGAGATAACATATGTATTTCCATATCAGCTAAAATACTCTATTGGAAGCAAACTTTCTTCATGATGGCAGCACCGTAAGCCTGCAAAACAGTGTCCCTGTGATACAGTCTTCAGTTTAACACTCAACAAACTAAAATGCAAAGGAACAAATGCATTGTGTAGCACTGGTTTCCATCTATTAATCAGTCATATGGATAACAGGGATATGATCATGATGTTACAGTATTGAAACTGATTTTCATTCATAGATCTTATTATTCCAAGAACCAAACAGGAACAAATCATCTTGAGAGCAACAGGACAATTCGTCCAGGGTGCTGACTAGCAACCTGGCAACTAAGGTAGTATAAAGAGGACTATGTTCATCTTCATCTGAAGAAACTCAGCTACAAACCTGTCTGAAAATCCTGAGGCCTCCAACCTCCTCCTTCTCCAAAGAACCAAGAGAGGGAACTAATCCAGGCCTGCACTGCATGAACCTTAAGGTCTTTATCTGAATGTGATTTGTTTCTTGCATTCTGTTAATAATCTCGTTGGATTTCTTTGTTATCGAGAATCCATCATTGTGTGCGTGTCTAAAAACAAGTGACAGACCATATTTTCGTTATATTTGCACATCAATGTGCTTTGTGAATAAACATTATCTTTTTTTCAGTGTTGTGTCTATTACTAAAAGTTGCAACACCAAAGAGTAAAACTGTCCCCCAAACACATTTTCCTGCAGGAACCCAAGAGGTGATGGAAAACAGCAAAGTTCACTGGCACTCTTTCCATCTACAACAACCGCAATCTGTCTCCAAAATGGTTGATTATTCATCTCAATTGCTCATCATCATGCACACTTTGAACAATAAAATGGTACGATGTCCTCATGTACATTGAAAATTTATATTTTACATAATTTATGTAGAGATCTAGATTGTCTATTTTTGCTTCCAGCAAGGTAATTTGAAATGTGGTTCTTCAAACAGTATTTCAAACAGCACATCAAACCTAATTAGTTTTAATTCAGAAGTGCAGAGCCAATGGGTGGCAGTAACATTTTTCCATGTGAAATTCCTTAGGGAATAATTGATCAGATGCAAGAGTGGGAAGAATAACAATTCACCAAAAATTATCTGGGTACATGAACAGTGATACATAAATCAAATAAATAAATACGTATCTATGTATCAAGTTTTGACAACTTGTTCTCCATAGTAGGTTTTTTTACGAGATCATTTGCCAAAACACATGGCTGATTTTGAATTGTACTCACACAAATAAAGAAAGTACATAAAGAAAGAAGCTAATATTGGCCCTCAAATCCTGATATAAAGCCCATTCAACGACCTTTGCTTGTTGTTTTGATGAATTCTTAAACATATTGTATCTGACTGTCTTTGTTGGAATTGCCTTACTGTAACATTTCTAATATACATTGATTTTATTTCAGGCAATGTGCATCAGCAACTGAACATGAACAGTGTCATTACTTGCACAAATGCACACACCAAGAACCCAGTAACTGAGCTTTTTCCAGTATTTCATATCTGGTTTACAATTTTGTCATTAATGCAGAGGCCAGATATTGGGACAATTCCTGAGTCCGGGCCTGTATCTGGAAGGAAGTACACATCTTATTTGCCATGGCTAGTAGATTGAGTAAGATGTTAAGACAGCTATGCTGGTATCCTGAGATAGCAAGAGCTTTAAATGCTGGATTTTCTGAAGTAGGGTCCCGACCCGAAATGTCGGCTGATGCTGCCTGGCCTGCTGCGTTCCTCCAGCTCCATACTTTATTATCTCCTGGTATGGTAGCATTTTTGTTTCCTTCCCAGTTTCTTTCCTTTCCCAGATGGGACCTAATAATTCAGAATCATTATGAATAAGGCCAGTCAGTCCATTGTGTCCTTGCTGGCTTTCTGAACAGCAATCAAAGTAGTCCCACTACGCTTAATCCAGATTTTTAAAATTTCAAAAATATACCTTATTCATAAAAAAAATTATATGTATACATAGTCGCAAATTCAGTTCAGTTTTGTATTGTAGTGTATCCACAACATGTTTGACTGTATCCAAGCAAAAAAAAGACATCTCTTACATATACAAGACTGTACACATAAAGAAGACTATATTTACATGTATTTGAGGCACTAAGGAATAGATTTGCAAATTTATTTCTCTCAAGTGCCTATCCAATTTCCTTTTGAAGTCATTGATTACCTCCACCTCGCCACTCTCAAAAGCAGTGTATCCAGGTTATCTCTATACACGGTGTAAATTGTTCCTGTTCACTGGCATCTGTATGTCTAGCCCACAGCTTTAAATCTGTGTTTATTAGTCCTTGTACCATCAGCTAATAGGAATAGCTTTTTTTTGTCAGAATTATTTATATGTGTCATAATCCATGTATCTTTTTCAAACATTCTTTCCTCAAGGAAAACAACATCTCTAAATGCAACCTCTTTTTGTAGCTAAAATCCCTAATTCCATGAACTCTTCTGGCAAATCGGCCTTGCACTCTCTCAAAACCCCTCACATCTATCCTAATGTATGGAATTAGATGCAATATTCTAGTTATGGGTAAAATCAGAATTTTATAGTTTCTGCCTAACATCCCTACCCAAACTCTCATCCCTTTTTCAAACTATTCCACCTTCAAACATCTGTGTACAATGGCCCACTCAATCCCTCTTTCACTCTATACCAAAAACGACAGTGATCCTAGCACTGATCAAAAGTCCTAACTCCACCTTTTTCCTGTTCAGGAAATAACTATTTGACTTGACTTTTTCTTTCCTTATGCCAATTTTTTTATCCAAGCTGCTACTGACCCACCTATTCCATCATCCTCAAGTTTATTCAACACCCTTTCCAGTGGAACATGGTCAAATTCTTTCTAATAACCTGAACTAACAACAGCCACTTCACTATCTTCATCAAACTCAACCGTAACTTCATAAAATATTCAGTTAGATCAGTCAAACAAAATCTGCCTTTTACAAATCCATGTTGTAGTGAGAAGGTAGAGGGGCTTTTAATCGCATTATTCAAATCTAATTCAATTCCAAGGCTAACTAAATTGATCCAAGTTAATTTTTTACTCTGTGCTTGCACCCACAAGGACATCATCTCTTTCCACGACTGTACTGTCTCCTTTAATCATAATCGCTCATTTCTTTTATTCTTTGATGACCACTTTGTTATCCATGAAGACTAAACACTTAGTCTGTAACATTTTCAAGTCACAAAACTTCATTGCATGATAGAAAACAAGGATGTTATTCTAGAATTCTACACTTCAAGGTGTTTTGATGTAAACTCTGCCTATTTGTGGCAATTGTCCATATGTGAAACTTCACAAAAAAATCATCAACATTTTTATTTTGTAATGTGTTCTGGTGTTTCGAATAGCTGCATTTTTATTTCTGAATCAGTGGAAAATAAATATGAATAAACCTGGGTTTAGGAATGGAAACAAAGATTAAATACTTTAGTTTATATAAAAGAAATCTGCTAAATGCAAGAATTATATCAAGTGTGAAAAGTCTGACTTTTGGTCTTCTGAGAAATGCCTGTTTTCCATACAGCCTTACTAATCTGATAATTGGCAGTATCCAACATGGACTCCATAAAATAATAGCTCTGTTGTTGAATAAATGTTTATTTTTTCACAAATATCTGACGTCTGAACATAAGTGTCTGTGCAAATCTAGTGAGAGATAAAGATGGCTGTTGGGAATTAAAGTACTTACAAAGAAAATAAACCAGGAGCAAAAAGAAACATATCTGTGGGCAAACAAATTATTCTGGGCACAAGGTGTGAGTGTCTTCTGTCAGTGGCATATGCACTTATTTTTAAGGAGATAATTATTCTTGACCAGCTCGCCATTGATTCTAATTTTGCCTTGGCTCCTTGACACATCAGTCACTCAAACTAATAAAATGTGGGGCTGGATGAACACAGCAGGCCCAGCAGCATCTCAGGAGCACTAAAGCTGACGTTTCAGGCCTAGACCCTTCATCAGAGAGGGGGATGGGGTGAGGGTTCTGCGATAAATAGGGAGAGAGGGGGAGGCAGACCGAAGATGGAGAGAAAAGAAGATAGGTGGAGAGTAGAGTATAGGTGGGGAGGTAGGGAGGGGATAGGTCAGTCCAGGGAAGACAGACAGGTCAAGGAGGTGGGATGAGGTTGGTAGGTAGGAGATGGAAGTGCGGCTTGGGGTGGGAGGAAGGGATGGGTGAGAGGAAGAACAGGTTAGGGAGGCAGAGACAGGTTGGACTGGTTTTGGGACGCAGTGGGTGGAAGGGAAGAGCTGGGCTGGTTGTGTGGTGCAGTGGGGGGAGGGGACGAACTGGGCTGGTCTTGGGATGCGGTGGGGGAAGGGGAGATTTTGAAGCTGGTGAAGTCCACATTGATACCATTGGGCTGCAGGGTTCCCAAGCGGAATATGAGTTGCTGTTCCTGCAGCCTTCAGGTGGCATCATTGTGGCACTGCAGGAGGCCCATGATGGACATGTCATCTAAAGAATGGGAGGGGGAGTGAAATGGTTTGCGACTGGGAGGTGCAGTTGTTTATTGCGAACCAAAACCAGCCCAGTTCGTCCCCTCCCCCCACTGCACCACACAACCAGCCCAGCTCTTCCCCTCCACCCGCTGCATCCCAAAACCAGTCCAACCTGTCTCTGCCTCCCTAACCTGTTCTTCCTCTCACCCATCCCTTCCTCCCACCCCAAGCCGCACCCCCCCATCGCCTACCTACCAACCTCATCCCACCTCCTTGACCTGTCCGTCTTCCCTGGACTGACCTATCCCCTCCCTACCTCCCCACCTATACTCTCCTCTCCACCTATCTTCTCTTCTCTCCATCTTCGGTCCGCCTCCCCCTCTCTCCCTATTTATTCCAGAACCCTCACCCCATCCCTCTCTCTGATAAAGGGTCTAGGCCCGAAACGTCAGCTTTTGTGCTCCTGAGATGCTGCTGGGCCTGTTGTGTTCAACCAGCCTCACATTTTATTATCTTGGATTCTCCAGCATCTGCAGTTCCCATTATCACTGATACAGTCACTCAAACTGCCTGGATGCAGTCACTCTCAAGTTATTTCAGCTCTTTTCAGTTCAGCTCTTTTGCCTGTCTTTGTACCAAAGCTGTAATGAGTTTTGGAGCTGAAGCGTCAGAGATGGACCAGGTGAAGGTGACAGCAGGGTGGAAATTAGAAGCAAAGTTGACAAATTTTTCCAATTCCTGAGAAAGGAAAGCTGCCAACAGTATCATCAAAGTACCAGAGAAAGAGTTGTAGGGAGGGTTCTGAGTAGGATTGGAATGAGCAACATTCCATGAATGTCACAAAGAGACAGGCATAACCAGGCCCCATGCATGTACCCACGCCACAGCTTTGATTTGAAGAAAGTGGAGGAATTAAACGGGAAGTTGTTCAAAGTGAGGACAAGCTGTATCAGATGTAAAATGGTGGTGACGGGTGGAGCTGGTTCAGGCATTCTTTCCCAGAAGAAGCAAACAGCCCTAAGACTATCTTGATTGACCTCCGCACCAGACCATGTTCAACACTGTGCCCTGGTTTCCATTCTTCCCAGTCCCAGTGTCCCCCACCGATTGCCTCCAACCCCAAAGCATCTGCTGTTCCCAATCACTGTCAGTCTGGTTGATGGCACGTTCAAAAGAGAAGTGAACAACAGCACAGTGAGGCCTGTTGGAGGGTAGAAATAAAGTTAAAAGTACAGAATTCTATCAAACAGTGAAAATCTCTTATCCCTGAATATAACAGTAGAGCTCTTTGGCTGAATTTTGCCATAATTTACTGAAGTGTGCTGGTAAGCATGTGAGATGACGACTAAAATGTCAATTCACTGGCGCAATAACTCACCCAGCTGCCTGCTAATCAGCTTATTAAGAGCTGACAGGTAAGTGAGGGAGAGCAAATTGTTCCATCGCAGGTCTTGACACTGGTGACCTGGGTGGACAAAAGCAGCCAATCAATGAAAAGCAGACATTTTCTGGGGCTTAAATGTCACAGGTAGAGGCCTACATCTTGGGACACCCAGTGACAAGAGGCAAGTATTGTTATTTCCTTCTCGCAGGGTGGGAGTCACAGTGAGGGATTATCAGAGGTGTCAGAGGAAAGACGATAAGGCTGTTTTTCTTTATTCTTAGGAGGAGTTGGAGGAAATTAGTAAGAAGGTTGTACTGGAGAAATTAATGAGTGCTGATAAATCCATGGGGCCTAATATTCTATATCCCAGAATG